>NC_139345.1:47899279-48081779 GCF_055883805.1 Amblyomma maculatum
GCAGGCTCGGAGACAGCTCTTTAATGCATGCAGGACGACCTGAAAATTGGGTGGGGCGGCGAAGGAGCGACACTTAAACTTTGCCTGTAAGGGTACGATACGATAATGTTAACGGCTCCCTTCGCGGATAATCATTCCCACGCATGCCCTTGACCACTCGCTTAATTATAAATACCTTAAATTATGACTCTATTGTCCAAAAAAACTCGTTAGCATATAGCCTTTAGCTGTCATATTATGTGAAAGACCACTCGTCATAGATATAAACCCCGAGTTTGGTTGCGAGGTGTTCATATATATATCGGTTGGTAGGAACGTAGCACGTGAGAATCTGCATGCAAGGGCCCTGGGGTTCGATTCCTCTCACCCTCCCACCTGAATTCAAGAGTTGCCAGCTCCTATCCAATCGTCCATGTTACGTCGTCAAGTGACATCGCATAACCCTACGAACAAGCATCGCCCTCAGAACGCAGACACAGGGTTTTCAAGAGAACGGTGCCTTTAATGTTATCCCGTTTAAGCCGGTGAACGCGAGGAGCTGTACGCTGTGAGCACACTTCTGAGAGCAACCGACCACGCGCTATGTAAACTGAGCCATATCAATGGGGCCAGAAGAGTGTGCTTATATTCACTCCAACTAGCGGATTTTATTTTGATCAAGGTGGAATGCGGCAAAACGGGTGCATACGTTTATTGATGTCATTGCAAGATTCATTTCTATTCTTTCTGCATTTTTAAGAGCCATACATTGTATGCGCCTCATCTTCCCATCTTATTTTTTATGAGATCTAGGTTTAGCAGTACAGAACAAGAACTAGGGAACTTTTCATTTCATTTTCTTACTTTAAAGACCCCTCGCGGGGTATTACGTAATGAGTTGGATGAGCAGAAAAGGTACAAGACAATGCAATATATGTGATCATATACAAAAAATGTTGTTTAGATTGCTGGCAAATGATAAAGGGCAGGTGATGTCGACGATATGCTGGGGAAGGCCATTCCAAACTTTAGCTGCACGTGGGAAGAAGGAGGCTGAAAAAGTAACACTCTCAAGCTGAACCTCATTTCGCCACTTCTGTCCAACTAACCAGTCAAAACTTTCTTTTGCGCATGCTCACAGCCTAGCCTTGCTTGCGTCGTCAGAGTTTGCAGTCCGACAGCGTTAGTAAATTTCAATTAAGCCCAAAAGAAGCGCATTTGTTGTGACGTACTGTGAGGTGAAAAACATTTCATAGCTTAACTTCGCGAATGCACTGTGGACTTGTTGGGGTATGGTTTTGCTTGGTGGCTTAACATTTAGAGACCGGCGCAGATATTAGAAAATTGTTAAAATTGTTTAGTTGTATTTTTTCTAGGTCAAAGTAAAGATATAGTGTCTGTCTAACGTCTCCTTTAACACCTACGCTTGCACCTAAGTACATGCAAGTGTAAGTGTGTAAGTAGTACATACGTCGCTAGCTGGAATTGCTATCGCAAGCTAGCGTCTAGCTTGACTAAAAAATACTGGTTGGCGGTTAACTCTGGTTAACCAAATGGTGTTGCGAAAGCAACTTGTTTGGCTAAGCTTAGCATTCGCTTGTGGTTAGGCATTGTCTCTAGCTGCCTTCAGAGTCGCCGAACTTGAAGCGTCGTCTTTGACCGACATCACAGATTTACTGTCTGAGGCTAAGTGAGCTCGTCTGGCCGCGTCATCATTGCTAGGCTTATCTAGCCATTTGATACGCTCTTCGCTCTCTTCGGCACGCTGTCTTCTTGCTTCATTCCGACACTGAAGTCTTGCTTCTTTCAGTCTAGCCGACTCGTCCCTCTTCATAATGTCTCTAACCTGCTCTGTCTGCACGAGGCAGCAGTGGTGACTCAGGTAGAGCCAGTTGGCAGGCCTGTGCATTTGCTTTTCGCAGCAAACACATGCACAAAGAGGCGATAAGAGAGAGGGGTAATGTGATAGGGGAATCTTGTGCATGCCGTAGCCCAACATGTCGCTTCGGTGACTCGAAAGAGGATGAAGCCATAACTGCTATGGCAACCAGAGATGCACAAGCAAGATTTTTGTTCGACTGCGAAAGTTTTTGCAATAAAAAAAGAGAATAGTTAAAATTACGATAGCTGGGTAGGAGAGGGTTGGCTGATTGATGGCAAGCTCAGTTGAAGACACCCGCAAAGTAGGAAGGGTACGCTGACTTCTCAAGTGGATGTGGTTTCTACTTTATTCTGCGCATTCTCGAAAAAGTGAGGGACAAAGCAATATACAATGAAAGCTTAATGGGCGTTTAATATCTGCTTGTAGCAAACAGCTTACAGAGGGGGGTCCATATTATAAACGAAGTGAACCATGTTCCGGTAGTGGTCTGATTCGAAAATAACGCGGAGAATTATTCTCTCATGGCCTGTGTGCACGAGAGGTAAAGGTACACCAGGATATTATTTGTAAGTCTGCTACCCGGCCGCAAGCTGTACACGAAACTGCGTTATGCTCTCAAGCTTGCCAACACGGGAGGTTCCTGTTCTCTCTTCAATAACATTCATTTCTGTTTCTCATCTCCTTAACATTCCTACCGATGATATGTCAAATGGCCTTTCCTTACTCTGATGCTCAAACTGCCAATTGTTATTATGCAGGAGGCCCTATAGCAGGCAACTTTATTGAAAACTTCCTGCCAAGAAATACAGAAAGAAACATGCATCCAGGAGCAATGCCATTGTGGTAGATGAATAAACTTTTGAAATCCAAAAACAAGTTAGGAATAAAGATGACCACTCACTGCGACCTTAACCTACCTACGTGGTCCATATTAATAACGTAAAATTTTTGCTTTTCAAGTATCTATTCCTCGTATTTGAGCCGTTAAAGTTACTTTAGCATATTTAGTGGTGAACACCTCCCTTTTACTGGAATACGTATTTGGGAATGGCACACAAATTATTTTATTAAGAACTTCAAATTTCCATTGTTCTATATCTCTTCGATCAGCACATTCCTCTGATGATATCACAGCGGAGTTATCTTCCCTGCACACATCGTAAAAGCGCCATCCCAACAGACGTAAATAACTAATAAGAAAAAAATCGCATGTTTACGGGAAAAAGGAGCATACTGAGTTCATATGCTTCGTATTTCCTGGAAATACCTTCGCATCATTATTGGCATCAGAATGCTCATTTACGCGCTTGCTGCCCTAAAATGTAGTAAAGGTCATTCATGGTCGCATAGCTCAAGTTCCGAGTGTAATGAGGGATCTGATACCGCCCCCTCCACCACGCATTACAAACGCTTTTATTTCCTTTCAACACCATGTTTTGGGCGTTTTTTCAGCGCATTCGGCGCGATTGATGCATGAAATATGATGACGATGAAGTTTAAAGCTAAACAGATACTATACGGCGAATCTCGTGTTTTTGCCTCTGTGTACAACGAACGCGATCACATAGGTGCCGGGCAGATACAGGGCTACAAAAAGTATTATATTTCAGTGCATGTAATTTGGGGCCTCCCTAACGACTTCCTGAATGTCAGTGCCTCGGCAGCAGCTTTTTTGCAATTCTGGACGTGCGTGTCCCCTTAATGTATTAGAGAGTGCAGAATGAAGCATGTTTGCGGTCTTAAATATTTGCTATCTGCTCTGGGCAGCATCTAAATAAACCTGTTTACGCTTAGTAACGGGGAGTAAATAGGCTTGAAGTGCTGTGAAAATGCGCTTTCCTGAGAAACAAGACGCAAATCAGGGTGGCTGCTGGTGCCCCCTCCTATCCTCTTTCGGCACTTGAGGAATAAATTATCACAACTTCTGTTTCACAGCAGAAGACAAATCACCATATTCGGGGAATTTCCAAACACTGCTAGTAAGTATGTCCAGTGCGAAAGTTCTAATTATAATCGTAATATTTGTCAGATAGACTAGATTGTGTGCTGTGCAGAGGCCTTTCCTATATCGTTCCAAAGAGCCCGGTACCGAGAACACCTTCACAGGTTTACGACCAGAAAGATGCTTCTTTATGCAGTTACCAGACTCTAATCAAAAATATTGTGTGAAGCCTCTGCAGAGCTTATAGGAGAAAAACCTCCTGCGGACAATACTCTTGTACCTATCAGTTAAATGAGGGAGCGGCGTAGATGGAACTTCAAGAAGGGGACGATGTTCACTGTAGAGCACGAAGGTGCTTTGAATTTGGAACTTGATGAATACGATGAAGTTTACAGCGTAGCGCGAGACTTTGTTCCTGTATTACACGAGAAGTGGCCGGCTTCGGCGGTAGTGTAGTACTCACGCGCCTGGGCCAAGGAAGCTGACCTGCTCGGATGGCGGTTCCATTGCCGGCGGTGACACGATTGTTTTTCTTGGGTGTCAATGCGAAGGACATTTTCTGGTCACGCATTATGCTGAAACGAGGCATGAGGCAACAAATGCGTTCGAATTAAAAAAAGCTGTGGGAGCCGAGCGGGTTCCGGGCCTAGGCATTCCTCGGTGGGAGGCAGTACGGAACCACGTAGCTATCACGGCAGCCGATAGCCTCGCGTGTTTTACTACCACTCCCAATCCCTGTGCATTGCATGTCGTCGCCTTCATCAACTTTCTCGCGTGTCCAACGGATGAAACAGGTAGCCATTGTCCTCTAAATGGAACTCTTAAGGTCCGTTAAAGGTTTGAGATGATTAGGCTAATGGATATGACCAACACTAAAAATTTCAATGTGTACCCACAAAAGTTGACTTTGCGCAATTAGAAAATTAATTTCGCACACGTTCACAAACAACTTAACTCATAATAAAAATCAACTGGGCTCACTCCCAAAGGTAGGTTGACCCCGCCGGGGTGTCGCAGTGGTTACGGCGCTCGAGTAATGTTCTCAAGAACGCGGGATCGAATGCCGGCCTCGGCGGCCGCTTTTCAATGTAGGCGAAAAGCAAGGCGCCCGTGTGCTGTGCGAGGTCAGTGCACATTAAGGAATCCCAGATGGTCGATATTTCCGGAGTCCTCTACTACGGCGTCTCTCATAGCCTTAGTCGCTTTGGGACGTTAAACTCCACAAACCAAATCAAACCAAAGCTAGGTTGAAACGTCCTGAAATATTGATAAACAGCACAGGTCTGGATGCTTTCGAGGATACTACGTTGGTTGGCGGATCCAAGTTAACCCTTTGTCCTTTTTGGCAGGAAATACTGGGGCAAAAAAATCTTTGCTTCTTATCGCATGGTTTTTCTTCGTTGAAGCATGTGACCCAAGCCTTCTTGGGTTGAAAAACCTCATCAAAATACAGGCTACCAGCTTTATCACATAGCTCGAACGCAGGCTATAAAGAATGCAGATCCTCTATTTAACCAAACAAGTGACTGCTTACGAAATACCGTTTTACTTGTGTCACCTCAGTGCTATCAGAGCCTACCATGTATACAGCTCGGGAATATTCTTAAGCAACCATCATTCTTGAAAAACCATCTCTCGACGTCACAGCCTGGGGAGCGTCAGAGAGGCCACACGTTTTTAATTTTCTCGAGGTCTGCTAAGTCAGCAGTCGCTCAGTGTCTAACCCAACCAAAGACTGAGCACCGCGTAATGAGTTCTCTTGGTTGCTCATTCGCACTGCAACTTCTGAATATTTATGACCGTTGACAACACAGTCTTTCCTGGTGCTCCGCTCAGTTTGGACATTGCTTAAGGACGCGGCCGCGACTACCCGCTGTCCCTTACTTATATTAACGACCTCCTTTCCGGTACCTCTTTTACAATCTACGTTCTGCTGTTTCGAACCTACTTCCCCACCTTAGCGCAAAACATGAAGAAAACACAAGGGTGAGTGGGCTTCACTGGAATTTAGGGTCAATATTCGCTCGGCACAGCGTTTCCGCTTGCGCAGGTACCTCCGTACAGTAAGCGTAATACATGTCTCCAAAAGCAACATTCAATATTTATCTCCCCTCTCAGAGCAACATTCTTTATCTGGTGATCTCTGCTTGGTTCACTGTAGAAGAAAAATATCCCAAATTTAGTCGTTCTTCGCGCGCCTGCTGCCGACTATATTTATGCAGAAGGTCCTATAGCAGCACAACCTTGTTGGAAACTTTCCGCAAAAAAAGTACAGAAAGTAACTAATACATCCGGGAGCAACGCCATTGTAGTAAATGAATAAATTCATGAATTCACAAAAGAAGTAATAAATAAAGATAACCGCTCACTACGACCTTAACCCCCCTATGTGGTCTATATTAATGACGTAAAATTTACTATGAAGCCAGTATGAATACATGCTGTTTTTTTTTTTTTTAACCTATCGTGGTAAGTCATGTGCCCAACATTAAGCAAATGTGCCACCAAATTGAGCTGCAGGCACCTTTGGGAGCATGTCCTGAAAAAAAAAAAAACACGACTCTCCGCGTTTCACTGCAAACCTAATTTTTTTGCACATAAATGCACTCCCTTCATTATCAGATATCGCGAGTGTGCGCATTTGCGCATGTGGATAGCCGAGGTCATGGGCTCAAACCCCGTTCTTGGCATCACTCTTTTAGGTAGTCATTTTCATGCCGCTCCAGAAGAGAGATGAGTATAACTTTTCAACAATATATTTCTGGGCGAGATCACAAACCTGACGCACACACGCAGAAACCAATTAATAGCAAACAAGGGAAGCATAATCTATTACAAAATACAGTTCACCAACTTCTAATTATAAATTACAGGCGATATGTGTTCTAAGTTCAGCGTCCTTCAAAAAGGCCCTCTTTTTTTCGTCTTTTCATTCCTGCCACACTCTGCACCAAAGTGGAGGCTGGATTGTGGAGCAATAAGGCCTCATATATCAATACCCATATCATTACTGCGATATTAGTTGTGTCCCATCACGGCTCGCATAGCTCAGGTTGCGGAATACGCTGCCGCAGTCGCCGACATTATATATGCAGACAGCCATCGCTGCATAATTGATAACAATGGAGAGTCGTCGGCATTGAGCAATAGCACAGGTTGTTATAGGAGTGCCAAACCAATGACACGATGGCAACCCCTCTCAGAGCCCAGTATTCTCCTGAGAAGGCATTCATAAGGCTTTGAAAGGAAAGCATTTCAGCGCTTGCGATAAATGAACCCCAATGGGAATGGTGATTAGAAAGTCTAGAAGACACGTGTTGTGCAAGTGAAGTAGGGCTTTTGTCCAACCTTTTAATGAAAGAGCATTTGAACTGAAAGAATAATGAATCGCACTTCCATTTGGTTTCACTCGTGTGAGAGAGTTTGTGCTTCGCTTTTGCTTCATCTATTCCTTGAAAAATCTTTTTGAAAAGCTCCTTGAAAAATCTTAATATTTAGGGATAATCGACAGACGAAAATAACGGAGAATGGAAGTAACACTTTTTTTGCAGGTAACGTTTATTTTATTTGTGTGTGAAATAAAGCACTGCCTATGAACCAAATGCAATATATATACACCGGTGCACGTGAGGGCATGTATACTTGTGTGTCCTCTTTTCTGTATGGCCTATGAACCGAAGGCCCGTTTCAAATTCGAAAATGTCCAAAAAACACTGGTGACAACTTATCTATAGCGCAGCGGGGGATATGGGGTGGAGGAAAAGTTGGTAGAAAATGCGAATTTATGCCGAAACCTCATTCGCCTAAGGTGAGGTAGCCTGAAGGAGGCTTTCTAAATTATACACCGCAATCCTGAATGCCCTAGAGTACTTGGCCCGAGTGCATGACGTGTGACGTGCATGCACTAAACACTATAAAAGTGGATATTCAATTTCTTTTCGCGTTCAAGTGATGGAATGATAGAACCCAACGTCCAGGTAAAAAGTAGAGGCGTTATTCGCACACAGTTGCAAGTAGAGTCCCGTTTAGTGCTTCAAAAGAGTTAACCTTCGCTAACATCCACTTTTGGCATTTTTTTATATCACAAAGACCTCGCGAAAAAGTTGTCCTTCGAAAGAATTTGAGCTCCAGGGTCGCTAGGAGCTTATCATTCCTGTATCGTGCACTTTATCAGTCACAAATTGTCGGAACCTTGCTACTTTAACCTAACTGGCGAACTATAGGGCACACGAAAAGTGAGACTTTTGCATTATTTGTCAGCGCTGTATTATGTTCAAACCGCCACATGAACCGGGAACAACGTCCGGCTCACAAAAGGCTGTCATGTATACCAGCTAAAAAATAATGGTTTTTGAGCGCACGCAAAGTCGTTTCCACGGAAGCTACCAAGCGTCTACACTGTGGCATTTATAGACGATATTTATGAACTCGTTTAACAACCTTGCGAGATTTAAGACGTGGTCCTGTTTCCCGATAGGATAGCATGGTTTTGTATACACTACTGAAAGCCTTCGTTTCAGAAACAGCCTCCTTTTAAACTTTGATCACAGCAGGCATTAGCATCCGGGAAGATTTCCACACCTCTTGCCCTCTCCCTTTCTCGGTTTAATTGCTTTGCAGCTTTGTGCTGATCCTTTCCTCATGAATCTGCGTTCTTTTTTTAATGTTTTCTGTTTTCGAAAATACAATATGTTAGTTCTGAGTGCTTTCTATTTTCTATTTTATTTCTAAGCATCGCTGCCTGCTGAATTATAGCTTTACCAGTAAAAGCAATTGAAAGTAATACGTTACTTAGACCTCTAAAACCACGTTCTTGCTTTCGTGAGTTTTCTGTCAGAATTGAGGGAAATTGGGCTACTTGATATGGTTGTGCCATCACATTTTTAGTGTACTGTTAGCGGTGGTGATTATCTCCCGTTTTACACTGTTGTGGAGTGCACACTGTTAGTTGAGGAATGTCTGTTCTGAAGTTATATCTGTAATGTCTATAGGGGAAGGTTTCATGAGGTGCGTTTCTTTTTTTTTTAAATATAGGGGTTTGCGTTCATCACAAGATCGTGCAGTTTATTTTTGGGATTAACAGTGCAGAGGGCAATTCAATAAAATTGAAACTAGATTTATTTCACGTCCTCACTTCCTTTTACTAAAGTTAAGTCAGTAGGGAATGTTTAAAAGCTGCATGCTAAGATTCTTTTGGGTGGTGGAGGGTTCCATACTCAACCTGTGATAAAAAAAAATTCATTTTTTCCTTCACATTCCATCAGGGCAAATGATTTTCGCAATACGTGCATAGTTCTAGGGTAATGTCATGGTCACAGTTTGGGCTGGGCCAAAAGCAGGATCGTTAGAACTCATTCCTACATTATTTGTTAAACGTGTTCGTACCTCTGTACATACAGCTGAGAAAAGACTTCTGAGCCTTCAGAAACGTCTTTTGCCCATTCCATTTTCTTGCTCTTGATTTATTACCTTTCCCATTATTTATACTATCTCTTAAGAGTAGTCGCTTTGGGACGTTAAACCCCACAAACCAACTATCGCGGTGAGACAGTCACTGGCTTCGATGATTTCCTGCTGTGCGTGGTCTCCTCAGCAACCCTCCTGAAGTAGGCCAAAATGCCGCACTGTAAGAAGTGTGTAGCAGACAAGGATCCACATTTTTATCTGCCTTATTCGGACTAATATCTGCGAATATCGTGTTAATAATAAACTGAAACCAACATTGTTAGCCGTGGGTTTTTTCTGGCACGACCTTTTATTGTGATTTTTCTTCGGCTTGTCATCTTGGTGCGCACGTATAACAATTCGATCTTGTTGAGGCACAAGAAATTCTCACTTTCGGCCCATAGTTCAGGAAAACGGGTTCGCCTTGAAGTTACGGGCGACAGCTAGCCTCTCGGGTTTTGGCACTGGCGTGAAAAGCGGAATATGACCAGGATAATGACGCAGTATGCCGTCTAGTAGACCTGTTTAGTGAGAATGTTTTGTTTGATAGAAAAAAAAAAAAAAAACAGGGCTGCGGTTTTATTTCTTGCAAAAAAAATATTAACGGCAAAATGTAATGGCGAGTCGACGCCGAGAGTCGCTTTGCTCATGCTCGCACGTTTGGACCGTTATGTCAAGGCGTATCATCATGATCATCATCATCATCATCATTCAAACTCTATTAAAGCGTTTCCCTTGCCAGGAAGCCGATGAAATGTACCTTCCAACATGCACTGCCGGGCGAAAACCGTGAAAGAGTATCCATCAGTGTGCGCCAGATTAAAGTCTGGCCACTTGCGGACTACCTTGAAGTAGGCATGAACGTTGCAAAATCTATCTCTCAGTACTTCAACTAGAGTCGGGGTGGGGGAACCGAGCTGGGTGAACGGGGAACCTCAAAAGCGGCTTCATGTAGAGAACCTGTCTCAAACGCCAGAGACCCGGCAAACGCATTGCGGTGGTGGAATGATCTGAGGGCCGAGGGCCGCATATTCGGCTAAGTGCGAGTGCTCGCCCTCTACGGTGGCCCATATAGGAGATCGACTCGAATTGTCTGATAGTCAAATGCCACCCTGCCCACATTCTCCTCCAACTTCCCGTAACCCTATCCTAATTCCTATTTCCCATTACCCTACAACCCATCCCTTCCCCTACTTCCCAGGGGAGATCCGTGGGGTCTCACCGGGCCCGCTTCCTCGGCTGTGGGTCGCTTTAGTAGCACCTCCCCCTTTTATTTAATAACTTCCAACCAAAAACTTTTATCTCATTGACCTATTCATTTATTTTTCGAATTGCGGAACTTTCTCTCCCGCGATACATTAATGGTACGGGCGGAGTCTGACTTTGGACTCCATCTTACCTTGTCCCTTGTCCCCTCAAGGGCAAACGTTTCTCCCTTATCCCCACTGTTAACCCCCTCTTGTGCTAGCTGAATCCGCTTGACTCTTGCAAACTTCTTACCCTTATCCGCCCCTCGTCCGCCCTCTTATGCGCTTGCCTTCTCTTAAATCTTCTCAATAAGAGACCTTTGGGTGTTGCCCTACACTCTCGTTTTCTTTAATGGACGGCAACACAACCAACTGAGCTATTTGGAATACGTTCATTATAGGAATTCATTCCAGCGCTGTTTTTGGTCGTTATTCTTTCTTACTCTTTTTATTTTTTTGTGGATCGCTGTGTTTGGGATTCATTCTTTGTTGTCCTTGTTTTTTGCGCTGGTTTCTTAATTTAAACTATCATATTCACTTTTAGCTATCAAGGTTTGGACAGATCGAAACAGTTTTATAACAGAACAGATAAGAATTAAGCCCTCCCATCTTTCTTCCCACGATGCAAAAGCTTTTATATCCGTTTGACGGCAGCGATTGCTAAACCCCCTACAGTGTTCAATGGCATAATTGTAGTATGAAATTGTTACCTTTGGTCAGTTTTCTTGTTTGTTGTTATATACACGGCATCCAACAAATTAAATCATGCACTCATTCATTACTCAAGACTCTAGAAGAAATCATTTGGAGCTAAAAACTTTACAAATACTGTTTTTGTAACAAAAAGTACCTAAAATTTCCAGTGTTTCTAATGGCGGCCATTGTACAGACATTCAGTAGTTTTGAAACAAATGCTAATTGTGACGTCCAGACGCCAATTTCTTTTTTTAAGGGGGAGAGGTATCGCATCAAACTAAATCCCCCTGCAAACGCCCAGTTCATAGCTGTGAGGTTCGTTTTACGGTAAACACTCCTTCTCTGGTTACACCGCAGAAGCCTACAAGGTTAAACTGCGCTGTCCTCAAATTTCCGCTTGCGAAGATTTACTGACTCATTTACAGGAAGAGCAGCTCGCGTTTTTCACTAAACATTAAGTGCTAACAAGCATGCTTTTGAAGCGACCTGAAGGTGCTATGCAGACGTTACAATGGTTTGGCACCATGAATATTTCTTTTTGCTTTTTTTCGAGGTCGGCACTAACCACCTAAATGGCGCGGGAGGACCAATAGTCCTGACGATAAGAAGTACTATAAAAGCAGCTGATGACTATTGTAGGGTTTCATGTGCGTGACCATGTATGCCTGAAAGGCAACAAATCTGCATCATAAATTTTCGATCTTAATTATCATCCAGCTATGCTTCATTACCGACCGAACAGAATAATGACAAGGATCATCAACCAGTCGCCTATAATATCGCTTTCCAGATGCTGATAATTTCATAACAGCTAGTCGTGCATCTTCGGCAGTTAGCCTTGCTTGGGTGCGAAAACTGAAGAGCAACAGCCTTCTGTATTACCTTATATTTCTGGATGCGAATTACTAGTTAACTTTCGTCTTGTACTAGAAGATATTATTGAGGTGCAATAGCGAATCATAGACAATGCAGTTACAAGAAGTTGAGGAAACAAGTATTCTATAAATTGGCATATTAGCCTGCTTCAGAGTGGCTCCAAAGCTGTGATAGGACACTAGTAAATCTTTACTGGCCATTATGTCAAAACTTTCTCATTAGTGTGCGTTGTTGTATTAGGGCTCGGCACTCCGAATTGCTACTTGACAATTGCTTACTTTAAATGCTGTTTCACTACTGTGACACCTGTTTCAATATATATTACAGACGTCGTGGCACTAACAGGAAATTATTGGAGGGAAAGTTTAGTGTTGTGTTTTCAGTGTCGCAGGAAGGAAAAAAAGGAAGCTAAATGCATTATTTACAGCTGCAATGGAAAACCGTGTGGTTTTTCACTTCAAACGCGCGATGAATTGATGAGTGTAATCTGCATTACTAGTGTGTGTGTGTGCCCATGGAGTACTATGTGCGATGAAAGTTGATGTCATATCATCGTGAGAAGTCCCATACGCGAAATGGAAAGATCGATAACAACGAAACTGCTCAGCTGACGGTGTCACTCAGGAAACAGGCGACTTCTTTTCTACCAAAACAGGCAGTCGAATACACCATCAAAACAGGCTGGCTGCTGTGTTTTCCATCTGACTGCAAATCCTGCAAAGCCTATCACTTGTGTGTCTTGGAAACTACAACTTATTTGGAGCGCTGGCGCGATCTGTGGCAGCACAAAACGGAGTTCAAAAAATTATAATATGCACTTTGTACTATTGTGGAAAGATTCACTCAAACTAAGAACGCCTTCATGAAATGAAGTTGAACTTAAAGCCCTTTCTCCTGCCACTGATTTATTCACTGGCATTATAGATAACGCACACTATGCCATTTTCATCAGGGAAGTAGGACAATTTGTCGACGTAAACGAACTAGAGTACATTGTTAAGGTTAGTTCACCTTCACAACAGCAAGAGCGGACATAATTTCGACAATTAAAAAAAAATTTGTGGACTCGTTTGATTATGTGTGCTCAATAATGCGTGTGGCAACCGACAGTGCGCCATCAATTCCAGGAAGCAGAAGTTATCTTGCAGGACGTTTACGAAAGAAATTGCGCTGTACAAGGCTTGGAGTCAATAAACAGTTTCTGACAGTGCTCTCCATCTTTAACGAAGAAGCACTGCGTAACAAGGCACTGAATACAGTATCTCTCATGGACATCGTGTTTGGCCCGTGAACTTCATTCGTTAAAGAGCGCTCAACACCGTAAACTGATCTGTATGTTATAAAAGGTTGAAGGAACCCATAATGAAATCCTATAGCACACAAATATGCACTAACTGAGCAGGAAATGGCTGAAAAACATTTTCTGGCCCTAGTGAAGGAATCGACAGCTTCGGGAAGGAAAGAAAAGCCAATTCCTGAGCTATTCGATGAGAGGTGGTCTCGTTCTTTTGCATCTCCCACGAACTTCCCCAATCCAATGCTTCAAGGAAAACAACAAGTTATAACGAAAATTAGGAAGAACAGTCATGTATTTCAGGTCAAATTACAATTCTCACAGTTTTAGCAGGATTGAATAAGCTGCACTGCTTTTCAACAGAGTTCCAAAGGCGCGTAGCCCAAGAAACTTGCGATGTCTACGCACATTTGCTCCGCAATCTCGACGAAGGATTTGAAGTTCGCTTCCAAGACATCTGCTGCTAGTCTAACAGTTGGTTTCTTTACCCTTTCAATTTTATTTACTCTTGGCAATGCATGTCAACGACGTTCAGCACGAGTTTCCAATTGAGTTTCTTTATATTTAAGAGGGCTATGGAACGAAAAATGGTAGGGGTAACATTAAGAGATAGAAAGCGTGCAGAGTGGGTCAGAGAAATAACTCAAGTTAACGACATTCTAGTGGAAATTAAGAAGAAGAAATGGACATGGGCAGGACATGTAGTGCGAAGAGAGGATAACCGATGGTCGCTGAGGGTAACAAACTGGATTCCAAGGGAAGGAAAGCGTAGCAGGGGGCGGCAGAAAGTTAGGTGGGCGGATGAGATTAAGAAGTTCGCAGGGGTCAAGTGGATGCAGCTAGCACAGAACCGGGTTAAGTGGAGAGATATGGGAGAGGCCTTTGCCCTGCAGTGGGTATAATCAGGCTGATGATGATGATCTTTAAGCAGGCACTACGTCAAAAGTTTGAAGACCTGCATTTCTCGGAGATTTGCGCCTTTTTAGATACGACAGCTTTCACATCCAACGGCACCAAGCGACAACATTCGTCGCTATGTTTGGCAGAGAGAAGATATACTTTTTACTGATGTGGAACAAGTTTGATATGAGTTCCTAGGTCAGAAGACAATCTCTGAGCCAGCACGCGAGTACTCTCTGCTGAGATCGAGTGTCAGATATCGCATTTTCTTGTAAAAATTGTAAAACGTAAAAATTTAAGCTACCGGCAGCCAAGATAGAAAATGAGTTTTCATAACTCGAAATGAAATATTTTCTTAAATAGCCGTGAAAAGAGCATAAAATGAATCTACAGCCCGAGCTAGAGCTAAATGTAGCCACAAGTAGCCAAGCAATTCGAACTTCGCCCCAAATATTTAGTCAAACAGAACAGAGCTATAACACAATATGTCTTTATTAGCCAAGAATAAAAATAGCGTTTTAAATCAGGCCAAGAAAAGAAAATAAAGAGCTTAAATATTTCACCCTTTTTCTCAGCGTCCAACGACCAGCTGGTTGCAAACTTGTAAATTAATAAATTCGCGCTTGTATGTGTTTTTTCTGATATCACAGGAAAATTATTAAATATGCGTGTATATGTCCTTTCTGAAGTCATAGGATTTTTTTTTTTCAGGGTAATCTTTGCATATTCTAGACAACTAGCTATAGGTGCATCTTTTTTTTTTTTTTTTTTTTAAGCGATAGACGCGGTAGACTTGGAAAGAAAATTGGGCCTAGTTCATTACAGGTGCTTTAGACGCGCCGAATTTCATACGATACAAAACAAACTGCGCGCAGAGAAGACAAAGAGCGCTTCGCCTTTTCTCTGCCCGGCTTTTTTTCTATCGTACAGAGTTCAGCGCGGAAAGCAGCATCGCAGATTAAGCTTGCTTTGAAGTTTAGTTTTCATATCATGGGAGATCAGTTTTCGCTAAGCTGAAAGAGCAGAACAAGCGCACAGAATCAACATTAGAAACTGTTTTTAGAAAACTCGATAAGCGTTGCACCAGGTGTGAAAAAAGGCATTCGCCGAAGGTGTCCTTATATCATAAGCTGCTTTGTAGCAGAAAAGCAGCATTACTTCTTGAAATTCATGTTGCCTTTTTCGTCACTTTTCCTTCCTGAATATAAATGGGAAATAGCACTAGTGAGAGCTTCTCACAAGCACGATGGGGCGAATCCGGGCCGCACGATAATATTAACTATCTTTCTAACCAGGATTCAAGTGTTCCTGTCTCTCGGAAAATTGTTGGGTGGTGGCCGGCATTCTTCTACTTCCCAAAGTAGCCGCACTGGCTATTTATGTACGGTGCGTTCCAAAGATGGCGTGTCTACATGGCCATCCGACTGCCCCGTACGCGCATTGAGGTTCCCTAGCTGCGCATAAAGGT
The DNA here is from genome assembly GCF_055883805.1 of Amblyomma maculatum. Taxonomy (NCBI): domain Eukaryota; kingdom Metazoa; phylum Arthropoda; class Arachnida; order Ixodida; family Ixodidae; genus Amblyomma; species Amblyomma maculatum. The sequence goes on from NC_139345.1 coordinate 47,915,009, forward strand.
GCCTTGATTAGCACCATACTCACCGAAGAGAGGATACGGGCGCTCATCGGTCATCACAGCAGCAAAGCTAATCAGCAGCACAGCTTTTAAGTAATGAATTATCGGTATGCTTTCTTGCTGTTTTATATCTGGAAATATAAATTAAGTGGTTAGCAAAGGCTTCAAAATAGAAATTAAAAGCAGCTATAAAGTATTGAGGTAGCTAACCTGAAATTTTCATAACCAGAGAGATTTGTAAAGTAGCAGTTTTTGCACAACATAGCCAACAACGGGAAGGCAATCTTACCAGTTATCTTCGTAGCTTCTTTTTCTGAAGACACTCCTGGTGCGCGTTATAACAACAACAACAACAGCAAAAAGCAATCAATTGTCACTAACTCCCCTTCCCCGTCTCTCTCTCGTTTTGTTATTTTACCGCTTCTAGCCTGCGGCAGGCGAAATTTTCGCCTCGTGGTCAGCACTGTGGTGCAATTTGGAGATCACAGTGTCCGTATTCCGAGTTTGCGTAGTTGTCAAAAGTGTTGCTATCTCCCCCACCTCGAGTCATCTGATTGGTGGAAACAATGAAACCGAATACGCATCCAATGTTTCCACCTGTCGCATGGCTCGAGTTTGGAGATATAGCGACGCTTTTGACAACGACGTAAACTCCGAACACGAACCCAGGCCTAATACATTATCTCGTAAGGAATGATGCGCCTAACTCATCAATACAATACATCAAAATACATCACCCCTTATTGATATGATGCATTTATCCTTAGAGACGGGTGTAATTTTTTTAGGTTTTAACTTTTCAACTTAGAGGGATAATGAATTCGATGTTGCTTCTATGTGAAGACCCTAATATGGTCTTCATAAAAAACGGCTGCCGCTAATGACTCTAATCACAGTATTCACTTTTTACGTCGAAACTTTCGTTTTGCTACCCTACCTAACTTTTGTCAGAACTGTATCAGGATTCGATTTAAATGTATGCGATCCTCGCCAGCAACTTTTCTCTAATGCGTTTTCTCTAATATATTATCTACGTCGTAATTACTCACTTGACTAATTATCACGCAACATTTTTGTGAGTAATTGAACGCATTTATTTATTTGTTTCACTTTATTATTTGTTCTTATTCCTCATTACTTCGTTAATTTATTAACACGTATTTGATTATTCCCAGTTTACGAGGACATGCTTTGTCCCCAGCTCTTGATGACAAGCCCTGCAGACGCTGGAAATGCTTTCACATTAAAACTCACGCTGGAAGAGGTAGCGGTACAATAAAAGCAATGCATAATAACAGCATTATAGAAAGCTGCTACCAATCGGCCAACACTGACATGTCTTACGCGTCAGAATTTTGCATTGGGCTTGTTGGCCATTCATAGCTGACTGAGGCAACGCAAAGGGGCGAGTAGTACAAATCGGTGAAAAAAAAAAAAAAAACACTAGAACAGACCCAAAACTTTTTTTCGAGAATACATGCAACAGCAGCTATTTGACAGATTCTAACCCACGCGGCAACAGGAAACATACAAAATCAAGAATAAGGGCAAAAAAGATAATAATGGGTGATGCAAAGAGGTATCTTTCGAGTAAACCTGATACACGTTAATGTAAAAGCACGTTCGGTAGTCATACACCGCCGTTTCAAACAGGAGCAAAGGCCCGTGAAGTTAGGAAGAATAACTAAAAATGAAGGCCGTAATTGAGGTAAAAGCTAGCGCTACAAAAGCAGCGTCAAAAACGTTGTAGGAAAGACAGGAGTCAGTCAAGAAAACTAATCAACACGTGAAAAACGGTATATTTAGGGACAGTCAAAACTAGAGCGGCGTAAAACTAACACGCAGACCTGCTGCGGGTGCTTACCTCTGTCGGAAGTTTTGACTGAGTGTAAACGCTTTTAGAAGTGCCAGCAGTTGCAAACACAGAAGTAAAAGACAGATAGTTGAAGCCTTACGGGAGCAGGAAGTCCGTGCGTTAGCACCACATAGCTTATTCTTAGTGACAACAAACGGGCCTTTCTTCAGCGCTTCATCCTCTGATTGCTCTTAAAAATCTATTTTGGGCACTGCTGTTAGGTATAGGTGTGCACTGTTTTAGCTTCATTGTTCTCACTTCCTCTTTGTTCGTGTAGTAGTTTTTCCTTGTTGGCTTAACCGAACTGTATTTCTATGCCTTTGCCATCGTTTACAGTATTTTTCCTAACCTGATACACTTTGTTAAAACAGACTCTATTGTTGTTTACAGTGTTGCTTTATAATAGTGATCCTGCTTTTTCTGCAAAACCTTTGACACCGCTCTCTCTGTTCCGGCATTTATGTCTGTTTCAGCCGTCATTTCTGTTTTGTGTCGTTATGTCACTGACGGCTGTTCCTTCTGCGGTGCTGGAATTGACAACTCAGCACTCTCGCTCTTATTCGAGAACTTCATTCAGGTTCTCTCGTGGGACGACTTGTGTTGGGGCACGTCTTTCATGCCCACCCTCCTCGGGCAACGACGTCTTGCACATATCACCATTTATTGATTTCTTTTGTTTGTTTGTTTTTTCTGTATTTTTATTCCTGTAAAGTGGGCTAGCAGCTAAAGTAGCTATAGGTTCTGCTCTCTTCTCGGAAGTGATTGCGACTTGTTCGGTTTCTTGCCTTCCAGTTATTTTTCTTTTTTTGCTTTCTGTGTTTGCACTCTGTACGAAAACAAAGGAAACATTCACACCATGTTCTGCCTGTGGTGGTTTCTTCGAGCAATGACACTGTTATGCTTGCTTTAAAATTCAAATTGTGAGTATGCGATATCCTAAATTAGAAATGCATTGCCTAGTACGAAATGTAAAAGCCACGTAAAATTTCGTTTGAATTTGTTAGAGCAGGCGCGTTGCAAAAATAATTGTAATATGCTTTTTAGCTTATTGCTATTACGTTTTGTTTCCACTGCGATCAATAACTGTAATGAAGGGAGTGCATAAATTTGACGAATCTTGTGGTTCAGTGGCGACTGGGGCGATGGGGATCATTGTGGCTTTACTTCGGTAAACGAGGGAGTGTCAGAAAGAGAACTTTTTTTTTTTTACACTCCGTACGGTAAATTGAAGCAAAAATATGTTAGTATATACTTACAACCATTGCGTTTTAGCATGTCGGCTATATTTTAAGCCATTGAAATAAAATTTGCTAATTCTAAGAAATAGGTTCATAAAAATCATGGCAAGTATTTTTGTGGAATGAGTTTTGGGTAAATTGAAAGCGAAGTTATTATTTACACGGCTTCAGTATTAAATGCCACAAGAAAGAGAACACATACTTCGTGCTCTCGAAAATGCTCTTACTTTAACACTCCACTCAACATGAAAAAGATTCCAAATATTCCCGCCATTTAATGCACATCGTCATGAAATTACAAAAAGAAAGAAAGTGTATTCCACCTACATATCGCGCAAAAGTCAAGCATCAGGATTTGCCATAGATGCTCATTGGGCCTTTACGGCCAAGGATTTCGTTAGCTTTTGTGCCAGAGCACTGCTGGCAATCATTGCATTCAGCAACACAAGAGTGTAATCGGCGCGAGATCATGTGGTCTCTCTGCATTGGGATAACTTCACTGATTGATGCCGGGTTTACCTGGCAGCCTCATTAGATTTAACAACTCAACAGTGTGCTAGTTGAGCGAAGTATTATTACTTTATAATTAGGTGGTGATTGTTTGATATTTCAAGCAACTGTACCAGTGGAGCTGTGTCTACAGACTTCATTGTTGAGCCATTACACTAAGGGGGGATGGACAGTGGCCATAAATGTTAAGATATGGCTGTTATTATCTTCGTCATTTTATAAGGAATTGAGCTGAAATTTTAGAGACTGTTCGCATTGAAAACTTAGTGCCTACGAAATATGATCAAAATTTTTGAAAACTTTTCAAATATTAATATGAACCTTTCCATATATTCTTTCTCTGCTTAATAAGCATATTTAAAAATGTTCTTAGCGTGTTTTAATACGTTTGGCTTTTTCCTGGACCAAAACACTAATAGTGGCTATAACTATTGTTTTTTGAAAGATATATACATACGTAGACTCAAATAGTAACCGTTTTTCGCAGGAAAACAATAATTGCGACATCACATTTTATTTGGGTCAGAAGGTTGTGTTAGCATTAAGAAATAACTCGCAAAATATCATTGCAGTGGCTTGAATGAATGCAGAGAAAATGTTCCTTTTGTCAGTAGGAAAAGTGTTTTAGCAGGGTGCCGAACCTTAACCGGCACCGAACCAAAACCCAGATCCGAACCCAAATTTCCGCTCGAAGCAACAACCGAATCGAAACCGATTTTTTTCCGCCATATTGGAACTGAACTCGAACCGGAACATATTAGAGGAACCGTCCGAACCGGTTCGTGGTACGATTTCGATTCCAGCCCACTTTCGCTGGCAAGTTCGCATCATTATTTTTTTCATTTATTCCTGCTTGTAAGGAGCTATTCTTAATTATTTGCAACTCCGCGGACATAACAATCATGTTGAAAAATCGTCCCTTGTAAACAGATTGCAAGACAAATGAAAATACTATACTACCACACCATTATCTGGTGCCGGGCTATCGTTTCATCCTGAACACGGAGGGCCGCTAAATGGCGCCGTTCGTGGAAAAATTTGCTCCATTAGAAAGCCTTGCGTCCAGGGCACTGAAATAATAGCATGTAATCCGTAAATTAAGTCACATATTTAGATAAATAAATACATTAACCTGTGAAACTCAAAAACGAAATGACGAAGGTATTAAAGAAATGTCACGTAAATCATTTAATTTTCTTATCATTCAACAATATCGAAATGAGTCATATGTACATGCATGGCAGCCGCATGCGATGCAACGTCATCAGATGCAATTGGTTGACCCAGATTTTAGAATGATCAGCCGACGCCAATGGTGAGAAGGCCTCCTTGGGCAGCAATTTACCGGTCTGTTCTTGAGTTGCATCTGAACCTAGCACAAAGATGATAAATATTTCGGAGGAGGCGAAGATTCGGCGCCCATATCTGTATTCAATAGCTTATGGTAGCGCTTGCTGTGCCATCTACACAAGCAGCGTCAAAAGAACACTGTCTTCTATAGCAATCGAACCCTTATGACGTCAATTACCCTCGACAGTGTCCTCTTCCTTTGGTCTTTCAACGCTGGCAAATAAAAAGTTTGTAGCATTTACTAAGCACATAATAAATGAAATATTCACGAGCAACCATGATGTCATATCATACTTATCATGCGAGTGAACGTACTAGTCTAGCCTCAAATTGCTTCTAGAAAACGTGAATAGAGAACGTGCCTGTGCATGCAACCTAGACGCCCAACAAAAGGGTGGCCACAGGATCGACGCAATTCATTAATCCTGTTCTACAGCAAATACGATAATAACTCCATTTTTAATAGGTACGTGGCCGAGGGTGCTTTGGTCAGCGCTATTCGGGCTACTGAAATAGTGAGCGCAACATCTCAATGCGCATTTTCATCAGTATTAACCTATGAGGAGACAACTTCCTCTTTCATAATGCAGCCACTTTCTAATGCCTATATGCCAGAAATTCACTTCAGAAAACCTGCCATCCTTGGCCTGCTGAATAACCTTAAGTCTACAACAAGCTCTGATCCCCTAAGTATTAATAACAAGATACTTCAAAACACCTCTATAAACTTGTATTGAGTATTTAAAGTACTCATTTTGCAGTCATAATCATCTAGCACTGTTCCTAATGATTGGTGAACAGCGAAAGTAATCCCTATTTTTCAAATCTGGCGATCGCACTACTCCACTTAATCATAGTCTTATCTAATTGACCAGCAACATCTGCAAACACCTTGAGCACGTCATACATGCCTACGTCATTAATTACCTTCTGAAGCACGATATCATTTTCAAATACCAGCATTGTTTTCGCAGGGACTTTTCATGTGGCATCCAAAAAGCAGGATTTACTAACGACATATTTTCCGCAGTAGATACAGGATTACAGCCGTCTTTGTCAACTTTTAATCGCGTTCCTTATCGCAAATTTTTAATCAATTTAAAAAATAATTATTCGCGAAAATATTGTTGCCTGGATAAAAGAATTTCTCTACAGAAGAGTACACTTCGCATGTGTCAATAGTTTATTTTTCCTTTCTTACCATAACATCTGGAGTCCTCCAGGGCAGCGTGCTAAGTCCCCTGGTTTTCTTAATTTTTAATAATGGTCTTCCCACGTTACTCTCCTCTCAAATTAGGTAATCCACAAATTACTGTGTTGTATATCGTAATGTTACAAAGGATAATGATCGACATTCTCTGCAAACTGATCATGATGTGGTCACTGCTTGGTGATCCTCCTGGCTATTGTCTCCAAACACATCTGAAGCTCAATAATGTCCTTTACTAACCGTCTCACATGAATTCATACAGCCTACTTCCTTAACAACACTAATGTAGAACTAGCCACAACTTACAAGTACCTTGGAGCTCATTTTCAATCTGACTTGAAATGGCATTACCATACAACAACCACCTTAGCATTAGCCAACCGTGCACTGTGTCTTCTTAGACGTAACCGCAAGCGCACGCACACACTTAACCTTAGTTATGTTACACTTATCCGCTCCAACATTGAATACGCTTCTGCCATATTGGATCGTGGACGAGCATACTTCAGAAACAACTTTAAATCCCTGCGAAGCCGTGCTGTTCGCTTCATCTTTTCTGATTACTCACGCTTCAACAGTGTCACAGCATTAAAGCAACGTACCGAGTTAAAACCACTATCATATCGACATCACTATACTCACCTAATCTTATTTCATAAACTTTATCATCATTTTACCCCCTCCCCACCATGTCGACTTTTTATAACACGGGTGGCTTTGCGTTTCACCTCTACAGAAACGCGAAATGCGAAGGCGTCCGCGTGCTGTGCGAAATATAGTCACACACATGGTACGTACATCGCCAGTCTTCTGGTGTATGCTTTATTCGACCTTGACCTCATTTCAAAGTCCTTTGAAACATTCTTGTACATTCAGTAGAGGACGTTTCGCTCAAAAATAAAATTAATGCAAACTTTTATGTGTCTGAAAAGCACAGCTCGAAACAATATTTTCTTTTAATTTTCTTTCGGCGCGTGGCAGCTTTAGTAGGTTATGCGCCAGAGAAAATAATCATTATTTTCTCCTCATCCAGCTCTGTCAGTAACTCATTGTAAACATTTTGGTAAGGTCGGTACCCCCAGGTGGAGTTCGCCCCATCTGACGACTTAATTACCAGACAGAACTTATATGAAATTTAAGCTTTAACTATATACTTGAAAAGGGAATAAAACTCAGTATAAAGGAAGTGGAGTTAGAAAATACAATCGAAGTTATTTATTTTCCTGAAACCTTCTCAACCGGTTTGAACCAGACCCCAACCGAACCCGAAAGAATTCCGGCTTGACACCAAGATTTTCAGAAATGGAGACTGAAAGATATACCTTCAGTCAACTTCTACTAAAATGCACCTGATGCTATTTTTCGCCATAGATGGCATGGTAAACGATTTCTTTTACTTGTGTTCACCTTCTTTCATTTTCTTGCTTTAAGGAAGGCTTGAAATTCTGCCATTTTTTTATCATAAATCGCTTGACACGTTCGGAATTATTTCGTGTACTCATTTCCGCAGAATTTCAGCTTTTTGCGTGTTTTAGGAGAAAATCAAGGCATTGCTGCTTAACAGCGCAGTCATTACTCAGGGCCGCTAAAACGTAATTACGCGTGCTTAAAAGAACAACCGAACTGCGACCAGACGCACTAAACGTAACGAAAAGTTTCACGCCAAAGCGCGTTTCATGATGCTAAAGCTGCGCTGTTGCTGCTTTACAGAAAACACTGAAGCAGATTTATTTATTCTTTCTAAAATTTATTGACGTAAGCAATTTTTACGTTGTTAAATCAAAAATAACAACGGAAAATTCAGTACCCCTTGCACAAAGCTTGCAGTTAGTGAACAGGGCCACGAGATTGGGGCCATGCTTGATGACTCATGGTGAGCATCTGAGAATTACAATTGCTGGAAACATTTTCCAGGAATGCTGCAACATTTCGCATCGAAATTCGCAAAATACAATTTCTGGTCGATTTCGCCATCCAAGTAAATAAGTCGCCTTAAAGAGTCAGTCCGCTTACTCTCGAAATTCCAGGCATGCATCGATCTTAAGGCGAAATCATTGCCAGCCCCATTACGCGAAAATCTAGCTGGCGTTGTAGGATTGTAAATACCCGACTTTACACACAAGAATGATTGTGTGTCCAGTGTCCTCCATGTGTCCTCCATGCGTCCTCGATTTCCCGACTTTCGTATAACGCCGTCGTTCTTCGGACAATCATCCTGGTAGTGTCTTACCGTCCCGCTTTTGATGTAATACGGATCTGCTATTCAATTTGAGGCTCTTGTGCGATAGAAATTTGAACCGATGACATATGGGACTACGATTGTATACCTTAACCCCATCTTACCACGCCACGCGGCCAAGTGCAGCGGGCGCCATCAAAGGAAGATGAGTGGAGGTTGCCGTCAGATAAACAGAAGAAGAACATGACGAAGAGGCAGCTCACGGCAGATAAACAGAAAGAATATAAATTTAGGCATCGCGCTAGCAGACACGTTATGGCGCGTACCACTGCAGGGAGCATGGGAAGAGGACTTTGCGGCATTGCCTCTGCCACGTGAGCCGCCCGCCGACCGCAATACCGGTTGTGTGTGAGTGTGTGTTGTGGACAGTGAAAAACAGTTTACAAGCCAGGCTCCAAGTGGCAGGCGTTATGAATGTATCGCCTCCGAAGTGTAACATCGACTGCGTAGCCAAAGACAACACCGCGAAACTGTGGCCAGATGAGCGAAGAGAGCAGAACTTGGCGCTACCGAAGTCTTTTCGTTACAGCCGCTTCAGCTATCTGAATCGTACGATAACAGAGAAATGTCTGTGGTCAAACTTTTCACTGGCCTCGTCATATTCTGCGAATAGGTCGCACTCAAAGTGCCAGTTTTCGAGATGGCATCATTATGCCCAGCAATATTATTCCAGAACGGCTCCAACGGTCTTTCAATCCCGTAAGCGGTTTCAAACAAGACGCTCGTCAAATGATGATATTCCTAGAAGACCTCAGCATTCCGTTTACAAACTATGAAGGCATGGAGATTTGCTTACAGGTAAAATAACGTAAACATATCTCGCGCATCCGCGAAGAGTTGGTGGAGGCGGGATTTGGTGAGGTCAAAAAAGTATGAACATTAATAAGGCAGAAAGGAAGAAGACTACTGAAATAAAAAGCGTAGCTAGAGAGATAGGTAAATAATATAGGAAAGAGAAAATGTGCAGAAGGACGTTATGTGAGGTCTGACATTACGACAAAAGCACTGGCTGTTGTCAATTCTGCTCGCGCCATTTTCCTTTTGCTAGCCGGAGACAGAACCCAATATGCTGAGACCAGAAGCAGTCACCGCGGGGTGCAGTCTTTACGCAGAAATAACCTCCGATCGTCAAAAAGTGAACAGCCCGGAAGCATATTGACGATGTAGCAGCCGGACCAACGTAGGCGCTAGGTTGAAATCCTGCTCACTGAACACCACACAGCAAATTTTGCATTGCAAACAACTCATGCGACTTTGTGCACGTGCATATGGACAGCTGTATATTCTTCTTGGTTTCCCATTTTTTCCCTGTCAGTTCTACTGAGTGCCCGTAACCTTCATAAAGAGGGTGTAAATAATACGTCTTTCACACGGACGTTTCGAAGCCCTCTCGAGCCGATAATCGATCAACTCACTGGCAGTTGCATCAGGTATAAGGGGGTTTCAATAGCAATCGGGTGAACTGTCTAGTGAGTCAATGGAGCATCGCGGAAGTTTGTTAGAAATATTGAAGGCATTCTGTAGGCTGCCGTCTGTACTCTCGGAGGAGTTCGGAATGAAATTTGAGCAATGCTTTCATGTTCAAAAATAATGAAACTTTGTAACACACAACTTACTTTGCAGAAAAACAGACAGACAGGGTTTCAAAAATACTGCGGCAAGCGATACCATTTTTGGCAGAAGTACAAGAACAAATTGAACAAGCTTACTTAAAAGTGCCTTGATGCTGTACTGCTTTTCTATAACAAAAGATTCATTTCAAGAACGATTTACATCAGCGTAAATAATAAACATGTATTTGATAACATTTTCTGTTAAACCTTTTGCCTGACTGCAGGCATGCTTGCAAAGTTATCGCCTGTGACAGCGGTGCCACAATACCTTTGTGAGAGATCGTAAAATGTCTCCAGGACGATAGAGGTTGTCACATAGCAGTGCATATCCTTCAAGTCCTATAGAGATTGTAAATCTCGAAAACTATAGAGCGACAAAGATTTCTAGGCTGGGAGCGGATTTGGATGATGTATTTACAAGTTAGGGCCATTCATCGATTTTCTGGGTTCATGGGGCTTGTTGTTGAAAAGAATTCTCGATGGGCATTTTGTAACTATAGAGTCACAAAGATTTCTAAGCTGAGAGTGAATTTTGATTATGTATATTCAAGTTAGGATCGTTCATCAATTTTCTGGGTTCATTGGTGCCTACATAAAGGCTGGCGTTTGAGACGTTCAAATTATATCGCATGACCAATTATAAGCTATATTAGAAAACTAGATTTAGCACTACCTGCCCAAATGTTTCTCTTTGCCCCCTTCAGGTCTGCGCAGACACAGTTATCTATAGCATATATGGGGAAATACAGGAGCCCAGTAGATACTCACGGATTTCAGCAGCCTCCTCGGGGCTGTTTTCCAGCCTGTAATTTGGAAACAAGAAACAGGAAAAGGAAGAGAGCATCATCGCCAACCTTTCCACCTAATGTACACGAAGCCAGCGTTGTTTTTGGTAGCTTTTGCCCCTCTAGAAAGATAAAGCCCTTGATTTGAGGGGTCAAGTTTGGCTAGGATATAAGAATAAACGAAAGCGCACTCCAAGCCGGGCATTCGGGCAGGCATTCCGGAAAGCAAGAAAACAAATTAAGTAGACGGTCTACTCAAAGAAACCCAACCCTGCTTTCATCGCGGGGGTGTAGCCTTCTTTACCAAACCTGCAATAACAGCCATGCCACGTGGTCTCGTGACATCACACAAGCCGACAGCCAGTTCAGTGTACGATAAAGTCAGTGGCCAACTATCACCCGTCCGACATGCCCGAGATTTTAAACGCACAATACTCAGGCCTTATTTTCTGACAGGGAGCTCTTATTGCCATCGTATTACAATAGCTTCTCTATTCAACACCTAAATATCTCGAAGGTGGAAAGACAGTAACAGACGCTAATTCCATACAAGACACCAAATGTAGATGTAAACAAAACTAAGTCGAAAATCTATTCACGCATAAATACGTTAATATATTACTTTGCCGGAAAAACGACAACGTTTACATACGCCCCCTGCTGCAGACCTCACATCTACTACTTTCCACTTTGAACAAATTTGCCGAGGTTCACGTGCATGTCGTTAGTTTTCTCTCCTTGCATGATCATTTGTGAGTTGCAGCCGCATTTACTGAAGTCTTTCGAGCTCGGCTTAGAACGACTGTGTTCTTAACACAACTAAAAGAAAAAGCTAAAGGGCTACAATATCTCCTGCTTATCAACCCTCTCGTAGATTGAAGTCAGCAATTCCTCTATGCAGAATGGGGTGCTTGTCTACCGGTAGTGCATTACGTATTGAAGAACGCAGCAAAGAAAGCCGAACAAGAGTCGTTTGAATCCTCACTTCTCAAGCCAACGTTTAGACAATAAGACGTGTCTTCATAACAATAGATGAACGGAAACAGTGGCCGAAATAATGACTGTGCTTCGCTTATGAGGGGCCCTGATTAATTTAGGACCGAACCGTGCTCCATTAATTGCCCAAAAGAACCGTTCCTGCAATGCAAAAAGACTTTAACCAAATATACGTGTCACTGACGCGGAGCATATATTAGTGAGTGCTACTGAACAGCCATCTCTTTAAGTGGGCTATATTGCATAATTCTGTTTGCAAAGCTTCATCGAAAGGGGCTGTGCAAAATTATGAAAGAGTAGATGCAAAAAAAATTATTCGAGCCTAAGCAAGTGACCAGCACTCGTAAGTGATTCGGAAAGGGAAAAGCAAGATACGTTTAACGCTGTGCGCAGGAGCAACGCTAAATGCGGCCTCAGAGGACAATACAAGATTTGGGCAAACTCCTCCAAATGACGAACATTAGGCAATTGCCCGTTGGCGTGGGTAATCGTCGGCACACGTCCGTAGCCTTTGATAATTATTGCGCACGGTATTGGTGAGCCTTATTGAATGTGCGTCGTCTTTTACCGTTAGGACGTTAGGTAAATTAGAAACATTCGAATTTGTAGCTATACCTTATTTGCTTTTTTGTAGTAGTATCTTGATAACTGAAATGTTGTTGGTAACTCAAATATCTTTATATCAGTACATTTGAAATGTATCACACGTGTGCATGCGTGCGTGCATGCGTGCATGCGGGATACTCACACAGGGAAAGAGAAGTCCACAATGAATTGCAGTGCACAATCTTTAAATAAGAAAATGATTAGAAATAAAGATAAACCAATAGTCGCGGAATGCCCGAGTAAGCCACTTAATGGCCCACTTTTAGCTTTCCAGGCCCTGACGCATTGTGCTCCCGTTCGGTTCTCCAAACGGTGCTGGAGCAAAAGCACACGTCAATGGTGTATCCTTTCAAAAATAACCTATGAAAGCCAAGCTGTCGCAGCCAATGCACTTTGCTGCACCTACTGTCTCTCCGCATCGACAAAGTCCGGGGCATTTTTTTCAACGATTGCTTCAACTTTCTGACGCCATCTGCAAACTTAAACCAGCGTTACAGACGGTTTGCTTTTTCTAGGGCCGTCAACATGAGCTTTTCAACCGATGTGCGCACCTTATCACACGTCGAGAAGATCTCACTGAGGTAATATAAGAAATGCATTGATAGGAAAAATAAAAAGACAAATAATATACATATTTATCATTGCACAGTGAATGATATATACTTCTTACATAAAACGAGAGACTGTACCTTGGTCTTGTGAGTTTGATTGTAACATCTCGATTTGATGGTAACAGGAACAGAGAGGAAAAAAGTTACTACAAATTGCTGCGTTTTGTCGACATTTTTGTTTTAAATGTTGACTTCTTACTTTGTACATTGGATTTTATAGGAATAAGGCAAAATGATATGTTTGAGTTAAGTTCAATGCGATTGGAGTTTCCCTATATCTAGTGAACGGGGGCACTGCTGAATCTGAAATCGCGATATTATTTTCGGATTTTTAATCTTTTAGATTTTTGAAGCTGGACTTCTCTCCACAAATGAAAGGCTGCTGACTATGAAGGAAATGTTGCCCGCGACGAAGGGAAAATGCCAAATGCAATGGCCAGCTGCGCAATTAATTTTATCGTGGCACTACGTCTACTGTCGTGAGGGCAATGACATTGACACTATAGCTGGAACAAGTTTAGTTTTGTTTCTGTGTTTTTAATTTTTCAACAGTCATCGAAATGGTTTCGGCTCTTAGTCCTATAAAACCTTTTTCTCTTGTATCAACACCCGTGGTATCACGGCAAAAACATGCAATCATTTGCGTTATAACATTATACCCGTAATATTTCTAGCTGGTTGTATTATCTATATGTTAATTTGCTTGCCCCCTGAGTAAACGGTAGATGGGTTTTTCATGCTGTATATTAGCGAACAGCTTGAGCAATCCAGACTAATTCGCATCCGGCCCCGCATGCTTTCTAGGAGATAAACAAGAGTATAAGAACTGCCAACATCGTTCAATGAAACCCGCTTCTAAAAAGATTTATTTTCAAGTAAGAAGTTTGTTAATTTTACTACAAACTTTCTCTTAGCAATGCTTGGATGATTCCAATTGAACAGTCTATAACACAAGACCACGTATATCATAGGCGTCAAATCAATTTTGAGAACACTTTTACAACACAATACTAAATATAAACAATATTGAGGAAATATTCACAGTATAATATCAGTAAACAATTATCTAGCTTTATACTTGAAAATCAACCGCCCTGGAAGCGGTATTCACACGGGGGAGTCTTTCAGGGAGGGGGTGCGGGCGCAATGCCGGCCGTCGGAACGCCCTCCCTTTCTCCCGCATTCACACCGGCGACGAAGTCCGTGAGGAGACCAGGCAACAGAGGTTCGGCGCGCGCCGAGGAAAGCGGTGTCTGTGCTGCCTGCCTCGCTCCTTCGCCGCAGCCGGGTTCAATGTTCATTGTGGAAATTTGAACTCTGGCAGTGTGGATGGGGTGGAGAAGGCACGAGGAAGCAGGAGACGGGCTTAAGATCAAGTAGCTAGGATATTTTATATAAAATATCACATCAGTTCAATGTCAAAATAAGAGAATAGAGACAACGTAGGCATCAGAGCCACGATGGGAACAATCTAGAACGCGTACCGTCCCTCTTTCTTCCATTACTACTAGGTCTCTAGATGAGGAGTGGAGTTACTTCAAAAATGAAATTAAATCAGAGTATTTTTATACTTTGTTCAATACTACAACGCACGAAAAGATTAAAAGGCTACCAGCCGAAGCTTGGAAAACACCCTGTAACTATTCTTCACACGGCAACCGAGCTTGAGCAATCGCGGAGGTAGTATGAGATTTCCAGTTTGTACACAAAAACCAACGTATTAGAACAAAATAATTACATACCGCTTATGTCAGTAGCATTTTACGAACCATAGGCACTGAACTTGGCAGGAAACAAAATGGTAATGAAACTTGCACCAAAAAAAACAATGAGTGCGAAACAAAGACGCGAAAACGTTAAGGAAAACGTTACATCGAAAGGTGAGGCATTACGGCTAATTATTTTTGCATGTTATTCTGTGGTCCTGCCATGTTTCGCAAGAATGTTCAGTTGCTTCGGAAAGTTGCAGCACAATCATTGCATATAATTAGTGATGTGACAGAGTGGCAAGACCAAAAGTTGTTTTCTTGCACTGGATAAGCAGGCGTGTGATGCATCAAATTTAATGGAACATTTTAAGCATACGGATAATGTTACCAAAAAAAGCATTTTTATACATGCTTAAAATAATCAGTGCATAAAGTCGCTGACCTGACGATCATATGTTATGAAGTATGCATCAGTGTGCACATGCGATGGCATGATAACAATAATTTGCGCTATGAGGTTTTGTGCGACAGATATTCTGGCTATTTTGTTTGGTTATCGTAAAGGTAAAGGAAAACGCCGTAGGTTAGAATTTTCATAGTTTTTGGAAGATTGCTTGAGGCGACATTGGATGCCAGCCGTTTTATTTTAATTTACTACGAACACTCTATACTAATTATTCCTTCCACAAACAGAGACGGTGGCGTACGACCGTCCACTTCACTATGATCTTCCATACATACTCGAGATTGCTTTGCTGCACTCCGCATCGCGACCGGCATACCGACCGACATAGTGGGTACCCTTCAGCTAGTGAAAATGGAAAAGAATGTTTCTTAGTATATCATAATAAGGCCTGTCACAGCAAAAGAGCCCCCCACCAGACCACAACCAGCTACGACAACGCGCTTCCCGCAGAGCACAACCCGTGAACTTGCCAGGAGAGCGAAGAAAAGGCCGCGGACACCCCTCCTCCCCGGGGGAGGTTTTGTGCCAGCCGACAAAAAGCCCCCACCCCCGAGGGACCCCCGGGAAACCGGTTCAGGTGCCCAAAGGCGGCTCGTTTTCAAAACATCGTGGTCCAGAGGGGTGGATTTCTTCCCCGTGTGAATATCCCTTTAACGCTTTAACCAGCAGATCAACAATATTGTTGACGCACTATAGGCAGCCACAAAACGCCTCTTCCTAAATTTTAGATGCTGTTCATCTAAATTTAGCGTTGTTATGAGGTAGGCTCTGAAATCAAGTTGTATGAGTCGTCAGTAGATGGTCCGTAATGACCGCGTTCAACCTCAAAGTCCAGTCGTCTTCTTCATCGCGCGCGCGCCACATTGGCAGAGTTCTGGCCTCAGCAGGAGCCGATATTCGAAGATAAGGGTGGCGGCAATTTTATTTCTTTATTAAGGCGTCTCTAAACGTGGCCCTTGCAGAATAGCGTAACCTATTTCGCAACAGAAGCGGCAGTGCAAGACAAAATAGACAGTCTACAAAATTGTTGAGCTGCCAGAATAAGGTAAAAATTTACCGTCAATGATGTGCAGTCTGCTGTTTGTTTTTATATCCCCAATCGGTATGAATGTGATACAGGACACGTAAATTTACACAGAAAACTTTGTTTAGAACAAGGTCTGCGTTGCCGCATGCATGTGATCTGCTCAAGGTCACTTTTTTTTGGGGGGAGGGGGGGGGGGGTGGAAAGGGTTTATGGCGGGAATGCGTTGCCGCATGCATGTGATCTGCTCAAGGTCACTTTTTTTTTTTTGGGGGGGGGGGGGAGGGGGGGGTTGAAAGGGTTTATGGCGGGAATCTGAGTACTCGTGTTCATATAAAGGCGAAATGAGCACCGCGGAACGCTAGCTTTTCATCACTTCATATCTTTGTTTTCTTTTGCCGACAAGTAACGTACTTATCTTCTTGTAGCCATGAAAACAACGCTGTTTTATGGAAGTCGGAATCAACAGGGCAGGTCAGAGGGTGCTGTGTTCTCTGCCATAAAGGTTTGTCAGGCTTGAAGTGCACCAAATGTGATGTCTTTTTGTGCCTGAAAAGCAGCAACCAACTGTTTTCTTCAATTTCACCTCAAGTAGGACCTGACTGACGCATGTCAGTTTACCAGCTTTGTGCTCCCTATCTTGGCAGATCAACATAATTGTTGACGTACTGCATTTTTTGAAATCCTTGTTCAAACGCAATCCCATTTTTTCGGATCTACATTTAGACTAATAAAAAAGAATACAAACAAAGGGAAAAATTATAGCATCGCTCTATGTGGTCTTACCAGTTAAAGGGTTAAGGGGCGGCGGTTTGGACAGACAGCCGCGACTAAGCGATAAACGCATTTGTCCTATATTATAACCCCACAAAATTCAGCAAAAAACCTAATGAATCTTCCATTGCGCTTTTGGTTACAATCAGTGAAATGAAAGCTAATGCTGATGCATAAGACCAGATATACTTGACTTGTGAAGCCGTAGCGCACATCCCGTTTCAAAGTAATCCGCAAAAATGTGAATAAGAATATAATTGTAGACATCAAGTGTTTTAGAATTAATGAATTAGCCTTGGTATTTATTGACAATGAGGGAGGGTTTGTGACGCGAAAATATTAATGTCGCAAAAACGCACATTGGTAGCCAAAAAAAATTCGTCGGCAAATTTTACTTCAATGTACATGAAACTGTTAAAGAGAGCATTATAATTATGTCCAGATTTGAACTTATGTAATTTGTGCAAAAAGGGTTCTGAGTCAACTCTTTATTTCGCCAGTCTTCTTATTTCGAGACCAGCCAGCTACCTCAGTGCATAACCTCACAACATTTTCTTGTAATTTTCCGCCAGCATGCTGAGAAAAACGTCGGGCGTATCTGAGTTTTCAGTCACATTACTGACCAAGCGTGGCTTAAAAAAAAAAAGGTTAAAAAATTAAAAAAGAACAAAATAATTTTTATTTAAAAATCTATAAAAAATACCTAAAAATTTTAAAATTCAAATACGCTAAATAATTACCGCTTCTAAAAAATTACCCAGATGAGAACTCATAGGAGACAACGGAGCTATTGTGGAAAGACAAGCCGGGAGTTATTATTTATAAGGGCGCGCAACGCTGCTTGTGTCGTATTTGCCATACTTTTACTGCGATGGGTTCTCAGCAACAGAAGCGATTACTATTCCTTATTGCAGAGATTTCAAAGTGGAGCGAAGTGCATCTTCGACCATGCTGCGCTTCAAGCGCATGCAATCCCCCTGGACAACGCTTCCTTTATGATCCGTGAGATGGCTAGGCCTCAGGAGACCGTCTTCATATTGTATTAAATCACAAAAACACCGTGAATATAAACGAGTAGAAACAAATAATGCATCTTAAGTTTTCCAGTAAATTAATAAGCCTATGGCCTGTCGGATCCGTTGCTCGGCTGTCCTGTGGGAAACCTACGTACATAGCCAAGATATCGCCGAGAGCAGTGCTTCATCGATGCCGAAAAATCCAGCAATGGGGTAAAAACTCCTGAAAGAAATATGTGTCTTAGGTATAATGTTTGTGGCAATCGCCAAGCTGGACTAGAATTGCAATAAATCACCAACTGTCTCGGACATCCACCTAAGCGCGGCTATATTTATTTTAATTAACTTTTTCGTTCAAGAAGTTCCGTGAGTGTGTGAACCCGGAACAATCAAATGTTTGGTGTAGTCGCTGCGCCAAAACAGCTCACTAGGATCACTAGCGAATCAGATGCTAGGACGACGACAAAATAAATAATTGAGTCGCAGCAGGAACGGTATTGGTGAAATGAATTAGGGGAATGCTCCAAGATGAGTACAATCGTAACAAATAATAATTACAAATTAACATCCACACAAAAGAAACCATGGGTCTAAAAAGGAAAGCGACAAAGCTCTCTCACAAAATTCGTACTTGGAATTTAAGTTCTGCTCGAATGGCTTAGTATCCCGCAAAAATAAATTTTAAGAATCGCGAATTGAACTACGAAACTGTTAGCATGTGCGATAATTAATTTTTTATTGCTGTATTTGCACTCGGTGGTTTCTGTCCTGGTGTCTTAGGAACGGCTTTTGTTTTGACATCAAAATCATGCATATATTACACCCAGAAATTTTGCAGAAATTCTGGGAAAGGGATTGTGAACGATATATTTTCATATATTGTAAACTGCACAATAACAAGAAACGTAACCACGGATCCTCACTTGGCATGCTTCTAATTTCAGCCGACCAACTACACCTTCCACAAGCGCTACTGGCCCCGTCAACTCACCCTCGCCCGGTCGCAAAGTATGAAATCATTATATATCCACGCAACCGCAGAACAAATATATGAAACGCTTAATAAAGCCACTTAGAGATAATAGGAGCAACATTGCTGCTACATGTTTATCTCGTTATATCGGCGTGCTTGCAATCACTACGCTACTGCCGATACCCCTTCTATGTCGACGCCATGTCAAAATGGCGCTGTGGTGACGCCGCTCGACTACGCTACCCAACAGTGAAGGATCGGTTCCTGACCGCGGAGACGGCAGTTTTTCGATGGACGCGAGAAGGAGGGCACCCATGTTGTGTGTGATATCAGGGCACGTTAAAGAACCCCTGGTGGTCTAAATTTCTGGACCCTTCCACTGCGGCGTCTCTCATAGCCTGAATCGCTTTGAGACGTGGTAAGACGCCCGACTACTATGCCGGAGTACTCGGGTTCGAACCCGACCTCGGCAGCTGCGTTTAGATGGAGGCGAAACAAAGAGGCGCCCGTGTGCTGTGTGATGTCAGCGCATGTTAGAGATCCCCAGGTGGTCGGAATTACTCCGTAGCCCTCTACTACGGCTCCTCGTTCTTTCTTTCCACTTTCACTCCCACCTTCCTTCCTTCCCTTACGGCGCGGTTGAGGTGTCCACAGAAAAACAAGTGAAACAGTTACCGCGTCTTTCACGTCCTAGAAATAAATCATAAACTAACAAAACAAAAACTTCTATGCGCCACACATGACTGACCGGTTCTGTAGATGCTTTTGAGAAGGAGTGTACACTCTCCAGACTGTAGAGACACTTATGTTGTGTATCCAATGCACTGACTTTGGGTTGTTATTCTTTTTTTTTCCCATTAATCCTGGAATCTTGGGGCGCTGCTGCTCTCTCAGAAAGTATCACTTGTTGAGTTTGACATGCGGAAAGGCACCGAAAGGAACGTCCTATGGAGACAAGATACGAGACACATGTGTATAGGTGCAACAAAACATGATTTTTTAGTTAATTTCCTTTTTCACAGGATTAGTATCTGCGGTGTAGCATCATGCACACCAGCAAAATTTTCATAAATGATTCAGTTTTCATTTAAACGCTCAATTCGAGATATGTCAACTCCTTCTTCAATAAAGCACTCAGAAGACCTTCTTCATGTTACATTAAATCATAAAAGCACCGTGACTGTAACCGAGTGGTGGAGAATAATTCTTCCTAATTTTTCACTAAATTATTAAGGCGAAAGCCATGGGTGTGCGTAAAAAGTATGCGGTCCCAAAACCTGTCCACATCTTCTAGTACCGGAGCTATTAAAGTTACGAGAAAAAGATTAGTTACAAGATTAGATAAAGATTAGATAAAAAATAAAAAGATCTATGATCTATGAGGAAGGAATTATCCTAGAATCTACGCCTGACTAGTGTAGAGGTATTAGGAAATAAACAAGATCCAAAAATGTCAAATTTGTGTCGTAATTACGCGGACGTCGATATAGCCAGGGGTACGTGCACACAGCGCGGACGTCATAATAGCACATAAAACGTTATAATGGGGTTTTAGAACTGCCAAGTTTGCGTGGAATTAGATAAGGAACGTGTAATAAAGACTCAGTATTGCTTAATAAACTCTAAAAATACACAATTTGCGCACAAAAAGCAATAGATTAGGGTTGTGACGTCACATACGACGGAAGTCTTTCAAGTAGCGTGAAAATTTCGCAGAATGATGAGAAAAACGCCGGATTTTTATCCAAGTACAATAAAAAGTATGTAACGAAATCTAATTATACTTACAAACACCTGGAAATTATAATTGGGGTCACAGTTTGTCAAAAATGAGAAATTGTAAATGATGATGACGCAACAAGTGGAAGACGCCGAAGCAATATGATTTTTCATAAAAATGATTAAATAACTTAAGGGCTTTCATATTCCCGCACTTGATAGTTTTCCAAGTGCCTCAAACCGAATTTTATTGTACAACAGCATCCCTGAAACCTGTCTCTGAAAGGAGATTGCAACTATATATTTCAAGTGTACAGGGGCAGTTGTCAACAACAGCATTCCAGCGCTGAAGTTCTTCCTTATTTTTTTCCGCAGGTATTTCTACAGCTGGTCATCAGCTTTCCTATCATTATCATTCTCTTTTCACGAGCTGTAACCTACTGAGCTTGCTTCACGCCACTATCGTGGGCGGCTCGCCCTCAAATTATAAGCTCAAGAACAGCATCGCCATATTGTCCGATTTAACGTGTACACGCCAGGCTTGAATATGATACGTTCTTCGAGGAAGAGACGTTCCTACGCTGACGCAGAGCCCTCCAGACACTGTCGGGATATTGCTCATGGTGGTAGGCGAAACTTTAATTTGCTATAGGCTTAGCGTGAAGTATGGTTCCGTTTATGACGGCTTGATTTCTGGGGTGAATGGAGCCTTGCTTTCAAAAGATGTGTTTCAGCGCGCTAGGATATTTTGTAATTGCGTCTTTTGCCAATCGCAGTGCAGCAGTGATGCAGTTTTTCAGCATTATGACCGGCTGCCCTATAAATAAGGAATGTACTTTGTTGCGGACTGAATGTCTTGTATGCAGATGCCGCCCCTAGAACTGGATGTGCTCAGCATCCGCGCATTTGCACTTGTGCCACAATTTTCCGAGTGTCAGGCGCTGACAAGAATGAATGTTCCTCAGCACTTGTATTCGCCCTCCCGCACATATCTGCCATTTTTTCGAGAGAATTATTTCTCGGAAGGCAAAAACAAAAGTAGGAAAAGGTGTTTCAGCTTTAGTTTGTGAAATTGTTTTTATATTTATAGGAAGCAAACTCATCGAAGCAACATCGTGCATACTCAAATGTACGAAACGCCCAATCAAGGCTAATTTTGAGCGAGGTAAAACAACTTATCCCTGAATTTAGCCCCTCTCCTGTCTTTATTTGAAATAGTAGCCGCACATACCGCGATGGACGCACATTTGCGTGTGAAAATGTCTTCGGTCAGGAGTTTGCAGTCAGGGAAAAAAGAAATGCTTCTTAAGCTTTAATTTAAACCTAGAGAAGGCAAGTGGAATTTTCCTCAATATGAAGGAATTGGGTTTCCCAGGTTTCTTCCCAAAATAAAAGAAAAAAGCATGGTAATATTGTTTTTTTTTTACAAGCCAAATAACTAAATAAAATGTTAAAAAATGAGAACATTAACGCAGATGTTACAAATAAGGGGTTTTCGCTAATTGTGGTGCTTCCTGTTGCTGGTCTTTTTAAGTTGACAACACTGAATGGGTACTCGTTATTATATATGCATAAGACAGCAAGCATGCTTGGGAACGAAGGAAAGGTAGATAAAATGTATGAAATTTAGAACATTTATCAACTAGAGCTAAATTGTGTAACAGTTTTTTTTTTTTTTTTTTTGCAAGAAAATTAATATATTAGAAGGTAGAATACAAAACAGCCACATGGCGTCAGTGGAATCCGAACTCATGACCATTTGGGGCTTGGCTAACTGAGCTGTGGAGACGGCGGTCTAACATTTCCCTTTTAATTGTATTTACGCTGGTTATAACCTAATCTAAAGAGCGTTCACCGCGTCATCCTTATAGCTGCGCAAGTAGAACACGTGTTAGGGTAAGGCTGCGGCGTGTGGCCAACCTACCGCTTCAAGCCTGACTGAAGAGTCCTCTATAACTGTACGTTCACACATTAATTTAATACTCAAGCCCTTGTCCTCCATATTAACCGTAGAAAGAGTTTTAGAGTATTACGCAAAAGAAAACTGTCGGCTCCACTTTGCAAACAAACCCGCCGCGCCGCCGCGTTACACTGGTTAAGATGCCCGCGACTACTGTGCCGGGTTCCATGCCAACCGCCGGCGCTTGCGTTTCGATGGAGGCGAAACGAAGCGGCGTCCTTGTGATATGTGCTATCAGTGTACGTTAAAGAACCGCAGTTGACTGGATTTCCCGCAGTCGTGCGCTATGGCGTCTCTCATGGCCTGAATTGCTTTTGGACTATGAAGCCCACATACTAAACCAAACCAACCAAACTATCGGAAATCAAAATCCTCTCACGAGGCCACGTACTGATCATAGCAAACAAAGAGCCCTCACTAGTTTTGATGAAGCTATTTTACCAAAAGGATATATGTGTCCAATAGGCACTCTAAAAATCAATTTGCAAGGGTTAGGAAGGAGGACGACCTGAAGATGTGAGTGCGTGGATATGTCCATGCACGAACAAAGATAAGAATAATATTGTTGCTCATTATGAATCCGTGTTTATTTTAAAACTTGAAAGGCTTCCTACCATACTTAAATACGTCATCTTTAAAGGCGACCCTAAAAAAAGGGGCAAGTTGTCGTTTAGAAAAGAAAAAAGACGGCACGTGTTCATCTTCCCGCGCCATATTCGCTACAAAATCCAGCGGAGATTTGGTTCGCAGGCTTTACGGCATTCATTTCATGGGGGGCTTACGCTTTTACTTGTAATCTGTTTTGCTCTGTTCAGGTAGCCCTCGCTTAAATTTATGCAAAACTAATCTGTTACGTGCCCTGGGACCGCCGCAGAGCATGACAAATAGGAATGCTGTAAGAAAGCCAGCGCTATACTTGAGGGATCAAGTGGCCGTCCCGCCTGAATGCGTATGTGCCGTTCATAATGGGCGCACAACAAAGTTTCCGTTAGAGAATTATCTTTTTGGTGTTTTATCGCTCCAGTGGATTATAGCTGCTCTCTTGGTAATAGCGGGAAAAAGGAAGAAAATATTGAGAAACGCATCAGCTATGGTGCTTTTGCAGCCCGAGACATGCATAAAGATGCATCTTGCGGCAGCTTAACTTTGTTAGGTCAGAAAAAAAAATGGTCCATCTTGATATGTGCATCACATAAAAAAGTAGGTTGCGCGTTGGCCGAAAACGTCAGACGATTCAGTGCCGCTTCCAAAGTCGTTTCCGCTTAATGATCGATGTGGACGACCCGCTATGTAAGGAGTTTACCTGCCGCTTGAGAATAAGAGAACGGCGAACACTGTTCTTCTCGATCTCGTCTCCGTTTCGGCCCGTATCCCAATAACGTTTTGGGAGATCAGAAAACTAATACATCACTTTGTGTCCTAAAAGAACTGCCATATGCGCGAAGCTGAGCACCAGGCAGTGCCACAACTTCTTGCACGATGAAGAAACTCAGCTCTTCAACGTCACATTTGTTGCCGATTCGCGCATGAGTCCGCAAGCGGAACGAAGTGGAAAAAGAAAAGTTTTTGGACGAGGGACACGCGGAGGGTGCCGAGCGCCATGTTGAGGTATTGCTGTATCTTAAGTGATTGACGGAGGGGGAGGGGTACAGGCGAGGATTAAAAGCAGTTAGAGGCGGCCTGATGTCTGCCCACCTGCTGCTATATTGTCTGCCTCTGTGGGGCATAAACTATCCTGGCAGGTAAATATTGGTGAGAAAGGTAAAGAGAACAAACCGAACAGCCTCCTGAAAAACGAATTGTAAGAGTGAATTGACATAGGCTAGAAACAAATATGACGAAAGGTTTAAAGTATGAGAACAGATATTATTCAAATGGAATTAAAGGAGTTGTGCAGAAACATTATTCATGAAATCGACAATGAATAGAAAAAAAGTAAACGTTAAGGGTGGGTTTAAGAAGGGGGGGGGGGGTAAAACAAGAATTAATAAACAGAAATATATTAGGGAGTGAGAGGTAATAGCATAAAATGTGGTGTTAAATAGGAAAATACAGAAACGATTAACAGCTGTAGTGTAGCACTAGTACCAAAAATAGAAAGATAATGAAATTATGTGTTGATGAAAAATGTAAATAAAACAAAAGCGTTTTCTACCATTTTGTCTGGCAGCTCACCTTTCATCTTTTACACTCTGTTTCGCCGTGGATTGCGGCACAATGCCAGTTTTATCATTTCTTGAGTCTCAGCCGCCAATTTCCGAAAAAATGAGCAGGAGGAGGTTATTCCTTCAGCCAGTGTGTGAGTAACTTCACAGTAACAATAATGCAACAGGAAGTTTTTGAAGCGATAGCTGTATTATCTAGGTACAAACCTGGGGAAAGCTTTCTTCACTCTCACGGCGCACCAGTGCATTCTTGACTATATCAATGCAATCTGGACAGGGAAAACCCCCCTTCCCATTGAATGGAAGACGGCTCTCGTCACCTTTATTCCCAAAGCTGGGAAACCAGTCGACGCGGACAACCTCCGACCCATGTCTCTCACCTCGTGTGTGGGCAAATTGATGGAGACGATGGTGCGGGATCGGCTGTCTGAGTACCTTGAACAACACAACACTTTCGCGGACACCATGTTCGGATTTCGCCCACACAGATCCGCACAGGATATCCTGCTCCAACTCGACCGCGAAATACTGAACCCCATCACATGCACAAGAAACGACAAAATCGTCCTCGCCCTCAATCTCAAAGGGGCATTCGACAATGTAACACACGAGGTCATACTCACGCACTTGGGTCAAACGCACTGTGGCACGAACACTTTCAACTACATCAAACAATTTCTCACAGACAGACTGTCTTATACCCGAATACAAGATCAAGAACACGGACCTTTTTTGCTCGGCACGAGGGGCACTCCGCAAGGTGCAGTGCTGACCTCTCTGCTATTCAACGTTGCAATGATGCGCTTACCTGCTCTGTTGGGTGCGGTCGAAGGGGTGCAGCACGCGCTGTACGCCGACGACACCACCCTCTGGGCCACGCAAGGGCGTCTGGGGGACATGGAGACGAGCCTGCAAACGGCTGCTAGCATAGCGGACCGCTATGCCCGCGGCTGTGGTCTCCAGTGCTCACCGCAGAAATCTGAATTCGTGCATCTGCGCCCCTCGCGCTCATGCTGGACTCAAATCAATCTCACCTTGCAAAGCGATCCCATTCAAGAATCTAAAGAAATCAGAGTTCTTAGGCTCTTTATAAACAACCAGAGACGATGCGACACAATACTCGCCAAGCTCCGGCAGGTGGCGGACCAGGTGGGCCGCATGGTCCGCCGGGTTTCCAACAAGCGCGGGGAGTTACGAACTTACGATGCAAGGACGCCTTGCGGCTGGCGAACGCATTCGTGACCAGTCGAATCTTGTATTCGACTCCCTCCACCTGCGGAAACAGGAGCAGGATACTCTCGAAGTTATCCTCCGTAAAATCATGAAACGAACACTGGACCTCCCGGTCTCCACCTCTACCAGCGGTCTCATGACGCTGGATGTGGTGAATACTTTCAAGAAGCTTCGGGAGGCCCACCTCACCAATCAGTACACGCGTCTAACAAAGACGGAGTCGGGTTACCGTCTTCTTGCCCGACTTCCCATCCAACAAACCCAACTCACAGAGGAGAGATGTCGCATTCCCGAAAAATGGAGACGCGCCTTCCATGTGCGGCCTCTCCCCGCCAACATGTCCAAAGAGGACCATAATGGTCGGCGCCTGGCGCGGGCGGAAGCCTTGGACCGCCATTATGGAAGCAAACCAGGAGTTTTCTATGTGGACATCTCCGGCCCAAACACTGGGGGTTGGTACACAGCCGCGGTCATCCACAAGGGCAAAACAGTAGATGGCCTTACGTTCAAGGCCCAGTCACCAACACACGCAGAAGAGGTTGCCATCGCCCTCACAGCCTCTGACTCCTCCTCCAAATACATCATAACCGACTCACGAGGGGCTTGTCGGAACATCCAGCAAGGGTGGACTGCTCCCCTACCTTACCGCATATACCAAAATTGCAGTCGAGATTCGGATCCCGCGTACCGATCTCTCGTTTGGGCTCCAGGTCACCAAGGTCTCCAAGGGAATAAGGCAGCCGACGCCGCCGCCCGCGCGCTTTCTCTCCGGGCATTTCCCACGGGACCCGAAGCGGACCAGGATTTTGATTTCAGCCCAGTTTACAATTTTAAAGAAATATGTAAATATTACAGATCTACGCACCGAACTCTTACCGCCCCGTGCAAAGGGCTGGGGAAGGCTAACGAGCGAGTGCTCCTGCGCCTGCTCACCAATACAATGTTGTGCCCGGCTACTCTAAAACATTTTGATCCGCAATTCGACGGGCTGTGCTCGCACTGTGGGGAGGTGTCTGACACCTACCACATGGTGTGGGCCTGCCAGAAAAACCCATCTTTGCCCCCTATCCCCAACCCCACCCGAGAGTACTGGGAGGCGACCCTGTCCGGCTGCTGCACCCTAGAGGCCCAAAAGGTCTTAACGCAGCGCGCCCGGGTTGCGGCAAACGCCAATGGAGTGCCTGTCTAGGCATCCCACCTAGTGTACATACCTCTATGTATTATAATAAATGTTTTCACCACCACCACCACTCTGGTGGCCTTGAAGCTGATCTTGAATGGATCAGAAACTTTATCTGCAAGACATGTCCCGCCCAGTATGTTACGCTATAGTCTGTTACAGCATGACTCCATGACTAACTGGCCAGTTTATTATGACTAACGAAATTTGAACCTGACATTTTACCTTTGAAAGGTGATTGATTCTTGCTAAGGTCCAAGATCATATAATAAGCAATCCATGACGTCAGCTAAACATGTGGTATTAGCATAGAGAAGAAAAGCAGCTATCGCTTGCCAAAGTTGGTTTAATCACGTTTACCCTCTGCTAACTTTGTGCTACGGCTTCATTTTCTTGGGTTTTAATTTGAAGTTTTTTTCACCTAAATATTTTCCTTGAATATACCCCCTCGACATTTTTCTTCGAAGATGTTTTTTATTTTTATTTCATAATGTATGCACTGTGCAAGGAAAGTAAGCCTGAATTAATCATTGTTTGTACCTGCAACAAAACCATGGTCAATTTGAGGACTGTGGATGAGCCACATGTGCTGACGCAAAAAGAAGAAGTGCTGGTGACGTGAATCGTCAATTACAAGTGAACAACTTATTTCAATTTGCTTGAAATCCTCCTTACAACCAAACCGCTAAGAATATCAGAGGGCTATATTCCAGTCCAAACCAGGCCGCAATGACGAAACACAAGAGCAAGACTTCGTCCGAAGGCAGGCCCTATGGCACCGGGGTATGTTGAGACTTTATATCAGGCATGTAGATGCGGTCGGCTATTTGCTTTTCCATGGTATGCAGATGTGTGTAGCAAATGAAACACGCTTATGCGAATAAGCTGCCATCAACCACCTGTGAGCCGCTGCGGAGCGATCCCTCATGAAGGCAGACAAATAGGGGCAACTATTACTGGCAGTTCTGCAGCGAAGCATCCTTTCAGTTATAAAATTTAGCTATAAAAGGTGTTACGTAGTGCTGCTTAAGCTCAAGGCTAAGCGATTTTAGAGGACGCGTTTCATATACTCATAGTTTTACGTTACTGGGGAGAAAAAAAAAAGCCCGAACAGTGGAATGTTACTCTTTGCAAAAGAAATGCGATTCAAGTTGTTAAAACAAAACATATTTTTTGCACATGATTTCAGTGAAAAGAAACTAATCGCAATTTCTTGAAGACGAACACAAAACGAAAACACCGTTAACGACTTAACTCGAAGCTGAGTTTCACCCTGCAAGATAATTCATCTAGAAAAGCAATTCTTACTTCCACGTTTTCAAATTTGTACACACCAGACAGTTGCTATTCAATTAAGTGGAAGGTTTTGTAAATGATGCTAATGTCTAGCAAAATTCCACCAAGCATGAAACTGTACCAAACCGAGATGCTTCCTTTATTTTTAGGTTGCGCCAGATAAATCCGCACAGCAGCGACCACCGGTCGCGAAGGAATCTGTACCCTTGTTGGTCAGCCCCAAACTCGACTCATTGAAAAGCGTCAACCGCAGGCCGACCCCGATGGCCCCCCTTGACCTTCCAGAGTCTACTATTTCGTCCTCCAAACCAGCGAGCTCCAGCATCACCACTATTGTTGAGCGAGTGAGCGTTTAAGAGTGCCGGAAGTCAATAGCTCATATTTAGCTGCCCCTGGAGAGGTGAATTGTTAAAGCTAAACCGATATTAATCGTATGAGTCTCGAAGAAGCTCGCTGGCGCATTTTGGCATTAAAGGCGCAAGTATAAGGAAGACTAGTGCACATATATACTTGCAATGTCTCGCTCGCTTATCTAGAACACACTTTTGCTTAAGAAGGCTCTTCTATTTAATTATCGATGAAACCGAACCTGGTAACATAAGTTCAAACTGTTCGTAGTCAATGCTCTAGCATGTGGTTGGCTGTTCTGGCTTGAAAATAAATTTAGCTCTAAAATTACGCGAAATTCGTTTTTAGAAATTTTGTTTCACCACCATAGGCTAGAACTCATGTATATATCTGGCCTTGAAGTGCTATTTACGGCAGGTAAAATGTCCCATACTCGCTTCCGCCACGGATGCAGGTGCAATGATGCCACGTGGGACATGGTTCGGTGCCAGGCACAATCAGAGCTTGGCAACGACGTTTGAGAAATTTTCTTGCGCCAAAGATAGCATATAGCAAGGGTTTTACTAATATTGCTTATGCAGGTAAGGTCAGAAATAAGCACATAATTACGAAAAATAACAAAATAACAAAATAATGAAAAAAAAGACGACTCCTGACCGAAGAGGGATACCTTGTACTTCGCGGCAGAATACAGAAAATCCACATGAAGCCGAAAAAACGTCCAAGCCTGATTTCGAAACAAACATAAAAAAATGATTTTCAGAAAAAAAGGACAATCATGCTTGTTATAAAGAAACAGAACTTTTCTAACATTATACTGACCGTAGCCTATGCTTCCACAAAAAGCATCTTACCTGCTGCTGTGCGTAGAACACGTTAGAGGTGTAGGTCCTAGTACTGAGAATTCTCCCTCGAGTTTGTGGCATTGAGAGCCTCACTGATTACGTCACCAAAAGCAACATTCCAGCCAGATATCCAAAGAGGGTGCCTATATTTCTCGCACAAACATTTTTCGGCTGAGCAGCAATAATATTCGAAGCTGCAGGTGCGAAAAAACTGGAATTTGCGCAAAAGGATATTCTCTAGAGAGGCATTCGTTATTTTGCAGCAGGGTAATAAATACTTATTTGGCTCTGTGCGGTTTGTCTTGGTACGCGTTGTTCCAGTGGAAAATTCCTACAAACTAATAGGAAGGTGTGAACATTCAAATCATTTCAGCGATTATAACGCGAGAAAGTGCCTACTATATATAGCAAGCTTCATTAAACCAGTCCTTTTAATTTAATTTTAATTTATAACAAGAAAAGAAAAGCACCTTATCTGTAACACTTTTTTTTTGTGGACACCTGTAATGCGCCGTAGTGAAATTGCAGTTAAATTTGAAAGAGAACGCCGAGCCGTAGTTAAGGGGTACGGAGTAATTTCGACTGCCTGGAACCTTTAACGTGCCCTGATATTGCCCAGCACACGGACGCCTGTTTATTTCGCCCCAGTCTCCCATCACTGATTTTGGAGAATCTTACCGTCAAAACTGAACAACTTATGAAGGTGGTAATAACGAACAGAACAAGCAACTCATCAAACTGAATTAAAGCTCCCTCCTCGCAGATTTTGCCCTACGAAGCCAGCGATGCTCTGATGGCAACGACAAGCACGCGCTGGTTACCGACGTATGACTTCTCTCAGCGGCGTGAGGCGCGGTGGCGCATGGCGCATCGTGTAGGTGCGTTCTTGCTCGTGGTGCTGTACCACGTCTACCTGGCCTGGTGTGTGGCCAACGGATGGAAGCGCTCCGGTGACTGGTGCGGAGGGAGTCGCCTGCTGCTAGCGGTGACGCTGCTCGTCTACGCCGCCCTCGTGATTGTCGCCTTGGCCACGGCGCTAAACGCTCTTGCAAAGAGGACGCCTGGCGTGGACAGGCTGCTCGCCTGGTGAGGCTCGTCAGGCTGGGTCAGCTGCATCGCAGGATACATGTAGTGTGTGGCAAATCTAAAGGGCCGCTCAGGCGTACTGTATAACAAGTGTTTCATGAATTAGGTTTTGTCTTAAAAATATATACATGGGCTCGTTACAGCACGTTCTCGTTTTCACAGTGCACAGAGAGAGAATGAAGGTCGACTCATCTTATTTCTTCCGCGTTTTTTTTTTTTTCGTATCTTGTTCTCTAGAAAATTTATTGTTCTTTTTAATAAATTTGCTTTGGAATAGAGTCCACGGCGAGTCCTAATAGTCCTTGTGTCAATATCTTTCTGTGCTTAAAAATATAAATACATTTCTTTCGCTTTATTATTCGCATAGTTACCCAATTTGTCACAATGGGCCGCATCTTCGAAACAATGGCTCTTGTTTAGATTTGGTTTAGCCTAGTGTGAAGCGATAGCTCAAGCACGCTTACACAAACAATCGATAAAAGTTGCCCCCCTTTATATCGTTCGGTCACTGTTGTTGCTGTCGGCGTTGAGGTAGAAGCAGCAGTGCCCATCTGCAATGTTCGTCGCTCATGCCTTGCAGCATCGTCGAGGCTGCGTTTCGCAATACGCTTCTCACGATATTCAGGCGTTTCCGCCGGTCGTTTGGCCTTAGGCTCTTTCTTCACCTCCGCAAATTTTCAGCTCGCAACGCACTGTCATCCGGATCGTCAGATGCAGCCAAGCGACGATCATAACGAGCCATCGAGGTAATACAACCAAGACTAGAGTGAAAGCGACGGCCGCACTCCCATGAAAACCCTCTCCACTGCTTTACTAATCTGTTTGCTAATGGTACTTCGCGCATGATAGCCAGCACTTTCCACGCGACTTTTGGGCCATATCTAACGCAAATTACGGTGTACCAACCTGGCAACCTTGCAGGGGGCACCTGTTAAAGCGATTTTTGTGTGTACTTTGAAACATCACGGACCCGAGCATCCACGCTTAGCCGTGCGTGGCATCGCCGTGTCTGAGGAAAAGAGGGATCCTGTTGGTTGAACCGAGGTCGAGTGTTTGGAACTTGGCAGAGGCAACACACCACCTTGGCCCGCGCTTCCCATAGACGGCAGCTCCGGGCTGCCCCACAAGGGGGAAATCGTCATAAGAAAAAACACCATAAGAAAAATAAAATCCTGTCATCACCAGGAATCGAACCTGCACACCTCGGATCTTCAGCAGAGCGCTTTAACTAGCTGCGCCACGCCGGAGTTTATGAAATTCACCTCATAATTCTCCTTGTCTGCGTGATGATGATAGTAGATATGACAATGATGCGGCAATTAGTGATAATGGCAATGATAGCAGGAGCAATGATAATGACGTCGCATTTAATTGACATTGATAATAAGAGCGAACGTGACGCACTGTGTGCAAAAGCAATGCCCCGGCTTTCCCATTTCTATAGTGTAGATTTCGCAGTGCTTTAGGATTTATTTATTAAATGGAAATAAACTACGTTACCAGTTATCTTAATATTACGTCAATGTAGATAAATTGCATTAGAATTATTTCTCCCCCAAATTTTCCTTTGAATCCATTTCTTCGGATAATGGGCTTGGCAGGTGTGATACACTTGATCTGCTATTATTTTGTTTCTTAGTCCTTTCTCCTTCATGCGGAAAAGTTTTGATTACTTTTTCCCTACAGCTGTATTCTTTACTAGGGCCCTTTGGAATGGCTGTCCCTTTTCGAGAAAAGCGCGCCAACATCGAACCTGCTTTAGGTGCTGACTCATCATCCACCCCGCATTGCAGTTTTTCCTGCTGCTCCTGATGGCATGGGATCACCGGTTCCAGGCTCACAAATCCATACCGAAGAAAAGTTCTTTCCTTGCCTTACTTTTTTCTCCCCACCCTCCTCTTTTCCCCTTCCTTGCTTTTGTCATTCAGAAGCAAGCGTACATTCCAACCCCGCCAGGGATGATCACGCTGCCCAGACGAAGACAAGTCCACTATTCAAAACGATGGCTCGGCTTGCGAACTTAGGGTCCTCCTTATTCTTTGTTCAGTGCTCTTTCATATAGACCATGAAGTAATTCTTTTCATCCACCTTACTAGAAATAGTAATAAAAATACAATAGTTTTACTACAATAATCTTATTTTTCATGGGGCCTTAGAGCACTATCTCACACAGCTTGCGCATGGCCAAAAATCATAGTTAAAACGCAAAATATTTAGCTAAGCAGCAGGAGAAAACATTTATTGGTGCACAGAAATGACTCGGGAAAGAGAAGTGTTAATTATTGTGGTGCTTGGTGGCCGCCTATATTCCAGGACACTGGTGGCCTTCGCTTCTGCACGAGCTTTTTGACCATGCCCGATGGGCTTTCAGGTTCGAAATGGATCTTGGATGACTTGCATGACTTATGATCTCGATACTTTTGTTTTCCTGAAAGGCCCACATTATGTGGTAAACTCCAGCATGATTCCCGCAAAAGTTTTTACCACATCCGTGAATGCCGGCTGCATGTGTTTTATTATGGCGAGATTTAGGGAATACCCGGTTTAAAGCCGTATGAGGTGGCACTCCACGGATCTGTCGATTCTCTTGCGGGTCCCAGGAGTGCCCTCTTCCAGAGGCGCAAATGATTTGTAATCCCTGCATAAGTGATTAGCTTGATTAGTATGGTCGTCTCGGTAGGACCAGAGGACTGAGTGAACTCCCAGGGTGGAGCACTCGGACAGCCGCATGGGTGACTTCATTCCCCTCGCTCCCTGCTGACCGGGTACCCATGTTATGTTTTTTTACTAGTAGGCGACCCTAAATTGCTCCCATGTGCCAATAACATTCTGCAGGCTAGGGACGCAATTTTACCCCGCCTCTAATTTCGGCAGGCCCGCTGCGAGATAACATTATTAAGGCCATTCACCTGCTTTTACTTGGGCACATTCGCAATGGCGCAGAGTCAGTTTCCTCGATGAATTCCGACGTAAAACTTCTCCAGTAGGTGGGCATTTTGATACGCTCATGAAAGGCCCTTGACAATAACATGCAGTTTGTCAGCTCTACAACGGTATTTCTTTACAGTAAGTTTATTTAGCCCGCCACTCTTCCTAGTTTGTTCTTGTTTCGAGGAAGATTTAAGCTCTGTAAGTTGACAACTAATTTGGTGGTGCTGTGAGAAGCTGGGCTCTTGGGACGCAGCTATTTCAATGCGGCTGGTATTGACTGTAGCTTCTTGAGGCCTATCGTGCTGATTAAGCTAAGTTCCAAAAACTTAAGCAGAAAAGATCGTAAAAGCAGAAAACCGAAAAACGTTCAAAGACGCTGATGTATGCCGAAAGTTCAACGGCAGTAGAACAGTATAAGACATTAATAGTTTTTATAGGGTATAACACTAGGCTGAAACCTACCTGCGGCGTAAAGAAATGCATCTCACGAACAATGCTGTTGAAAGCTCTGTTACCATTCCGACTTATAACCTCGCCTCTTACTGTAGTCTTCAGGTCAATATTTTTTACACGCCAAAGAGACAGCATCAACAAGCGAAGCTAGTGTTCACCTTGCGTTCAGCTCTGCTCTGTAGGCCCAGAAGAACTGAGCCTGCTTCTTGCACAATCTACGAGTTGGTTTGTACTAAAAAAAAAAAAATAGCGCTGCTTTTCTGTAGCTGGCAAGTGTTTCTGCAAGGATGACGGTTTACACTAAACTGCAACGTTATGTGAAAGCAGCACTAATACGCAGTTTGCGTTGTTCGCATTCTCGTACTGTTAAAGAGGCAAAAAGAAAATCCTGAATTTAGCGCAGACTAATTCCGCTTGCTAAAATGGCTGGCTGAGAGCATGATTATGTCACCTTGTGGACAGTGGGACAATGCCAAGCCTAGGCGCGGAAATCTTGACCCGGTTTAACCGTTAGTGCTGAGAGCGCCTTGTCGATATCTTGGATATTCTCCTAATGAAAACGTTTAATACAGACATTATTTGAATATTTCCCACGCCTGTTTCTAAGTCTGGTCTCATTACTTGAACAAAAGTTTTCATGATATTTTTATCTTCACTCTAGTGTCCAACTTTGTGTAGCAAGTAGAACAATGAATTTCACTCTGATATTGATTAATACGGATGCTAATGTGGACACTGCATTTTTTTTTTCAATAAAGACGCTCGCGATCGGTCTTATTAAACGTTTATGGGCGCTGCACGTTTACTAAGGGTGACATCTTAATGACACCGAGTTCCGAAACTCACTTAACTTCCTCGTAATAGAAATAACGTTCAGCACACGGCTTGCGGACGAGGTGGATCGAAAGTATACATGCAATAACGCTTAAGCTATTAATAGAAACTGAAAGGAAAACAAACCTTGCGTAAGAGACGCAAAATGAAACGCGAGGAAATTGCGTAGGGGGCAGTTATTGGCACGGCGCCCGGAAAAGAAGCATTAAGTTCTTGCTGCACTCGGCGGTGGAGTCTCTGTAGCATTCATGTCGCTCACAGGAGAAACAAAACTGCACGTTCAAGTTTTCTTGAAGTTCCGCAGTAAATGAACCTTGCATGCTTGACCGGATTACGATTAAACGTGTTCCATCCGTGCTCATTCGTTGTTTCTCTGCAGGCGAAACAAAATATGGGGCGCGGGACTGGTCGTCCTCTTGGGGCGGTTGTTTGGGATATTAACGGCGAGTTAAAGCGAATGTCTTCGCTCGCTGGAATTGCCGCCTTGCTGCTCCTGGGATACACGTTTTCAAAGGATCGTGGCCAGGTAATTATCCTCATTACCACTGTTCTCATTTTTTTTTTTTTTTTGCATTCGCATCGGTCCATCCACTCCGTACGATTTGCGCCATGTGTACTCCTGCTTGTTTGTCGGATCCTGTTTCACGAATAACACCTGGACACTGCTGGAATTCGGTGCCACGCGGTCATGCTTGTTTATACCCACGCACATTACGAAACGGCGGAAAGAAAGCTGAGCGTTCATGACAGAACGGTATTGCATGAGACTAGACAAGTAAAGATTGCGGAAATATGAGTGGAACTAATGCTAGCGTGCAGCGCCTTTTGTAAAAAAAAAAATATTTTGTGTTAGATGTGCCACGAAGCAGTCATGCTTGTTTATACCCACGCACATTACGAAACGGCGAAAAGGAAGTTGAGCGTTTATGAGATAACGTTATTGCATGAGGCTAGACAAGTAAAGAGTACGGAAATATGAGTGGAACTAATGATAGTGTCCAGCGCCCTTTGTACAAAATGTTTTGTGTAGGATGCTTATTAATACGAAAGCATTACTTTGCTATGTTCACATATTTCTGTCCGCAGGCCACGTCCGCAGACCGCGTTAGCAAAATCGTGTTCCAAGCAGCTGTGAGTAATTTAAAAGGGGTAGATGTTAATGAGTGATGTCAATCGATAGACGATGACATAATGATATGTCCGAAAAAATAATTACGCCGATATGTTATTAGGTAATTAATTAGAGGCAAAAAACGTAAATGTAAAGGTGAAAATGGTCGAATTAGCCAATGGCTTGGCGCAACATTTGAATGCATCAACTACTAAAATAGCTAATTAAATCTGTTAATTAGGGTGGCGTCAAGGATGTGACGTCACGCAATCGGAAGTAGAGACGAAAAAGGGCATAGGAAGGGAGTGCAGCGCAATTTGAAAGTACCGAAGCCTAAAATGGGTAAACAAGAAATGAATTAATGTTGCGTTACGCAACCGGAAGTAAAGCCGAAAAAGGGCATAGGAAGGGATTGGCGCGCAATTTGAAAGTATCAAAGACAAAATGGGCAAGCAAGGAGTGAATTAAGCAACTAGAAGCAAACAGAAGCAACCAACAGCAGAATCCGGGCTTTCTCCTTACTCCAATGTAGATTCTGCAGTGCTCTTTAATTTTGCAACGGCACGGCGATAGGCGATGGCTGAGTATTAAGCGATTTTGTATCTCTCGAACCAGCTCCAGTGTCAACCATGCAGGCTTCGGCTCTACATCGTCGACCTCTTCGACTTGTCGCGTGTGCTTATGTCGGTTGGAAATTTTACAGTGCGCCCTGTGAAAAAGGAGCCATCCTGGCGAGTGATGGTGAGGAAAGGGTAGGCGGATCATACTTTCACGTGTGCAGTTTCTCGGCCGCGGTGACGATGGTCTGGAGATGGATCCAGAGGCTCTACTAGGTAATTCACGGGAGAAGATTGTTCCAGAATGCGGTAAGGTCCGTGATAAAAAGATAGCAGTTTATTTGATAGGCGAGAGCTAAGGCAAGCACTTAGAACCAAACCTGTGCTTCGTAGGTGTATGAAGGCGTTAGATTCGTAGGTTCCTGGCTGTGCTTTTGGTTAGCCTTGTTCTCCATGGTGAAGGAGAGCGCCAATAACCGCATTCCTCGGCGTATGTACGTGCTTCAGACAGTAGAGTGGTCTCTGAATCATTGGGGCGGTAGGGCCGGAGGGTATCCATGGTGGATGTAGGTTCACGACCGTATAAAAGAAAGAACGGGGAGATCCCAGTCGTGGTTTGCGTAGCCGTATTGTAGGCGCACATGACAAAAGGCAGCATCTGGTTCCAGTTGGAGTGTGTGGTATCAATGCATGTACATGGCTAGCATGTAGCTAAGAGGGCGGTTAAATCGTTCCGTCATGCTGTCTGTTTGTGATAAGCTGTGGTACGCCAGTAAATGATCTGGCACTGCATAAGGAGGGCTTCGACGGTGTCGGAAAATCAACACGTCCGCGGTCACTGAGCAGTTCCTTCTGCGCGCCATGACGAAGAACCAGGTGATGCAGGGTGAATGAAGCAACATCCCATGCAGTGGCAGATTGCAAGGCCGATGTTTCCACGTAACGTGTTTGGTGTTCAACAGTGACGAAGGCTCAGCGGTTGTTAGCGGGCGTGGTCGGAAGCGGGCCATAGAGATCGATGCCGACGGTGAAAAGGACGGCTGGGGCAAGGCAATGGCTGCAACGGAGCGGCTCATTTGGTCGAGTGGGTTCTTCCGATGTCGGCAGGTGGTATACGATCGGATGTATTGATGAATGAAGCGGTATATGCCGCGCCTATAATATCGCGTACAGAGTCGAGCTTACGTTTTCAGTATACCTGCGTGGCTGCAGCGGAGATCTGCGTGGAAGGAGGTGCAAATGACAACATAGAGGTGCCGGTGAATTACGTGCAACCACTTTGACCCTGTGTGATGGTAATTGCGGCGGTACAAAAGTCCATCATGAATGCCGAAATGGTGGTCATGGCGACGAAGTGCACGGGACGGAGACGTCGCTGCAGGCGTAGATAGGAGTGCTAGAGTGAGAAAGTCCACGGATCATTCGGATGCTCGTATCGGATGTGTCGGTAACGTTGAACGGCGACACATCGTAGGGTCAGACGAAGCCAGCCGCCGAATCGTTTAGAAGCGGTGAACGGAAAAGGGCATCCGAGTCGGTGTGCTTGCGTCCAGATCAATATATGGCGTTGATGTCATACTCCTGAAGACGTAAAGCCCAGAGTGCGAGGCGCCCAGGGGGATCTTTCAGGCAGGACAGCCAGCAGAGTGCGTGGTGATCATAACGACGTAGAATGGGCGACCGTAAATATAGGGACGAAACAGTGCAGTTACCCAGCTGATAGCCAAACACTATTTTTCGGTCACAGAATAGTTCGATTCCGCGTTGGCGAGTGTGCGACTAACGTACACGTCGACATACTTCGAACATAAAAATTTCTATCGGGCCAGATCACCCCCCAGAGCCATACGACGTGCATCAGTGTGTATGTTGGTCGAGCAGGCAGCGTCATAATCACGGCGTAATACGGAGAGAGACCAGTAGACGTAGTAATGTATATAACGCAGCATCACTGGCTGGTGACTTGTCGCGTGTGTTCCTGTCTGTCGGAATTATTACAGTTGGAAGGATGATTGAAGATTTCGAAACGAGCTAGGAATAGATATCTATGAGCGATTTACCAGTACTTAACTTATGCGGCTACTGGGCTAATTGGTGCTTCATTCTATTTCGTAGCAACATAACGCAACATGGAAATGGCCACGGGCAATATAAACAGGATTGATTGTTGCACTTTGTGTCTGATTCGTGAACGTTTAAATGTAATGCCAATTTCTTACCCTGCAAGTTAGTGACAATTTTAGTATATGTCGCGAAAGCGCAAATAATAAAACTCGTTATTTTCTTCCAGTTACCGGACACCAGGTAAACGTATAAGGGGACGTTACCTTTGCTAGCTATTTAAAAAAAGGCTAAAATCAACGAAACCGAATATCCCTATGGGCAGCATGGGGGTGGTGAAAGGATGCAGGTTTTTAAATTAAGAAAACTGACTTTCCTGCAGACCGGAAAGGAGGGCTGGGGGAAGTAACTGTACGGGTACCCATTTAGACGAGGGATTAGATACGGAGGGTAGGAACATTATTGTGTGTGAAGAAGATTGAGTCGCTTTTACAGTGCACCCCTTTTTGCTGAGAATTTCAGAAGCGCCGATTTGCTTGGTCTGACTACTTAGACATTTGATGCGCATGTGTTCACGAGTGGTTCATGCACTTAACGTCAATAGTTGTTGACGGGACATGGGTCTGCGAAAAAGAAATCTCTTTCTGCGTAGTAATACGAGCTGGTGACTTAAATTATATGGAGGCTGGTATTAGAGGGCCTTCATCATCCTTTCACCCGTTAAAAGAAAAAAAAGTCAGGCGACTGGGTAGTGACAAAGGCAGCATGAATTGGATTTCCTACAACTTCCGTAGCGCATATACTTTTGTTAGCGATAGTGCTCTTGTCTCGCTGTTCAAACGCATGACGTTAATCCAGATTACTTTTTTTTTTCAACTTTTGGTTTAAGCTTCTCAGATATTGTTTCCGCATTTCTGATTAATGACATTTATTATATTTCTTTAAATAAAAAAAATATAGCTACAGAAATTTAAGTCTAACTATTTATTGCTATGGCGCAAAATCTAGACAATGAAATAAAATCAAGGGAACACATTCTACTTTATTCTTCTTCACAAGGTAAATGAAGTGTGCTTTACAAGAGGCAATAAAAACTCAATCTTAACTTGTTATTTAAGAATTCTTTTATTATTTTATTTATTTTATTTAATTTGTTTTTGCTACTTAGCACACACTGCAGAAGAACTGTGCACGAGAATGATGAAGACTACTCTTTCAGAAGGGATCAAATAAAGCTGTGCTGTCAGGTGATTCTCTACCCACGTGCGCGTTTTGAAACCTGATACTTGGGCGCACTAGAGCAAACAGCACGAAGCTGAGGCTTAATATCAGATAAAATTTTGACTACAAAGCATAGCAAAATGCCATTTTATTTGCATTTAAATTCAATTTATTAGGCAAAGAAATAAATAATGATTAATAATTAGTTTATTATAAATAATTTTAATATAAAAACATAAACAAAAAAACGGTCAATTTTCCCCTCCTGATAATGTTTGGCTAAAAGCAAAGAGGATTGGCAAATGAAAGAAATTTGAATACGAGCGCGAGTTTTAATGACAGATACTTGCTTTTAACAATCTGATGTTGAAAATATAAAAGGTAACTAATTCCCAGAGTAAATTATAAATGACTTGCCTGCGGTGAACTCTTTGATATTAGTTCATATTAAAGGACAAATATATTACACGTGGGACAAAGTTTTGAACTGCAGGTTTCATACGTTCGAAAACGCAGCGCTTATTTACTGTCGCGGAGCCAACGTTTAGAAGTGGTTTTAATTGTTTTTTCACAATTTGTTAGAACAAATAAAAAAATTCGCTCTATTTCTGAAGTTGCACTGCAGGTAAAGCCTACTTGAGTGCGCTTACGCGATATGGCAGGGCAAGAAGCGACTAACGAGACGATGAGCAAAAAAACATCTTTTTCTTTCGCTTTTCAACTGTTTAAGCATCACTTTGACTGAGAAAAGACAAATTGAGTTCTCGCTCGCTCGCTAAAAAGGAAAGTATACCACAGTTGCATCTTACCTGTACTCACCTATGGAGCTGAAACGCGGAGGCTAACCAAGAGGGTTCTACTTAAGTTAGGATAACTCAGAGGGCTATAGAACAAAAAATGGTAGGGCTAACATTAAGGGATAGGAAGCGTGCAGAGTGGGTCAGAGAAATAACTCAAGTTACTGACATTCCGGCGGAAATAAAGAAGAAGAAATGGGCATGGGCAGGACATGTAGTGCGAAAAGAGGATAACCGATAGTCGCTTAGGGTAACAAACTGGATTCCAAGGGAAGGAAAGCGTAGCAGGGGTCGGCAGAAAGTTAGGCGGGCGGATGAGGTCAAGAAGTTCGCAGGGGTCAAGTGGATGCCGCTAGCACATAACCGGGTTATATTGGAGAAATATGGGAGAGGCCTTTGCCCTGCAGTGGGTATAATCAGGCTGATGATGATGATGACACAAAATTGGCGACAATAGGTTATGCATTACACTACTCGACAGAGGAAGGAAAGATCAGGCGGAGCTGGACACGCTGGCGAAGAGTTACTTCCTGGTTTCGTTCAGTACCCTTTGTGCGTACGCGCAGTGAATTTGTGAGGCAAACAGCAGCAACTGAGACCACTTCGGCTGAGAGTTGAAATAGGAGCTGGAGCTGTGCGAAAGTCCTTATTATTTCCCTAAATTGCGTTCCGAAATTCTAGAGAAGACTTGAGGGTATTGGTGAGGCTGAAAACACAATCTAAATTTGGCGTACAGTTGCACAAAAGGACACCGAACAGGATAAAAGCAGAAGGGTATTGCCCCGTTCACTTATTCACTGCGAGAAACTACGCTGCCACAGATTGTCGTAAATATAGAAGATTGCGGGAGACACTCAAAAGTAGCGAGTCAGCCTACTCACGCGGAAAACTGCTACTCCTGGCCTCTGCTTTCATCCAGAAACT
Organism: Amblyomma maculatum; assembly: GCF_055883805.1. Lineage (NCBI taxonomy): Eukaryota > Metazoa > Arthropoda > Arachnida > Ixodida > Ixodidae > Amblyomma > Amblyomma maculatum. The sequence goes on from NC_139345.1 coordinate 47,956,702, forward strand.
TTGGCATGCCAAGCGTACCCACTGACATGTCTCCAACAAGTATTCAATGTAACGCCACTCTCTCACATACTTCAGATCCCATGGAGCCTGATTGCCGGCTGTGTGGCGGCAACGTTTCTTAGCGGCGTAGTTCTACTTCGGCTGGACTACGGCGAGCCCGTGGCAACCTGCGCCATGTCTAAGTTGCGCAGCTACGCGCGATGGGTGACGGCCGGTGGACGTTTCGCCTTTGGCTACCTGGCGGAGGGGGTCAACAGGAGCCGTCACATGGCGAACCTGACAGCCCTGTACCGAGACGTCAGCAGCATACCACCTGTGTTCGCTTTCAGCGTGAGCTGCCTCTTGATGTGTCACTTCCGAGTTCTCTCGCTAGCGGCTGGCTGGTTGGGCCGCTCGATCACTCTTTCACTGACTCCATATTTCCCCTCATGAATTCAGGCACGCTCGGTGCTGATGTCACGGGGAAATTTGTTTTGGCTTTCCCACTCTCTCTCTCTCTCCAGCATGAAAACAGAGCTTCACAGAGATTGTGATATCTGATTTTGATATCCATTTTTGTTTGCTAAATGTGATTTCCGTTTCTCACGTCAAACATTATTTTTCGACTGTATCCGGAAATTTGGCATCTAAAACAGAAAGATACCGGTGAACGGCTATTAAATGATGTTCACTGAAAAACTGAACAGCACAGTATCGGTTTCGACCATTAAATTTTAGCACCTCAAGTCCAGAGAACGAAAGCGATCCGCTTTTTTGTTTCATGCGAACGCTCTTTCTAACCATGGCATTGCATCAGCAGTGTACCTCTAGTGCCCATTTAACACTTCTAAAAAAAGTTACAATCGTTTCCCTCCTTAGTCTATTTAGTCTTAGCACGCGAAGAGATGAGTGCTAGCTGGTTATAGTAATGATTAAAACAGCGATGCCGCATCCCATGAGTGCCGCTCTCACCGATATTCCAATGAACAAATGCAAATAGCCAAAGTATTCTTTGAATTTTTGAGCAGATATTTAGGCGAGGACGCGAACTAGGAGAAACAGTTTATTTAATGCGTTCAAATTTACTTGCGAGCCGAAAGCAGGGTAGAGTAGTAACGCTCGCCTGCCTGAAGCCTTGTGCGTACTAACACGCTCTTTGTGCCAACTCCGAAGTAAAGGAGAAACATGTCGTAAAGGAAAAAAACAGAAGCTAGTCCACCTTGCCTCACTGTGCACTCCATCCTTGTCGTAGAAGTTTGTAATTTAACGTCCCCAATATGCCCATTACTCGAAAGTTCTTGTGGCGGTGCTGGTTTCTCAGCGACCCCTCTGGACTTCAACGGAGTCGAAGACTAGCTCGATTTACACCACTGATGAATTACCACCACTTTCTGAGATCAAGGGTATGTCCGAAAAGTAATGCAATTATTATTTTCTGGCCCTGCAGTCGACCCTACCGCACTCTAATTGGTTGGCTTAGGCGAGGGGGCATTCAAAATGTCATCACTGCCTAGCGAAAACTGCTCTCAGCTTTAGAAGCGTCATGATCGCTGTTTCCATGTGCCTACTGATAGTGCCCTTGTCACGACGTGCGATGGCATGTGCACGCAATCAATGGTATACGATCAAGTTCTTTGATAAACTGAAAAGATTCTTGCCGAGACCTATCCTATGATTAAGCAACTGTCTATGGAAAATGGGCTTTGTCCTATTCTCATAGCACCGCGCACCACCAAAGTTTCGGATGGCAAGCCTCAGATCCCCTCACCGTAAGCATGCAACGACGAGCCAGTCGAAATAAATTCAATCCAAATAATTTTTATGATGCTAAGGGTGTCGTTGACAACGAATGTTTACTCCAAAGACAGGTAATTAACTCTGTCTACCAGGTGGATGTGCTCGAGAGACTAAGCAGAAAGGGTTCTTCGAGCGGGAAAGGAAATCGCCTATACCTGGGAGGTGCACCACGCAAACGTTTCTTGCCCCACTCTCTGCGCGTGCAGTGGCTTCTAGGAAAGCAAAGCTCAGCGACGCTGCCCGGGCCCTTATAGTCCTGAGATGGTGCTGCCAAATTTCTTCCTGTTCTCGAAAATCACTAGCGTCTTTAAAGGCGTCCGCTTTGGGTCATCGAAGGGATCCAAACCGCAGTGACTAAGGCTCTAAATTAGATTCCTGTCGACGCCTTCCAGGATGCGTACAGTGCGTGGAAGAGTCGCTAGAAAACATGTGTAGATGCCAAAGAAGGCTACTTAAAGAATTTTAAACTCTAGTCTTTGTCAGGAAACATGATGAAGACGTTGACGAGTTCGAAAGATGCCTGGAGAAGAAAGAAATCTCACGGTAAAAAAGGATAGAGGAGAATTCCTACACTAGAGCTAACTAGGAAATAAACTTTTAGGTCCCCCGCAGATGTCATCAGGAATGTCAATCGATCAATCGATCAATCAATCAATCAATCAATCAATCAAAACTTTTATTCTTTCCCATAAAAACAATTCCATGTCAAGAATGACAGGAGGGGGATGGACAAAAAGCCGTACAGTAGCAGCTAGACCGGGGTCCCACCAACCCGTACGCAGTAACAGGACTTCTCGGGTATAAACTTTGCATTCTAAATTGCAATGCAATAGCACGGAGAAAAATCGGCAACATTCAAAACAGAGCAGTCTGAACGGTTAACTGAGGCCCTGTGAACATATGAACATCTTTAGAGTGTCACTTTTACTGAGTTACATTATGTTTTGTTTTAGTAACATCATGTTTAGTAGTTTTTTTACGAAATTTTGAATGTGTTGGGAATCATGTGAGCAATGCGGTGGCAGTCAGAATTTGTGCGTGTGAAAGGAATTCTCCATGGCAGTTGCTGGTGATTACGGTAAAAATACACTTGTTCGCGAAAATCAGTAAGAATCTAGCTCCCCCTTATCGTCTTTTTGTAATTTAATAATAGATTTAACTCGTAGATATTAGTAACCTTTATTAGTTTGTTTATCTCGGAGGTTTTCAGTATGTTCAATAAATGAAACATTTTCTATTTTCCGCACTGCATCCTTCTGTCGCAATGTAAGTTTGTTTTGTGAACAAGTGTTTTCCCATACCAGTGCAAAGTAACTAATCAGGGTATGGAAGAAGGAATTAGAAGGTTTTAAACACTGGCAGGGAGAAAGTGACGATTTCTGTAACCATGCTTGCTACCTTTCGTGCCTGTGAGCAGAGATTATTGACATGGGCGTTCCAAAGCATAGGTAAGCAGAAAGACTCCAATTGTTTGAAAGATATTTGTCTATTAATTACATAAATATCAATAGAGATACTGTTAGCTTGTTCCGCTTGCTTGTCTGATGCAAGAAAAAAAAAACACTCATGTTGTTTTCGATTCGTTGAACACGAAGTTTTTACTCTGAGCCCAATCCTGTAGCTTGAAACAGACAGATCTTGCGTGTGGTAATTTTGTACTCAAGTCTTTCAAAGTGAAAAAATGGTAAATTAATAAATAATACTAAATCCCATATCATCGGGCTAGGATCAGAATGCTGCCTAGTGGCACACCACTTCGAATATGTCTTATGAGTGATTTGTGTTCGCTAATTTCAACAACCTGTGGATATGAAAATAAATATGAACGAAAAAGCTGAGTGCAAATACCGCGACAAAAATACTATTCAACTTTGTCTGTCAATAGATTGGGACTTACGCGATCCAATGCTTTACTATAATCTGTATAGATCCCTAGTGACAGTAATTTGTGTTCTAAACTTTCTATGATGCCGCATTCTCGTGTAAGCAAAGTATTTTCTCTGAAAATCCCTTGCCAGGAACCAAGATGATATTCAGTAATTAGCACATGTTTTCGAGAAAAAAATTTAACTCGCATGTTAACAGTTTTTTTCCACAGCTTTGGAAAAACACTTCAGAATGTTCGAAACCTTGCATTAAGCTCAATCGTATCAACCCTTACTATGGCGTCTGGATATTGCCTAATTGGACATGTTTATCTCAACGGTATCCTGTCAATGGCTCACATAATTTGACTAAGTTACGCGAGGAACTATTGCGGTATCCGGATGCTGTGGGCCAAAATGACGCCCGCATCATAGCTACTCTCTGTGGCCAGAACACGCGACCTCGTCTGCTTGTTTACTTCCGGCTATCGGTGCGTCAGACATGGGCGTTAAGAGAATCCGCGATCCACGCTTCGCCAACCAGATGACATAAAGACTACCTACACAGGACAGTTGGTTCGCCAACAGCGATCGCCAGGCTACAATCTATGTCTATGAGTCTTATGCTGAGCGCTGGAACTCGCCACCACTGTGTTGTAGCTGTGACATATGACAGGCACACAGCGCCGTTGCCACCACCAGATCTCGATGGCACAAGATTAACGCCCTCGGCTGGGCCCTAATGTGAGCAGCCAAAGGCGCCCTGCTGCCAACTGATTCACCTAACTCTTACTGCACCCTTAGATTCCCGCTTCGATGGCCCTACGTTCGCTTTACTCTCGAAGCCATTTTCTCTCTCCGGGAGCCTTGGCGGTGCTGCCGATGGACGTGAGGTATAGGAAATACAAGGTGGCCACTACGCCCGCCTACGTTTATGTTAAAATACAAGCGTAAAGTGTTTATGAACAGCATTCGCCTTATGACATTGCTATATGCGCTGATGTAACATCATCTGTTTTGTGTTCAAGGTAAAGTCAGCCTTGCTGGGAACGAGCACTCATATTTCGTATTGTTTGGGCCAACTTGTCGGTTACACCGGTTGCATGTTCCGCGAATGAGGTTGTTATCGGCCAAGTGGTTCAACCTCAATTTTCTGCGTTGTCTCGTCCTGTGCATGATATCCACAACTGTATCTGGTTTTGTAATAGTGCGTAGCATCATGTGCATAGCGTTTTCTTTTTTTTGTCCTGTTAGGAGTGAGCATCCGAAAATGTTCGTGAACTGATAACGGTGACAATGGTTGAAGCGAATACGCAAAAGTTTTGTATAAAGCACCTGGCAATGGATAAACCATTATTTGGCGTGCGTGCTTGCGTATTTCGTCAAATTTGCGGAATGGCGTGTGCAGGTGCTGCCTTCACTGTGCTTCGTGGCCTTGCTCGCTAAAGTATTGCACTACGTTGGATTCGTGCAGACCCTCCTAAATGGCATCGACCACTTCGTCATCGCTGGCCACAGCTTCAGCTCCTACGAAGCCTTAATCGCTGTAGTCAGTGTCATGAATGGCCCCGTGAGTCAAAACGTTGTTTCTTAATAGGGAATTTTTTTTAGTATGAAAATGCTTTGCTGCTTCCATTTTTCACACACGATAAGGAAAGGATGGCATATATACGAAGGCGCCTGAAGTTGCTATCAAATCATTTTCAAGCAGCATCCACATTTGGACCATATTATAAATTTAACAGCAAAATTGTTAGCATTCTCGAATATTCTTCAGTTCAGTTCAGTCGTTCAGTCATGTCCGACTCTTCGTGACCCTATGGACCATGTCACGCCACGCTTTCCGGTCTCTCACTATCTTCCTAACATCACATAACTTCATCTCCAGTGCCTCGAGGTTGCCTTCTAACCATCGCGTTCGCTGCCTACCCCTTCTCCGGCGACCCTCAACCTTTCCCAACATCAAATCTTTCTCCAGCGACTCCTCTCTTCTCATAAGATGACCAAAGTAGCTGAGCTTTAACTTTAGAATTTGACCCTCCAATGAGCAGTCAGGGTTTATGGTCGACAATATCGACTGATTTGATCTTCTGGCCGTCCAAGGAACTCTCAAGAGTCTTCGCCAGCACCACAATTCAAACGCGTCAATTCTTCGGCGGTCATCCTTTTTCACAGTCCAACTCTCGCATCCATACATCACAACTGGAAAGACCATAGCACGAGTTATACGGATCTTGGTTGGCAGACTAATGTCTCTGCTGTTTACTAGGCGGTCAAGGCTAACCATTGCTCTCTTTCCCAGAAGCAGGCGTCTCCTAATTTCATGGCTGCAGTCTCCTTGTGAGGTAATCTTGGAGCCCAAGAACAGAAAATCTGTCACAGCTTCCACTTCTTGTCCCTTGATCCTCCAGGGCTTGATAGGGCAAGACGACATGATCTTTGTCTTTTTAATGTTCAGTTTAAGCCCAAACTTCTCACTCTCATCTTGTACGCGCATCAGAAGTCTCTTCAGTTCCGCTTCACTTTCTGCCATTAAAGTGGTATCATCCGCATATCTAAGGTTGTTGATACGTTTTCCAGCAATCTTCACTCCAGCTGAAGACTCGTCCACACCAGCCTTCCTCATGATGCACTCTGCATATAGGTTAAATAGGCAGGGCGACAGTATGCAGCCTTGCCTCACTCTTTTCTCAATCGGAAACCAATCAGTAAGACCATGCCCAGTTCTGACTGTGGCCTCTTGCCCTTCATACAGGTTCCTGAGGAGACAGATGAGGTGAATTGGAGCTCCCATCTCTTGGAGAGCTTGCCACAATCTGCTGTGATCTACGCAGTCAAACGCTTTCGCATAATCAATAAAGCAGAAGTAGATGGGTTTCAGGAAGTCTCTTGCTTTTTCCATGATCCAGCGAAGGTTGGCAACTTGGTCTCTAGTTCCTCTGCCCTTGCGAAACCCAGCTTGCACGTCCGGAAGCTCCCGATCCACATACTGCTGCAGCCTACCTTGGAGGATTTTCAGCATCACCTTGCTAGCATGCGAAATAAGCGCGATCGTGCGGTAGTTGGAACAATCTTTGGCACTGCCTTTCTTTGGAATGGGGATGTAAACTGACCTCCTCCAATCCTGTGGCCACTGCAGGGTTGTCCAAATCTTCTGACATAATGTATGCGGAATGCCGAATATTCTTAGTTGAAGAAAAAAATTGCGATGAACTTTAGCGACTAAAATAGCGAAAGGCGAAAGGCTGAGTGCCACATTCTGCTACGCTACTGGCACAGCTTAGTAAGCAATTATTGATTCATTAGTAATTATGCAAATGTATAAATAGTTGGAAATAAATCCCAACACATAAAAATTTCGCAAAAAAACTACTAAACATGATGTTACCAAAACAAAACGTGATGTAACTGAGTAAAAGTGACACTCTAACGATGTTCAAAGGGCCTCATTTACCCGTTCAGACTGCTCTGTTTTGAATTTTGCCGATTTTTCTCCGTGCTATTGCATTGCAATTTAGAATGCAAAGTTTATATATATATATATATATATATATATATATATATATATATATATATATATATATATATATATATATATATATATATATATATGTGTGTGTGTACATACATGTAGATATATATATATATACGCCCCTGACGTGATTACGGAGCACAGTGTCGAAAATTCGTAGTGCACAAGCGAAGGAGTTCTTCCACAACATTCGCGGTGAAATACGGGCCTCGGTTGCCGATCAGCACTCGTGGTTGCCCCATGGCGAAGTATAAAAAAGTGTAACAGTCAGAGGTGACCTAATGTGCTCTAGCCGACAGGAGAGCTGCCGTTATAGAAAGGAAAGAAGTCAATAGTTGGTGAGGCGAAGAAAAGTGTGGAAAATGGTAGGAAATTTTTCTAGTTTTAATTTTTGCTATTCACGCGAATAAGTACCCTAATGATTATAGGTAGAAATATAATTACATACAACGTAGAAGGAAAAACAGCGCGTATGTAGTGGGAACTGAACCCATGACCTCCGAATATCGCTTCCTGTGCTTTTAATAAATGGGCTACATCGACGGCTGTTCAACCTATTTCTTGTGTATTTAGGTTGCTTGTAACTATTAGCGTCGGCAAGAATTCAAATTCGCCTTGAGAGGGGCAACCTCGTTGCATAACATCCGGGGAGTTTGTTGAAATGAGTTGAAGGATGAGGGAAAGATGAGGGAAAGATGAGGGAAGGATGAGGGAAAAATGGTGTGGTTTCGGAGGGAAGGGGGCAATTGTGCCCCTTTGCACACCCTCTGCCAACAGTCACATGACTGCAACCGAAACTTGAGAATGTTCACCAGCGTCACCCTAATCCCTTAGCGGCGAACGTGGAACACCCTGTGTTGTCACGAGAGTCACATGGAACGTATATAACAAGGAAGCCGGAATCAGTGCGAGATCTCTCTTGCGCTACCTACTGCTTCAAGACAGCCAGAACGGATACCCTCGCAAACTATTAAGCAAAACCTTGAAATGGAAAAAAAGGGTTTACACGCGAAACAAATAACCCATCAGTTGTATTCTTGTAGTGAATATCACGCCGATGACGGAGAGATGTAATATGTGATTTTGTTTTCTTGCGTTGGCGCCTTAACGTCTACTTTGTGCCCGCGAAAAACTTCAAAACAAAACATACAAGTATGCGCCTGTACTGTTCACTAGCATGCTTCGAATTACCAGCCAATATAGCAACGACCAAAATGTTTTGTCTCTTGCAAACCTGCATAAGTTTATTTTCGGCAGACGGCTCATGCCAGAACGCGGCCAAATTTGCTAATTAGTTTGTGAGTAATACATTCCACGAAGAAATGCTGGGAATACTGTTTTACTGAGTTGTCTGTTACGGTATATAGCCTGTAAGTATCTCCCTGGGTTTTGAAGAAATTGAGGGGTAAACATAAGGTGCTATTTTTGTTTCCATGGGCTGTAGGCATGACGTTCTGCTGGTATAACGACTTGTCTTATATTCTGCACGAAAGTTCTGTTTTAAACACAACCTACCGCATAACAAATATTTCTTTGTTTAGATTTGCATATGGCGCGATTAACATCAGTCGTTTTACCTCACCGTCAAGATGCAATACATGTGCAAAACGAAATCAAGGATAAAGTTTTGATTGTTATTCATCATCATTAGGGTACTTATGACCATGTGGGCAAAGGTTCTGTCACTATGACTTTTTGCAGCCTGGGCCATCCTAAGACCTTCAGCGCCTTTCAGTGTTTTGGTTGCTTATGTTGCACCTTATTGTCTGGTTTTAACATCAACCGCTACCAATTCGCCACGTTTTCAGCCTTCCTGCGATCAGGACGCCGGACATGGAGGCTTATGCTACAAGTGCAGTTATAACAACATACGTTTATTATCTCATTAAAGCTGTGAGAAAATAAGCACACATCACTACGACGTACTTACAGCGCACGCTACCTTGCATGGTGTATCGTCAAACAAAGCAAAAGTTGTGTGTAAATTTACGTATGAATTCAAGCACTGCGCTTTAAAACATTTATTAGCAACGAAAGCAAATCTTTCTTTTAAAACCCACTCGCTTACTTGGAAGAGTTATTTTTAAAGTTTCAACAAAGCCAAAGACCACCTTAGCAGCGAGACCACTGCCTCTATCCTGCAATGAGGTATAAGGCCCTAACCTTAAAATGTTCACTCAGACAGCTAAAATGCGCTTTTCAAAGCCGGATCATGAATGCCACCAAACAGAAGGCATACTAAAGTTTTTTTTTTTTTAATTTTTTTTTTCTTGCAATACCATTGTCTTCAGTAAGCTTAGGAGGCAGGGAGGAGGGTGGGGACGGGCTGGGTGGTGTTTGAGCATGCAATGGCTTCCGAATTCCGGAGCGTGTGGCCCCAGTGCAAGACCCATTTCCAATGCCTAATTTTCCGCGTAGTCTACAAAAATTCCTTTTCTCTTCATTGTACGGCATTGAATTTGCAGTCTTCCAGTTCCAAAGGAAATACGATGCACCCGCGGTAGAAACGTGATTGCTTTACGGCGCGCTGTTGACTCGTGTATGCAGATTTTGTGTGCAGATAGCTCGTATTATACCAGAGGCATTAAACATTTTTTTCCTGGAGATCCTTCATTAGGCGGATCCCATATATATCGCAATTTATTAAATAATGATTCACGACCCCTTTAAGCCGGTCAGCTGTTGTGGCTAATAAATCAGAAAATGATGAACCCCTGGCTACTATAGATTTCCATCTTGGCTTCGTTTCTAGGAAGCTGGCAAGAGTATGCGCATATTTATGAACTTACCATGAAACGCGTACTTAATTAGGAGTACACAATGTGCTTCGCAACTTTGAATACTGTTAGCGAGCTGTTTAATCAGCATGACATGTAATTAGAGGGATAAACCTAACTCTAGCTGCTGTACTGTTAGACAAAATTAGTCGTATGGAAGTAATAGCAACCGTTAATCCCCGCAAAGAACGCCTGATTGCTCAAACTGATTAACAGTCACCCCGTGCGGTCTGTGTTCAGTGTGGAAGGTATAAATATTCATTTTCTGGTCTGAAAAGTATTAATTACCGAGAGATGCGCCAAAGAATTTGCTCCCAGATTTTTACCTTTACACCACTAACCTTGATAACGTGCCGCAGCTTCTAATAACGAAATATCATACGTCCGATGTATCACGTCGATTTCATTAAACTTATTGTGGGCGTCATGGCATTCTGAAGTCCCATCCAACGTATGCTTGTTTTGCTGCTTGCTACGCATTCCTCCTCCCAAAGCTCATACAAGCGACACGCTGCATTCTGAACTGCAGGGGAGCCGCTTATAGGAGCTCATTCTTGCATATCTCCAGGAAACGACGCAGTTAGGCGTCTTCAAACCATGCTGCGTACGCGCGTGTCAGCGATGGCAGTACACGCTGACGAGCAGCTTAATACGCAGTCGCTCAGTGCCTTCGCTTCACAGATTATAAACAGTCTCGCAATCTGTCACCTAGAACATCTTATATTGTAAGCAAGCAATCACTAGAATCTGCGCTGCCTTCTTTGTTGAACTAGTTCTCAAACACATGCATATAGATACTGGTAAGATTGAGCGCACGTACCCTGAACAACGCACCTCTAATTCGTGGTTACAGTAAGTAGCGTCATTTCGCAGCCAATAAGATATTGAACGGTAAATATTTTGTGCTTTACCTCATAGCAGGGCTAAAAAAATTGAAGGGGGCCCTTGCGACCACTGAAGTGCAATGAGGCGAAGGCCTTTACAGCGCGGTGGTTGTTGAGTCTTTTTCGCGATGTTTACTGAATTGTGGATGACTGCTTACTGACTATTTAGCGCCTGATAAATGATTTTACAAAGTCTGACATTACAGGTTTATAATGTTTTTTTTATGTATATACCCTTTCTGCAGACGCACGTTCGCACGGACGCACACTAAAGGCTTTCGCCTCGGCGTTCCTTGGCACGCATTCATTGCATACTCATTCAAATGTGAGAATTAACGTACAGCGTCACTCCCACCGCGCAGTGTTCTCATACCCATGTGACATTCTGCCATAAGCCGGAAGCGCCTGACGCGTATTCAACGCGCACGACCTTTCTAGGTTTTTTGTCTTTCCGTGCATGACTAATCGTTTCACCGTATTCATTCATTACGTCACGTGATTGCTAAGAGACACCATGACATCAGTGGCGGTGATCTCTAAGGCAACTGCGTTGCTCTGATGCTATACAAGAAAACTAAGATAAGTTTCTCACGTGCACAGAGTGCCTCTTTCAGTTTTAATATACTGTTTTAGCCGAAGGTAGGCTAGCGATTTTTCTGGATGTATGTGCTTTGTTGACCGGAAATAAAGAAAAAAAAACGCCCGGCTTGCATTACTCCATTAACGCGGTCGGCTGCTGATCGGAGGGGTAAGAGGGCGATTCCCGCTGGAGGACGATATTTTTCGTAATGGATAAATGGCGCGGCGTTCGAGGCAGCACCGCAGCATCGATCTCTCGAAGAAGTTTGACACGTTGAAGAACCCCAGGTGGGCTAAATTTCCGGAGTCCTCTACTACGGCGTCTCTCATAGCCTGAGCCGCTTTGGGACGTTAAACCCCAAAAACCAAACCAACCAATCATTTCTCAAGAACGGACAGCCCGATGAGTCATGAGCTGCAAAAGGATTGCGCATTAAAATATATCAAACCAATATGAGGTCTAGAATGCTACAGCTGCTATGGCGAGGACTGCGAGCCAGCAGAGCTGGAGGTGTGCTCTACTGCAATGCAACAAAAAATGGCAGTAATGCCAGAAATGTGTACTCTGATATTCTCGTCATCAGCGAAGCGAGATTGTTCAGAGACGACTAATTAAACTAATAGGCCACGGGTTTGTAAATTCGCGATCGTTTTCCGCGTGTACAGTCATAGATAAATGTACCTCGATGAGATGTGGGGTGCGCACTCGATTTTACCTGGAGGTTCCGCGAGGCAACGCATAAAGCGGACTTGGTCACGTGGGACGAAATCACATCTACCTCATGTTGGCATAAGAAGTAACGCGGAATTAGCATTCCCATGCTAGCGAGTACGTAAGTGTGCCAACTAGAATGAAGTGCATATTCAGTTGACAGCACAAACTGCGCGTACTCGAACGAAATATACGTACCGAGCACCAATATTTCCATTCTCAGCAGAAACCGCATTAACTTGAAATAATCCTTGAAATTATCCTTGAAATAATCACAATAGGGGGAAGCCTAAACAATCTACGAGAGAACTTCGTGCTTCACGTTAGATATTGAGAAACGCTACCTCGACCTCTCTTTTCCGCGATGTACTTGGAGAAACATTTCGCAGACGCTCCTGAGATTCATGTGGCAGATACGCGAGAGCTTTACTTTAAAACAACGTGATCTCTCATGTAATGAAATAGCAGGCGCACTAAGCTCGTTTCCGCACTGTTAATTGTGTAATGGCAATTTCATTTCATGGATCTTAGACCACATGCATCAGATATTTTGTTCGACGCCGCGAGGCTTCAAATGAATGGTGCAATTGTCCAGGTACTATCATGTGCCAGCTATACCAACCACAAGACGCACGCTCGCCTTTTGTTAGGACTGTAATGCTTCAGGTGTGAAGTGCGAGGATATCTCTGATTGCCGCCTGCCAGCGACCAACTGCCAGTGGCTTAGTCATGATGCCACCGGACATATTGCCGACATGGGGTTATTGATGGTCTCGCACAGAAAGCCTGCGCCAGGAGCATGCCTGTGATTCTTCACAACTGTGAAGCTTGAAACGGTCGACGCCGATGCTGCCGACGATGCATTTTGTTTTCGCAAAGTTGTACTAACGCTCTCGCTAAATAGAGAGTTTTAGTACTGCGTAGTGAGCGCTACGTACGCACAGCCCACGTACTTTGCGGAACGCTACGGCATGGTCGCGTACATGCCACAGAAAGGCTTTTAGTAGGGCGGAAGCCCATAAGTACGCAGGAGTCCGGAAGCTAACGCAGGAAGCGCCGTGGCCTGCGTAGTGGCATCTCGCAGCCAACGAAAAACTGAATTTTCCAGCGCAGGAACTCCTGCTTTTTTGTTTTTCCGACAGGCGAGAGATAAAACCCATGCTGCAAAGGTGCTGCTTTGGTTCGTCGCAGAGGATGAGGATACAATGAATAACTTTGACCGAATCGGGACACTACCACCTGCAAACGTTGTAGAAAGCAAAAATTAACAATACAACCCCGTGCAAAATTTAAATCTGAAGAAGCAAACCGTTTTTTCGAGAGAAACGATGTCATGTCAAAGCAGTTTTCTGAGCTAACGGTGCGCCTATGATATCATCATTCAGTGCAAACTAGCTATGAACCTCGGAGAACACACTGCGAAGATATACGAAGTCTCATTAGAGAGTGGGAGTATAATTAAAGTGCCACGAAACGTATGCCGTAAAAGTCTGGAGCCTGGCCCATGGAAACATATGCAAAGAAAACTTACCAAAGCAATTTTCGGGTTTAGGCCAGCACCAATGAACTGGGCAGATAGATGGTGAAAAGTTAGCCAATAATTTGAAGAAAAAGTATGACAAAATATGGTACAGCTTTTTTGGAGCCGAACAATATTTAACGCGCCTCGGTGAACCTGCGTTGTAAAGACACGCCTGAAATCTAGCTGTCCGCTCTTCCGAGAGCTTCAACGTTCCCTCTTAAATTCGGCCGCTCAAGTGATACAAGCTTTTAAGCTGAAGGTAATCATCACTCGGCACGAAAAACGAACCGTGCACAGCAGCAGACGACCAACAGTCTGTCTGCTCACACGAATGTCGTTCACGGTCGCCGGCGTCGTCTGCGATCGAATAGAGCGTCGGCTGCGCCACCGTCTGCTACAATGGATCATTCCCTTCCGACGTTTAAAATGCTTTTTGAATGTAGTAAAAGTCCATGGGCTGCATAGGCAGAATCCATTGGTACTGCGCTAAACGAGAATGATACTGCGGTAAGTTGTGTTTACATGTTTTATAAGCGCCCTATCAACTCGTACTCTAAGGGCCCTACAACTCGTACCCGTTATAAGTCTGGCAGTGTTATATAGATACTCCACCTTTAAAATGGCATTTCATATTTTCACAGCCTGTTCTAGGATGTTTGTACTTGCTCTATACAAAAAAATAAAACAAAGAGAATTATAGGTGCTCCGTGAAGTCATAAAACGGCTTTGAAATCTTTCGCTTCCACAGCTTCTCATGGGTGGTAAGCCTATACATTTCACCCCCAGTCTGCCGCGGGTTCGCGAGCGCCCCATTTGTTTGTAAACACGGCGTTTGTCTATAGTGTAAAACCCACGGGAAACTTGGTACTTATTCCTTCAGGTTTCAGCGATCCTTGCGACGAAATACACCTGCTAGAAGTTGGAGCGTTCGCGCAGTGCATTCATAGAAAACGAATTGTGCGTCGCATAAGGCACAATTTGAAATTCGCGCCCTCTACTGCGGAGCAACAAATGAATTAGACATTTTCACTTCTCGCGAAACGCCAAATCGTCTGCACTAAAAAGGAAAAAAAAAAAAAACGGTGTGTTTGCTGCTTATCATGCGCGGCCATATAGCCAAACGTGTCTGCCGAGCTTTCTCATACACGAGAACAACACGCACCCCGTTCAGCGAACGCACGCAGAGGTAGGGATTTCTGGTTTGGTTGGTTTGGTTTGTGGGGTTTAACGTCCCAAAGCAACTCAGGCTATGAGAGACGCCGTAGTAGAGGACTCCGGAAATCGTATGCAAGCAACGTATACGCAGTACGCAAGGATCGTTCTGCGAATGACGCATGCGCAGTAATCAACACACAGGCAGCTTGCGTACGCAAGGGTTCTGCGTATGCTTACGTACGCAGTACTAAAACTCTCTAATATGCGCCGAATATATTCTATCATGGCATACGCTATCACTTCCGGCACAGCATCGTCGCTCAGGGCGTCTGATTCGGTGCGTACCTGAGCCGACAGCTGGCATAAGCGCTCATGCATTACTTATGCGCCACTTTGTGAGGTCTTCTTGTTTTAGCTTGAAGCGAGAACTTTTTCTGGGTGTCGTTTGGCTATTTTGCATATATTCCTGGTAGGTGGGAGTGATTTTGCGTAGCTAATGTGATTCCGCTACTGAATTTTTTGTTCAGTGATTGAACCAGCATTATTTCTCGCCCATCCTCTTCACAACACAATCATATCTACTTCTTTTTTTCTAATAAAGGTACGCTTCATTATATAATGAAGCGTACCTTTCTGAAACTCTCACAGGAAAAAGAAACTTGGAATAACAGTTGATCATCCCGCCATGAATGGCTGAAGACTATATCAAGAAAGGATTTTCTGCTAAATATCAATTCCCCTAGCACAAAGAGAGCAAGCGCGCCTAATTATTGTGGATGAACTAGAGATAGCTCCAAATATATTATGATCCTAAAAAGCTCAACTCTGCTCAACTGTAAACTATTTCACATTTTTAAACGAAGCATGCCTACGCAAGTAAGTACACCTATCTGTGTGCTGAAAACGGGTATCATAATAATCTGCCTTACGCCGGTCCGAAGTCACATCAGAATGCAAGAAACAATGATGTAATCGTGCCAGTAAGCTACTTTGTCTTTCGCAGCCATTGTTGAGCGGTAATTTACTAGTGCGCATCCCACACAGGCTGCGATAACTGCACTGTAGTCCTCTGCGCCTGTCCGCATTTAGGAAAGCAAGCCATGGGGTGCGCGTGCTATGGTGTGGCGAGAGAAGCAGTGATAAGGCTTTCTTTTTTGTTCCTTGCCTGGTTTTAATTTAAATGCGGTAAAAAAATACAAATAACATAGGGATATTCCAAACATCCGTTTGCGCATAACACTAAAATTTCTTAATAAGCTAATTTGTCAAACAAGCTCAGGCATTCGGGATGCTCGAGCTGAGCTCACACCAATTTCTCTGATTGCGCACTCTTCGTAAAAATGGACAACTCAGTGCAACGCCACGAATGATGGTGGAAGTCATAGCCCAACTACGACTTCTCTCATAGCCTTAGTCGCTTTGGGACGTTAGACCCCACAAACCAATCCAAACAAATCATGGCCCAATCTACTATCAAGACACAAATCTCTGGAACACGCGAGCAAGAAACAAACGCGCACAGATTCTTTATGGCCCATTAGTTTCAAGCCATACATGTGAATATGTCAGAAAGTTCGCCTTGATTTCACTTCTGCAAATGTACGTTTTATGGCATACAATTATTCGCTCACATAACTACTGTGTGTGCACTGCATGTACAGCGCTTTCGTTTGTACGTGTGCGTGGTGTGTACGCACGTGCGTATGTAATTATGTCGCAAATACCAATGCTGAATACTTTTTACAAGGCTAATACAGTAGTCTGAAATTCCCCAGAAAACAGACCAGCATTCTAGGGTCGTCGGCATGACGTCCGGGGTAGGAACTCACGCATGTCCGGGAGCCTTCCGGTATAAGTTCGGGCATAGTCCTAAGGTAAACGCCAAAAGATGACATCCGGAGGTACAGAAGCACGCATCTTCGGAACCGTACGAGAACTTCAATCAGATTTCTTTAACTTTTTATCCTCGCCCAAGTTACCATGCTGCGAATGGAGAAATGGCTGTAAAATAATGGTTTATTATATACGCAAGAAGAATGCGTTTTTCAAACTGCAATAATCAAATGTATGTATGCAGTAGCATCACCGTAGCAGTTACGTTAAATTTCGTAATACAAAACTCATATCATGCCTGTTCCTTTTTTCCTGCGTGCAATTTTCTCTTATGCACATCATACATGCTACTCAAACAAGTGCTTATTATAGGCATTGACTTAATTATTGAACCACACACAAACGCACTAGAATGGCTAAATGGAAAAATAAATAGAACACAAATTTGCCCATATACCACTGCTGATATAGATTATGGGAGAAGCTATTTTTTTGGCTATACTTGTAACCAAAAGGGTTAAACTAAGGCAATTATATGTACTACAGTTATTTCAGTATGCCGAACATAATATATCCCAGGCGTACAACTTTCTTACATGGCACAATATGGGACCAAGAAGCTCTGAAAAGTACAGCTTGTGTACGGCATTAGAAAAGGTAGTAAAAGAGATCAAAATCTGCAGCCTTCACAACAGGTGCGTACGGTGCTGTTATTGTCTGCCGACTCCATTGTCCGTGCAGGCAACGCGTACTCAAGCTCTCCCGCTCAGAGTCCTGCGACTCGCAGCGGCTCAAGCTGTCGATTAGGTCCCAATGATCCTTGACGGCATACTTTCAGTGTACTACCCACACTCTCAATTGCGCACACTTGCTTCCCGCACTCGCGAGAGATATCACAAGACTGCCTTTGCATGATGGCGTAACGCATTCGCATTTCTATTCAGCACTCAGTGCACGCAGGGCAGCGGAGGGGGATGGAGTGATTTTAGTGTGTGTGTGTGTGTGTGTGTGTGTGTGTGTGTGTGTGTGTGTGTGTGTGTGTGTGTGTGTGTGTGTGTGTGTGTGTGTGTGTGTGTGTGTGTGTGTGTGTGTGTGTGTGTGTGTGTGTGTGTGTGTGTGTGTGTGTGTGTGTGTGTGTGTGTGTGTGTGTGTGTGTGTGTGTGTGTGTGTGTGTGTGTGTGTGTGTGTGTGTGTGTGTGTGTGTGTGTGTGTGTGTGTGTGTGTGTGTGTGTGTGTGTGTGTGTGTGTGTGTGTGTGTGTGCGTGCGTGTGCGTGTGCGTGTGCGTGTGCGTGTGTGTGTGTGTGATTGCGTGCGTGCGTGCGTGTGTGTGTGTGATTGCGTGCGTGCGTGCGTGTGCGTAGAGAAAGGCTTCATTAAAAATCTTAGTGAACTCGAGGCTTATTTCACTGCAGCGAACCGCTCTCCTTCTGTTGTGCGGATGTCCTGTGCCCACTGGCCTAATGTAAAAACTACAAATGTAATTAAAATTAAGAAAATCCCCAGAGTGTGGCGTCTAAGTTGAGCAAGGGCAGCAAAGCGTTGTTATTGGGAGATATAAAATATTTGATCCTTTTTCAACAAGGACAGGAGTTCTGAGGGCGAACGAAGAAAGCTTATGCGGCCGAAAGGATCTCATACTATCTGTGAAGACCGGTCATCGGTATTTGTAATACAAATCTGTTTAGTGTTCCGAATCTGTTCAAAGTTTTTCTCAGCACAAGACATCTCTGACATTTTTAATAATCAGCAAAAGACACAACAAATAAAATGATTGCCTCTCCGGTAATCGACAGTACAGATATAAGAAATGGCACAACACGTTCTACTCCACGCATAGTGGCTTCCTAGAACCAGCACCTAGTACTGCTGAAAAGACATGTGTGCTCGGGCCTATGGGGAGCTGGCGTCAGTGTTGAACTCAGGAGTTCCGCAAGCGTTAGCAGCGCGTGCGTCCCTCCTTGTCAACAAGAGACAAATGAAAACCACCTGTTTTGGCCTACGCAGTAGAATGGTATAATTAAATATATCAACAGGGAACTTTGTACAGTCGGTAGCCCAATAATGAGTTGTAGATAATTACATGGCATTTGACAGGCTATTCTATAAGCAAATTTCTGTCAGGGCTGATGTATTTCGTGAGCCTCAACAATTAAATCACAGAATGCACTAGTGTGTTAATAATCCACAGTCATCGTCCAAGAGAAGCTCTCCAAAAAAGACAAAAACAAAACAACCAAGCCGGTCAATAGAAAACAAAAGCATTTGTCCGCCGTTATGAACTTTATCCGCTTTATACAGACGAAGGCCAACGATTCGTTTGGTGGGCAAAAATGAAAAATAATCTGCATTATTATATGAGCGTTTTG
This sequence comes from Amblyomma maculatum, assembly GCF_055883805.1. Taxonomy (NCBI): domain Eukaryota; kingdom Metazoa; phylum Arthropoda; class Arachnida; order Ixodida; family Ixodidae; genus Amblyomma; species Amblyomma maculatum. The sequence goes on from NC_139345.1 coordinate 47,975,704, forward strand.
AAATCATTTAGTTGTGAATAAAGATTATATTTTACGCTACAACGTCGTAATGTGTCGTCGGCAATATTTCGACGAGTAGAATTCGAAGTTATAATGTATTATTTAGAGCTTTCGCTTGATCTTCGGTAACAAGGGTAAAACCTTTCAGATTTTTTTCTCTTTCTAAAAACAATATAATTCGCATAATATATTTCGCCATATAGCCTGTCCAGTTTTAGAACTACGGCTGTAGGCTTTTCTCGCAGTCTTAGTATGTATACACTCTGAGGTTCTTCCGCACAGCAGCAATGGCTTTCTCTCCAAACAGCTGGCGCGTCGAAATACTGAAGCCTCTGTCTTTGTCACTTTGCAGCAAGCACAAATCTAAGTCAAGGAAGAGACCAGGAACATCACATAGAAATGCCCCAAACTGAAAATATTATAATACCATCAGCTAAGCAAGGATTTCTTTTCTGCGCACATTTCAGACACAATTTTAATACGATTAGCTGCTTCATAAGTTATTAATGTAGTGGATGGAGTATGTACCCAGATGGTGTCCTAGAGCGTCAAAACATTGTGTCACGTTCCTTCACGATGACTTCAGTCAAGCACGAAGCGTCTTGCTGAACAATTGTGGCACTTAAAAAAACTACTGTGTTTTTTTGCTCCTGTTGTACTATATTTGGCGAAAGTAAACACACAAAAAATTTTTCAGCTCGGCAGTAGGTTTACCTTTCCTTTGCGGTACAACTAAAGACTAAAGCGGTCAAAAAGGAAAAAAAGAGTTCTGACTGACGTACATTTAAAGCTGGCGGAGAGCCATCGGTTCTCAGTTTCCGGTCCCATGGCTCAGTGGGCGTGAATGAATGAATGCATGAAAAGCTTTGTTTAGCCAAAAGGAATTCTCCCGGAGTGGGCGTGAAGTGCCACACGGTGCATCGCGCGCCCCTTGTCGAACACACCAGCATTCCGTTGAACGCATCTGCTCATCGGCGATGGAGGAAGGGTGGCTGATCCTGGCACTGATAGGCGCTGGGACAGGTATGTCACCGCCGCTTGCGGTGGGGGCTAGCCTGCCACCGAATTTTATCCGTTGCAGGCCGTCCTTGCACCCGCCACTGCTTCGGCGGTGGACGACGGCTGTTGTCGCGGCACGCGTCTTTCTCTCCCTCTTCTTTTTCCTTTCTTCTCTACTTTCTCTTTTCTCTCCGCTCGAGGTAACGAGGTGGCTCGGCTACATAGCCAGTAGCAGACCCATGCATTTTCTTTTCCTTCTTCCTACAGCCACAGCAACAACTCAGTTCACCGGCGTTGTATAATTGGTTTTTGGGATTGGAAGGGCACAGTATATGTCACTCGCGAAATCCCGCTGACACATCTCGCGTGCAACACAACAACGCTCAGGCTTACGCATTTCTCCAGTGCAGATTCTGCAGACATCTCAGAAAAAATATTTTAAGCAATGATTAGAGAATGGCAGCATGTGTCTTTTCCTTGGTATCTCACTGTTGCCATGCAGGTGGAGTCAATGCTGCTGGTCCATCCGTACATGCTGACCATGTCGGCCTCGAGTCTACATAGTATACTGGTGCTGGAGTTCAGCACTGTCTCTGGAAGGCTCATTCCTGTCTATGCCGACCTCGGGGTGAGACATCCTGAAGTAGCCGATACGTTAAAATATTACTCCTGTGAAAAGTAGCTTGAAATCTTCTGGCTAGAAAGTGCTTATCATGGTGTGATAGCCCCGTCTCTCTCTACCTTGAGCGTAAAGATTATTTTTCCTTAGTATATATATGCTGTTACGCGACCGCTATACACCGCCTGTCTGATTTCGTCGGCTGCTTGGTCAGGGTTCAAATAGGAGTTTGAACCCTGACCCCAATGAGTAAAAGCTGGAGTGTGCCAGATGGAATGCTACAGGGCAACTGGGAAAACACATGTTTCCTCAAGCTGGGGCTTTCTTTAAATGAAAGAAGTGGAAGTGGTGACCATTTAGTTTGTTCTTGCAACTGATATGCGCGCCTTGTAAAAAGTTTTTTTTCTCCTTCAAACGAGAAGGACACATAATATGATACGGGTACACGTGCTCTGTTTGCAGTTTTACAGTACATGGATTTACAAACACGCTGAAATTCTAAGTTCACCTTCGATATTAAGGGGAACTGACTTTTTTCTAGTACCTCGAATTCCGAAAAAAGACGCCTTCGCTTCGGTCGTTTAAGCCCGGTTATGCAAACGAGAGTTACACTGACACAAACAACCTAGTTCACAGAGCGGAAGCTTTATTAAGCTTGAGCAGACACATGTTTCTTCGGTTTAACTATTTTATGGCTGTCTGCAAATTTCAAGGACAACACAGGCGAGTCTAGACTATAAGGGACCCTAGGTGGAGGCCCTAGGCCCCAGGAATAGAGGAGGTCCAAGTGGGCGAGCCATATGGGTAGCTGTGGTGGTGTAGGCAAGCTGTAAGCAGAGGACTGTAGGGGTATATAGCATTCTGTCAGGAAATAATAATAATTGGTTCACAGGAAGACAAATGCACACTATCTGTCACACTTGTTTCTGTAGACACCTGAACCGTGCCGTAAGGGAAGACAGGAAGATGGGACTGAAAGTGGATAGGTAGAAAGAGGAGCCGTAATGAAGGGCTAAGGAGTAATTTCGACCACCTGGGGATCTTTAACGTGCTCTGATATTGCTAGCACACGGACATCTCTTCGTGTCGCCTCCATCAAAACGCAGCCGTCGGGGTCGGGATCGAGCCCAGGTACTCCGGCACAGTAGGCGAGCGTCTTACCACTGCACCACAATGGAAGGAGAAATTTAGTGTCACGCAAAAATTTCGCTTCCATTGTATGTATATGGGTTTCATTGTATGTATATGGGTTTATAGGAAAGGAGAAGCGCAGTATCGGTTAAGGTCACTTGAAGGGGAAAACCGTGCATACCTGACGACTCAAGCTACGTTGTGTAGTGAAGCTTTCGCTTCAAAAGAGCTGACACATGTTCTGTTTCCACAGAGAAGCCGAAATTAAATAAGAAATACTCCCTCTTTTGCACATAGCACTCTATGTTTATGAGCCCCAACTCTTGTTGCGGTCTCCGGATCATCGTGGCATGGCAGAGCGAGCCACCAACTGTGGCCGTACCAGGGGGGTAGTTATCGATGCTCAGCCATGGTTTTCAAAACCAAGCGTCGATTAAGAAATGCGCAATGAGCTCAAATGATTCTTAGGCGATTACTTTGTTTCCTTCGTTTCAAGATCAATTCAACGTACCTTTTGAGCGCATCTATCCTGAGCATTCCGTCAGCACTGGCCTGCTCCAAACTGTTGTACCCGGAATCAAGTCCAGAGAGACAGCTGACTCTACAATACCGCAGGTGTGCAATCATATGGTCTCTAATATGTAGTGGCCGTTCTATGCGCATAAAATTCAATTCCCACACACTTCATACTCAACGTCCATCCTCTCTGACAAATGCATATATATCTATACTTATAATCACAACATAATTATATATATATATATATATATATATATATATATATATATATATATATATATATATATATATATATATATATAGTTGCCCGTGCAGAGGCTTACCGAGGAGATGAACAAGCGAGAGACGCGCGCAGACTGATTTGAGCTTTGAGCCGCTTGCAAACCAGCCTTCATTCGTCAAGCTTTCACCTGTACTAAAACTATCTCATCCGCTACTATATTTATCAGAAAGAGGTAATGACAACCGAATAATAAATGTAGAATGAATCACCAAGAGTCTAAAAACAAAAACATAACGGTAACGGTAAATTTATCTCGACGTTTCAACCGGGGTCCGGTATATATATGTATATATATATATATATATATATATATATATATATATATATATATATATATAATATTATATATATATATATATATATATATATATAAATATATATATATATATATATAAATATATATATATATATATATAAATATATATATATATATATATATATATATATATATATATATATATATATATATATATATATATATATATATATATATATATATATATATATATATATATATATATATATATATATATATATATATATATATATATATATATATATATATATATATATATATATATATATATATATATATATATATATATATGCCGCATTTTGGGTAGCTAAGCAGGAAAAGCACTATACAGAATCCGGAAACCTATGAACGAACTATATTTTTCTACCGATTCTGCTGAACGACATAAATGTCGAGCTGTAGAGCAGCATGAAAGACAAACCACGATAAACAAGGCCATGAAAGGGAAAGACGAGCTATCGCAAACAAGTTGGATTTAGCGTAACCACTCTGAGTAGTAACAATTTTATGGTCTCGAGCTGTCATACCATTTTCCTTTAATGTAATGCTTTAGACATTTTGATGTGCTTACCGAATCACTAAATATCAAATGCGTGTGCTTTCTTTCGACTAGATTCAGGTAGGAAAGAAAGTACTCATATTAAGCCCTAGGTGATTACACAGTTACTGGAAGCTTTTATACCCACACGGGATTGCAATTAGTGTGGATCCTCTTTTTTACCTGTAAACGGTAGCGCTTAGCTTAAATTGTAATCATGGCATTCAGAGGATTGATGTAGCTATGGTTGACAGGTTGATATACATGTGGTTAATCGATATTTGCAGCCCACCGCATGACGCATGTTTTACAAAGAGTGCATTAGCTTTCCGCCATTGCAAATAACGCGATAATTTCCTCATACAGCCCCGAGAGAACCCTCATGGAAGCCGCTGTTACGGGCGCCATCATCGGCGTGTACCTGATGATCGCAGTGGCGGCCAGTGTGGTAACCTACATGGCGGTAGCACGTTTCTTTGATGTCTTCGTCACCTGGGCAGCCAACAATGTGGGTGCCGATCAACTGAGTCTGCAGGTAATCCAAATCGCTGTATTTATCTCCAGTACCACGTAAATATTTCACACCACTTAGTGGATATTCACTGTAGGCGACAAGATACGCGCTGTGGCGGCACTGTTGCTAAGTCTGCTGAGCTATATATATATTCATGCTTTAGCGCGGAAACTGCCGGTAGCGCAGTGTATCAACGGGTAAAGAAACGGTTTCGGTCAGCACAGCTTGCAAGAGATGAGAAATAATTTCGCACAATTGCCAGCTTGTGTAAGCGACACCAGGCGCGGACATCGCAAGAACAGCATTTGGACAGCATTTGTGGTTGTGAGAACGACACGGAAGGGAAGGACGGAGCGCTATTCATCTTGTGCTTTTGGACTCTGAGCGGCTTCGCCTACACGCAGTTTTCAGCTATAGAAGCAGCGACGGCGGTCTTCTTCCAAGCCTACCGCTTTTGAACAGTGCTGGATTTATATTTCTTTTGCTCTTCTTCGATGCTCGCTTAAACACGTCTACTTCACCCGCAGCAGTGGAAATGAGAGCACGCTTCACACACGACCCTTTAGTCGGCTATCATGCGCCTGCGACTTGTGTTCAAAAGTGTCCTTGATTTGCTAAAATGCATTCTTCATGGCAAGATGCTTGTATTGCTCATCGTTGAGACAGTCCACCTAGAGAGCGCGCACGAAACTTATTTTGTGCAGCAGCTGTATGAGCAGTGACAGGCTATATGAGACTGACCAGCGTCCATTTGGTGCTTGTGATGCCACGATCACGGAAAATGAATTCATTTATTTCTGCCTTGCAGTTATGTACAGATAGAGGAGCTGTAGAAAAATATTAGCAGTGTAGTAAGGTTAAACCGAGTTAGACGTGCGAAAGCATGGTTATATGTACAAGTTTCAAATATCGAGTGATCAGGGCAAGAAAAGCTTTTACTATTGCATAATCCACTGACGAAGAGGGGGAGGAACACAAGAATAGAGAGCCGGAAATTACAGCAACATTAGAAAAACAGGAGTCTAATTTCCGTAAAGCGAGTACCCCCGCTAGGAAGTCCGCTTCAAAAATTGGGATGAAGTCCGGAAGCCGGACAGAAAAAGACCAGTCTAAATTCGGACACTATATACCCACACCCGCTTTTCATTACATTGAGATGCGTCAGTAGCTATTACTAAACTAGCACGAAGGCTTCTTAAATGATCTTCTAATAATCCGTTTAGAATAACGGATGATAAGTCTTTAGCATTATTCGAGAATATGTCGCCAAAGACAATTTCAACAGACGACCCGCTGCTTTGTATGGGTAGAATACTAGGAATGGAAACATTTAAAGGGTCTAGCAAATTTTTGACCATAACAACCTGCGGGGTGTGAAATTTAGACCAATGGACACCAAAAAAGGAGGTAGGTTGACAGCAAAACAATAGACATAGATCGGTGAAACTCTGATTCATATACCCTTAGGTACGTCTGAACAGCTAGAATTCGTAATCGTATATCAAAGGAGGAATCCGGGCTTCACGGTAGAGCACATTGTTGGCAACACATTTTGGAAGTCTAAGACACAACCGAAGTGCTTCTCGCTCCAAGAGAACAAGCGGTCGAATTTTATAAGCTGCTGAAATAGAAAACAAGACTAAACCGAATTCTAAAATTGGACGCACGTACATAACATAAACCATTAAAAGCACATCTCTCCGCATTCCAGACCAGGGATGACTAATTCGGCGCAACATACCCACGGCCCGAGCCCCTTTCATACCAATATGGTTAATGTGAGGCTGCCATGAAAGATTATCATCATAAATGACCCCTAAATACATTAATGATTTAACCGAAGGTATTATTTGTTGCTGATACATTACAGACAGATTTAAAAGATCTTTTATATTGAATACATGGACCGCGCTTTTTTTTTCACATTTAACGTGAGAAGCAAGCCACACAACCAATTCTCAATGTAGTTTAGGTGCGTTTGCAAGCGAGGATAAAGGGATTGAATATCCGATGCAGTTGCAAAAAATTCAATATCATCTGCATATACGTAAGTGCGAACGTCATTATTAACTGAGCTGAGTAGTATGTTGAAAAGGAAATGTGAGAGGACTGCTCCTTGCGGCACTCCGCTGACTTGCTTATATCTGCCAGAATGAACGCCATTTAATGCACAGTAAAACTCTTTGTTTTGGAGGAATTCAGATATCCAGGCTACTAAAAAATTTTGAAACTGAAGAGCTTTTATTTTTTGCAGTAGAATGCTATGTTGAACACTATCATAGGCTTTGGCTATATATCTAGCGTTACCAATACAGCGTGCATTTTTTGGCGCCGCGCTAAAAGAACTCGACTGTCGAGGCCAACATGCGCATTTCAGATGGAACACTATTGACGGAAACTGATTTGACAAGGGCTGAGGATTCATTCATGAAGTCCATTGTTTGGTGTAATTGAAATTGATCTAATATTATCTATAGACAAGGTACCGCCTTGGTTCTTAAGTAAAGGAATTATTTGGCAAGGTTCCATTCTGGGTGTATCCAAACATTTTTTGACGTAATAATTTACTAGCTCTAATAACGCGTCAGGCGACGCCTCAAAACGAATTTTTAACATTTTGGAAGTTCCGTTATCAGGACCAGGAGCAGCGGCTGTTAATCTCATAACTATAGGAAAAAGCTCAGAAATAAAAATTTGAGGATCATAATTAGCTGGATCCGTTGGCATTACAGATATCGATCATGACGGAAGTGTAGACAAGAAACGCTTCTCTAATCCTTTATATTAACTATGAAAATCGGCCGTAATTTTTTTCTTTCTTCTCTATTTTCTTTTCTGTCCGCGCGAGGCAGCGGAGGTAGCTCAGCTACAGAGCCAGTAGCAGCCCTGTGCATTTTCATTTCCTTTTTCTTTCAGTCACAACCAACCGACCACTCAAATTCAAGCGATGCGTGTCCCGAAAGCCCGGTTAGACCACGTGGAATAGTGTATTCGAACTACAATTTAGAGTTCGGTGCAGAAACTGCGTTCGGTCTACGCTATTTTCTTAATAATTTGCAGCCTTGTCATTACATTCTGAATGAATTTCTATCATATTGTTACATGCTGGAAACAAGGCTGACACAGAAACAAAAACTGTTTTGCCCATTATATAACGGGGTTCCAGACAATCTATGATACGTACGCTTCTACTTGTGGGTTTGTGACTCACAATAATTAAAGGAGAGAACCAATTAAGTTTGAGATGGCGTTTAGTACATGTCGCGCACTGTAACAAATAACAAAACAGTGTCAATCACTGCTGCCTGATCCTACAGGGGACCAATCTTGCACACACAAAATTGAAACTACATACAATAACTGAGGATTGCCTTTACTCCTTAAAGTGAACATGGCTGGAAGGCAAATGGAACTTATTACCCGTTGAACGATTGGTGGCTCATAGAATTCATAGAGTTAAAGCAATCTCTACTAAACCTTTATTTGTGCCAAAAGGAGTAGACTGCGTATATTACTTGTCACAGAATCCATCTGAAATATATTGGTGCAGCGAACCTTAGAAAGTTCGCACATACGTTATGGAAGGAGAGGTCAAGTTTTATGCACGTTGAGTCTACATTCCGAGGTGCTTTCGTTCATTTATTGTCACTTTCAGCGCCAATTCAGTTCTATATCAGCCATCCTTCGTGCCCACTGAGTGCGTGCTAAGATGAATGAGCATACAAAATAAATCGAACTACGCCTTCTGAGTTTTGCAGCCGTAATATGTAATATATACCTGGTCTAGTGTTCTTAATTTGAAGGGTGAGTTCCCTTCTTTGTACTTTGAAGCAGACAGCTTTGACACCTGGAATATACCGCATGAAGCACAGATATCCTGCACATTCTTGTTCTTTATTTCGGCGCTCTGAATCTCGCTTATGAGTTCCTGAAGACACAAACCCAGACGTGCGCCAACCACCGCGCCTAGGGAGAAAGAGGTTCTTCCCACCACCAGCTGTAGCAGAGAGCGCAACTAGCTTACAAGAGCTTCGACACAACACAAACATCACTACTAATTGCCTTACTCAGTCGACCAACATCTCTACCAACATCTAAGATCAAAACTCCAGCCAAGACTTCCTCGCCATTTCAAATCTCTTTCACCGACTTCGCCTGAACGTTAAACGTCATTTACAAACGGTTTGTTATAAAATTTCGACCAACTGTACAGTCCACATTGTGCTAACTGCGACACGGTTAAACGGTGGAACATATCCTGCATGAGTACCCTGCGTATGCTGAGGAGAGTGCGTATAGTACGGAATTTATTTTGAGATGCTCTTCCAAGTGCCTCTAGCAATGAAATTTGTTTTAGGTCCCTTAACCTGCATTGGGAAAGAGAAGCATGCAATGAACTTGTTATTTGCATACCTGTATTCAATTAACATTTGATATATCGACAAGCTCTGATTTCACCTTACATGTTGCTCTCGTGCCTCCTTCCCGCAGTAATGTTTGTTAGCCCATTTGTCGAAATATGCACTTCATCATTTTATGTTATAGCATTACTCACGATCCAACTCAGCAGGCATTTATTGGTCGTACTTTGTCTGCTCCGTTTCTTAATTACATTCATTTTCCGCCACACTCTTGTATTTCTCTCCACAAATCCCTTTCCCGCGCAAGGTAGCATGCCAGCGATTTCTAAACGTCGGATAAACTATATGTCCTTCAGAAAGGATTTTCTGTCTCTCTCCCATTACATTGGCGGCTAATATGCCAGCCGTCCCAATGCGCATACCGCCGCAACCGCTTAAGTCCGGAAGTGCTTACTCAAGTGCGTAACGTAATCCCGACCGAAAGAAAAAAAAGCCCATTGCGGGGTTACGCAACGAGGTAACGCAATTGCGAGCACAAGAAAAAAAAAACGTGCCCAGACAGACGTGCGGTCAGGCGATGAAAGCGCAGAGGAAGCCCAGACTTAGAAGGGAATGAATGATATACAGCAGTCGGGTAGAGAACGCTACAAAAACGATAAGAAACAAAGGAAAACGTGTGTGCCGTCCTTTCTATGTGTTCTTGCAGTCTGTACTTACATTTTTATTCTGTCTCTTTCACCGAACGGTTACTTAAGAGCCAGTGCTTTTCCTGTGCTTTTCTTTTTAGCCCCAGTGACTGCTGCGTTGTACTCAGCAGGGGAGGGTATCTGCCGCGCCAGCTACCAATTCTGCCCAATTTTGAGAGTTTCGGCATCCATTCGACCTGCGCACACGCACTCTGCTGCACAGTGCACACTATAAATTTAAAAATTACTTTTTGATTTTCGTGTTGAATGTTGCTTATTGCTTGCAAAAAAACTACTTTTTCTTTCTTAATCATGTAAGATTCACACAAAGTACTTACTTTTCATGAAGCCTGAACGTTGAAAGTTCGAGGCCCTAAAATTATACGCATCAGGGAATCGAAGCAATAGTATCTAAATTCTCCAATCGAACCTCAGATACCTTCTATTGACGGTGTAGCTTTAAATTAGCCTTTCCATCCGATGACGTTGTCACTGTGTTGGTAAGATCGTTGCCGCACTAACAACGTGCGCAGTCATTGGTACTTACAGGGAACGCAATCCTTGTGTATGTTTGTTTTTCCTGAGGCGCTCTCTTGAACTAGTCTCTTAAATCTTAGGCAAGGTAACAAGAAGTTACGACAATTCCTGTACTTGAGTTCCAAGTATAAGCTATCTTGACACATACTGAGTCAAGAGCAATAAACTGTACAGCCCTATGATTAAGATACATTTTTACCACTTTGAAGTGCGACATCTATACCTCAATGTACCCACTCATATTAGGGTCTTTTTCGATATCGCAGTGGCTGCTGGAAATGATATTCACTCCAGTAGCGTTACTTATGGGCGTGAAGTGGGAGGATAGCCGCGCCGTAGCCCAGCTGCTGGCCGTCAAGGTTCTCTTCAACGAATGCATCGCCTTCGCTGCCTTCGTACATATAGCGCACAAGCTAGAGGCAAGTACGCACTGACAATTAGCTGAGCTAATGTGGAAACTGCTTAGGTCGAGTAGCCCGATGCCTATTTATGCACTTACGAACGCCCGACGAAAAGAAAACGCCGGATGGCGCCAATCTCGAAAAGGATACACTCGCGGAAGCCTGAATTTCGGATTCGCCAGTAGTAGCACCGTATTCACATTTAACGAATTTCCCGTTAAAAGTATAGCTTGGTAAGAACGCTATCCTCTAACGCCAAGGTAGGAACTTCTTGCAGGACCGCCATGAAGACTTGATGAGTAAGCAAGGACTTAACCATTATAAACAGTGTGGGCCTTGCGTCGGCATAGTTAAGTGAATGAGTACCTTTACCGCTACTATTCAATCGGAAGATATATTCCTTCTTGTTCGCGCTAGTCGTAGGTTAGAATTTTAGCACAGCCCGGTGGTTCAACTGTAATTGCTGACTGTATATGAGTGCGTACGGAAGTGCTAACTCGGATGCGCAATGAGCACCACGCTTTTCTGCTATAGGTGTGCATTGGATGCCTCAAGAAGCATACTTTCTGCGAGCAGGAACACCTTTAATGGTTTTAAAAGCACAGCTTGACAATAACGCTTACAAAGAAGCTTCAAATCCGCGCGTACAGCCGTTTCGTACTAGCCCGGTGCCTTATTATCAGCTGATCGATTACAACAATCACCGTAGCAATGCGAATGAAGCTGTGATAACTTAATGTCATCGCTTTAGGCTTTTACTTTTAGAATATAGTTCTCTAAGTATGGATGCATTAAAATTAAATGAAAAATAACTGCATAGATCTAGCTGACCACTCCTTTCATCTTTCCTTCGCCGCCACTTTCTTCGGATGTCAAATATGTGTCGCTTCAGTTTTGTCACTCGATCAAAAAACGACCTGCTTTGCGGCGACACAGAGTGTACAATGACTGCGACCCTAGATGTAGCGAGTCGAGTGCGACACTTTGACATGACCAGCGTCTGGCGTGAGCATGGCCTCGTATGTCCTGGGTGGTGCAATGTTGTGCAGGAACGATCATGCATGCTGGCCGCGTTCGCACTGTGCAACTTCTCCAACGTGGGCGTGGTGGGCGGAACTATGAGCCTGCTCAGCATGGTGTGCCCACGCAAGAGCGAGCTGTTCGCCAGCGTCGGCGGACGCGCATTCGTCTCCAGCCTGGCTGCGTCAGTGCTCACCGCTTGCGTGGCTGGTAAGCAATTAGCACTAACAGTGCATTCTTGAGCCTTTCTTTATACTGAACTATAATATAGACAAAAATGCAAAGGGCTATGAGAAAAGTCACAATGAGGGACAGCCACACAATTTGTCCGAACATTACAATTGCGTCACAAAGTCGTTATATACACTGCTTTATTACACGCTACACTGAGACAGTACGGTAACATTGAAAAGAAGGAAATAAAATTAGGTATTTTATCTCAGATTCTATTCTAACATTTAAAGCAAAGGTATCGCTGTTGTCTAAAATTACTATCCTGCATGAAACTTACAAATATTAATCAGTGTTAAATTGAAATAATTTACATATCGTTTAAAATAAGCACTCTTCCAACGCTGTCTTCTAGGTGTTATTTAAGACGCTTAAATCACTAATGAGACCCAGTATTTATATATACTTCAAGCATCGTATATGGAATTTTCCCCCTTTCCACCATATCAGTGCGCCACTCTGACGTTATGCCTATTTCAGTTGAAGTTCACAGTACTCATTCTGGGGTGAGTGAATTTCGGCGTATTGGCTGAGTCGTATAGTACAGCGCACGTGCTGCCATCAGTGTTGGGAATTGCTGTAGGTGTTATGCGATTTGCCGAGGCTAATTGAGAGCGTGCGCCCTTTTGCATGCTTGTTTCACAATTTTAAAGGATATCACATTTTTTTTTTTATATCTATTGACAGAGAGAGCAAGCCTATTTTAATGCCTACACGCAACGTGTCAAAAACATTAAAAAAAATGATGTTCAAAATGTTATACAAGCATTTGGAGAATATATGTTAACATTTCGGTGTTATTCGGGTGGCCTGTTTTTATTATGCTCCGCGAATGCGCACCCTTTCATGCAGGGATGTTTATTCTATATTTATCTACCTTCAGGGTCAATCAACGTTACAGAGAGAAGTAGGTTATAAACAAAGTATACAGATCAATAAGGTAGGATAATGAAGATGATCATATATAGAACAGACTTGAAAAACATTGTTGAAGGGATATACACAACTGGAGCGGGCAGCTGATTCCAGTTCGCGCTAGTCTGTGGAAGACACATAGGACTACACATATTATAAAACATACTTGAAAAGCTCATCCTATTAAACTCGCTCCAACGTGATCACGAACATTTTTAGGGAAAACCTCTCTGTGAAGAGAACCACTCAGGAAAAAAAAATCAATCCTCTTCTGCTCATACGATGGTTCGACGGATAGGGTATCGAACGTAAGCGCAGAGTTTGTCTGCGGCCTCTTCAGACAGCCCCTATGAGTTGCATAGGCAGTATTTATGACCGCATATAGGATTTGAAGCCGCAACGCACTCAGCTATGTTATTTGTCACGAATGTACAAATTTTTTTTTTTCGCTTTCTTTCCAGGTTCCTTGACGGACTGACGGCGTCTGCTAAAATAGTCGTGGCTTCATTGACTTGCAGGGCTTTCCTTTGTGCTCTCTATTCGGTCGTGTCGTTCATCCAGTATATATGTACCAAATTTAAAATAGCGTCTAAATAATCAAAACCTGGAACAACATCATGGCACAACGGCTGTGCGACGTCGACAGGGGTGGGACGGAAGAGCGTCATTCAGCTGTACTATACAAATAAGCAAACACGGTAAGGTCTGTGTGAATGCAGCGGTGGCCTGGACGTAAAGCATCCGCCCCACTTGCAAGAGGACCGTGTTTCGAATACCGGGGCCGCGCAATTCTCCCCCGGATTAAAAAAAAATGCCGCATGCCGATGGAATTACATAAAAATAGATTTGGGGTGCGTCGTGATGCCGGTGAACACCTCCGAGCAATGCACTCCCTCACCAGAACAGAAACTGGCCACTCTTGTGCTGTAATTGGCCATAACCTACCATGATCACTTCTATCAAACCCCTGGCCCTCAGCCACGAGCGGCTGCGGAGCAACAGACCACGCGGCGGTAAGACCTGTGACGCAGCGAGGGGTGTTAAGAGTTACTGGTTCCGAGGGCAGGCCGCCATTTCAAAACTGACCCTGGTAACGGTTAATGATGAAACCCTAGCTATTGAGGCTAGTTTAACAGCGCGGTTAGAGGAACTAGAGGCTACCCAAAGGGATATCATAGGGATTAGTCAGGTGAGGAAGCCAAATGAGGTTTATACTGCAGTGAAGAGAGGGCATGTACTGTGTTATAAACGTTTACCGGAGAAACTATAACTAGGAGTAGGTTTCCTTATCAATAAGGATATAGCTAGTAATATAGACGAACCCAATATGAAAATGAAAATTATTTCGTACTGTGTTCTATCCCCGGCAATATGAAGGATGAAGAGGTAATCGGAAAGGTGCGATGCAGTGACCACAGTATAGTAAGGTCTTGAATTAATCTGGATTTGGAGAGGGAGCGGAACAGACATCTGAGGAAGAAGTCTATCAATAAATTAGCAGTAAGGGGAAAAGTAGATTAATTTAGGCTCTCGCTGCAGAACAGATACTCAGTGCTAAACGGGGAAGCCGACATTAGCCTAAAGCGATGAACAATATTTCAGAAATATTACTGAGTGCGCGGTAGACGTAGACGGTAGAATTGTTAGACAGGATTCCAGTAAACTGCCTGAGGAGACCACAGCTTTGAAAAAGAAACGCTAAAGAATGAAACCTCCCACCCAACAAACCAAATAGAACTGAGGTATCAAAGCAAATCAATAGGCGCAAGTTGGTCGACGTAAGGAAGTATGGCACGGGGAAAATTGAGCATGCTCTAAAGAATTGTCATAGACTGAAAGCGGTAAAGAGAAAATTAGGCGTGGGCAAAAATCAGATGTATGCACTGAGGAACACGGAGGGCAGTGTCATTACTAACTTGGACAAGATAATCCAGGCAGCCGTGCAGTCTTATACGAACCTCTACAGTAGCCATAGTAGTCAGGACAATAATGAAATTGGCTGTAATAAAGAGCAATCAGACGTTCCGAAGTAACGAAGGATGAGGTTAAGACAGCCTTAGAAGCTATGAAGAGGGGAAAGCAGTTGAGGAGACTCAGGAAACCAAAATGGTATGACTAAAGATTACAATGCACTAGACTAAGGTTAGGCGGAAGAGCCTGGCAAAGGAACAGAAGTTTATAATAGATTGCGAAGCGCTGGAATTGGTAGGCGAAATGTCTACTTAGGACAGGTAGTGACCGCAGATCCTGACCACGAAAGGGAAAGAAATCGGAGAATAACATAGGGATGGAGCGTATTTGAAAGGTATTTAAACATTATGCCTAGCTGCTTGCCGGTATCACTCAAGAGGAAAGTTTATGGCAGTTGCATCCTACCGGTACTGACATATGGAGCTGAAACGTGGAGGTTAACAAAAAGGGCTCTACATATGTTAAGGACAACGCAGAAGGCCATGAAATGAAAACAGGTAGGTGTAAGATGAAGAGATAGGACGCGTGCAGAGTTGGTCAGACAAATAACTAATGTTACTGAAATTCTAGTCAAAAAGAAGAATTGGGCATGGGCAGGACATGTAGTTCGAAGAGAAGATAACTGATGGTTTCTAAGAGTAACCAATTGGATTCCAAGGGAAGGTAGTTGTATCAGGGGGCGGCAGAAAATTAGGTGGCAGATGAGATTAAAAAAATTCGCAGGAGTCAAGTGGATGCCGCTAGGATAGGACCGGGTTAATTGAAAGGAAATTGAAGAAATGGGGGAAATGGGACTATATCCTGAAGTGGGCATAGTTCGGTTAATGAGATGATAAAGACCCCTGTGTCTAATAAAATGCTCACTGTGCGGTACCGATCAATATTATTAAGTGCTTACACCAATTCGACACCACGCCAATGTAGCCATTTGTTTAGTTAACCCCATTTAGTTGCAATTTTTTTTCCTTGTCTCCTCTGCGAATGCAAACAATCTAATAATTCTCAGAAAGCCAAAGAGTTAGGCATTGTTGCTCCATCATTTGTGAACAATGGTACCAAGAGAGAACAGCCGTCAGAGAAACCGGGTGGCTCGCGCCAACAAATATAATTTTTAATCGTCATAGCAACAAGGTTCAGTGCATCTGACAACATTATGCTATAAGAAACCTCTTTTTAACCCCTTTTGCCCGACTGGAGCAGTAAGACTGCGTAGTCATGGGGCTACAATATGAGGAGGACAAGTACACACACCAGTGTGCGAACTTCACTGGCAGTTTATTTTACCTCATTGACTACTTTACCTATAGCTGCTCTAGAGAGACACCAGATGCCTCTATAGAAGCTCTATAGAGGCATCTGAATCCCTAGCCTGCGAGCTAGGGATCCAGATACTTGTTGCAATGTTCCTTGTGTTGGCTTTGCTGTATTTAAAAAAAAATGAAAAATTGAAATTATTATATTGAAATTTCATCACTGTGTCTGCCTCAGGCGACCTAGACCTTTGGCGCTTCCTCTGTGCTGCATATCGGGATAATGAGCCACATTGGCAAACAGGCGCACACAACGACGGAACTACAGTGAACATTCCTATATCTAGAGTTGACGCAGCTTGTCGACTTCGTTCCTTAGCGGCGGAGCTAACGCTTTCAGCCTGGAACAAAGGAGAATTTTCCAATCGACGCCTCAGGGAACTAGACCCTGCCCCTTACAAAAAAGCTTAATGAGTTTCTGATTAAATGGTAATTACATTCCTCATCATCCACATTAACATTTCTATACATTTTCTTGATGCATTTTTGATGAGTTTCACAAGAAAGTTGGCCACCGTGTTTCTGGTTGGTACCTAATGTGTGCATTTCTTGTGTGCTGTTCATGAGTGTTGACCAATGAGCACTTTTGGATAAAAAGTAAAACCTAAAACGTAGCGAAGCACATCAACTACATTAAAAAAAGCTAAAAAATAAAAAAATTAAAACTAAGCAAAAAAAAACTGCACCTCTGGCGCGATTCGAACTCGGTACCTCTTACTCCGTAGCTTTCTACGCTAACCACTATATCCCTTACAAAAAAGCTTAATGAGTTTCTGATTAAATGTTAATTACATTTCTCATCAAGTACATTTACATTTCTATACATTTTCTTGATGCATTTTTGATGAGTTTCACAAAAAAGTTGGCCACCGTGTTTCTGGTTGGTACCTAATGTGTGCATTTCTTGTGTGTTGTTCATGAGTGTTGGCCAATGAGCACCTGATGGCTTTCACTTTTGGATAAAAAGTAAAAGCTAAAACGTAGCGAAGCACCTCAACTACATTAAAAAACCTAAAAAATAAAAAAAATTAAAACTAAGCAAAAAAACTGCACCTCTGGCGCGATTCGAACACGGTACCTATTACTCCGTAGCAATTCCTACGCTAACCACTCGGCCACTCGGAGAACTGGTAGCGTTGGTAACGTATTTGCTTCTTATGTCTGGACTGCATTCATAAGATTGGGACTTGATGTTTCGAAGCATGTTTTGAAATGTACAGACCATTGCGGCTGCTCTAACAATTACAACTTCTTGACCATTAGAACTTGCATCTAATGTTCTGGATACCTAAGCGCACTATTTTGTCCACTGGAGTCATTTTAACATGTCGAGTTTGGCATCGCTGGCAAATTTATCAGCGCTGGCTCTTCGGTGGTTGCTACCTCGGGCGTAATTTTCGCTTGAACACGGAGGTGTAGCACGAACCTTTAAGGAAAATAAGTGCGACCAAGCTTCAATACCGGCAAGCGCAGCAGCGCCAACACTATTTTACTGGTAACTAAATCTTATTTGTATCTAAACATTTCGAGAAGCGATGCGATGACTGAGGGCTCGGCTAATCTATACGCAGAGCAAGAAGGAGCTCGAAAGCTTAAGAAACACGCAAAATATCATGCATTATAAAGAAGGCATTGCTTCTCGTGCCCTGGTCGCGCACATGCTCCGACGGTCCAGTTCCGAGGCAACGCACGGCTCGGGTTACATCCGCGCGTCGTCGTCGGCGCAGGCCGGGGTACCCCTTCTGGTCTCTCCGAAACGGCCTGCTCGCAGGTGCTCGGCCACTCGGGGAGCTGGTAATGTCGGTAACGTATTTGCTTCTTATGTCTGGACTGCATTCATAAGATTGGGGCATAATGTTTCGAAGCATGTTTCGAAGTGTACAGGCCATTGCGGCTGCTCTAACAATTACAACTTCTTGACCTTTAGAACTTGCTTCTAATGTTCTAGATACCTATGCGCACTATTTTGTCCACTGCAGTCATTTTAACATGTCGAGTTTGGCATCGCTGGCAAATTTATCAGCGCTGGCTCTTCGGTGGTTGCTACCTTGGGCGTAATTTTCGCTGAACACGGAGCTGTAGCACGAACCTTTAAGGAAAAAAGTGCGACCAAGCTTCAATACCGGCAAGCGCAGCAGCGCCAACACTGTTTTACTGGTAACTAAATCTTATTTGTATCTAAACATTTCGGGAAGCGTTGCGATGACTGAGGGCTGGGCTAATCTATACGCAGAGCAAGGAGCTCGAAAGCTTAAGAAAAACGCAAAATATCATGCATTATAAAGAAGGCATTGCTTCTCGTGCCCTGGTCGCGCACATGCTCCCAGGACGGTCCAGTTCCGAGTCAACGCACGGCTCGGGTTACGTCCGCGCGTCGTCGTCGGCGCAGGCCGGGGTACGTCCCTGCTGGTCTCTCCAAAACGGCCTGCTCGCAGGTGCAAGGAGGCATTGGAAATGGAGCGGCCTTGCGTCCGTTAGCTTGGAGGCGGTGTGGCAGTGCGTCGGTTCGCGTACACAACAATATCCTTGCCCGTGGCACCCTCAAGCATATTGTCCAAACACAGCACCCATTCGCTTGGCAAGAAGTGATTTGCAATGGCACAAACACCCAAGACGCAGGGTGTAAGCGTGTTTTGAATGAAACAAATGTCCAAAAAGTTGTTTTTGTTTTTACAGTGCATGCTAAACAGAAATGAAAACATAGTAAAGAATATACATTCGCTTAGTGATGTATAATTTCCCTCATTTGAGAAAGTCAGTGTATTTCCACATTAGCTCCTATACAAAAATACTGTTTTGTTTTCCAAGTACAAAACTTCTTGCGTAATCTCAAATGAAAGTCTGTTGCGGATCTCATGTTAAAACACATAAAAATTGTTTCTTAGGCAACATCCTACATATGCTAATCAGAAATGAAAACATAGGGCTCTGAAAGTGTGCAGTTAACAAAGAAATAATATATATTCACTTAGTGATGTATACATTTCCTCATTTGAGAAATTCAATGTATTTCCACATTAGATCCTACCCAAAAATACTGTTGCGTTTTCCAAGCACAAAACTTCATGTGTGATCTCAAAGGAAAGTCTGCTGCGGATATGATGTTAAAACACATCTAATCTTGAATCTCCTTTGAGTGGTTGATGACTCATCAAAAACACATTACGTGGGTAACAGAAATTCAATATCCATTTTTGTAAGGATGGGCTGCGCCTTCGTGTTCCCCCTAACAAAGGGCGGCGCGAAACAACACTGATGTGCCGTATGTGGCTCGGTGTTGCATTCACCAAAAAATACGCTCATGTGATGAGAATGGCGGATAGCCCTAACTGTGAAAGATGCGGCTGCGAAGAGACCACACAGTATCTCCTTTGCGAGTGCCCTGCTTTTTCAAGCGAAATATATGCGCTGCGTTCGGCTCTCGACCATCTTGACAGCCGTCCTTTCACAGAGGAGAAAATCCTCGGCCCATGGCCACAGAAGGCGTCTAATGGCAAAGCCTTCAAAGCCCTTATGTGTTTTATGAGAGACACAGACTTGATTGAGAAACTGTGAATGTGCTCCTCGCCGCCTTACCTTTCCTATCATTCTCTTCTATCTTTCTCCTTTAAACTCCTCATTCCCCTTCCCCAGTGCAGGGTAGCAAACCGGAAGCTTTCCTGGTTAACCTCTCTGCCTTCTCTCTCTATCTTTCTCTCTCTCTCTCTCTTGGCAAACAGGCATGTCTGAAACCAAGTTCACAGTACAATGTCACGATTTAGTAGAATTAATCACCAGCCATTGCTTCCTAGCATGGAAGCGGAAAGGCAGTTATGAAAATCACTCACGCCATCTGATTAACGCCCGTCATCGCTAAAGGGGAGGATGGCGAGAAGTGCTTCATTACACGTGGCCGCTGTGCCAATGTACGCCAAGCTTTGAGGGGTCGATGTGACAGACGTTTTGGAAGCATTTAGGGCCGAATGAGTGGTTATCTTTTATTTTTCGTTATTCTTTAACTCCTATATCTTTATCTAATCTCTGCACACACATATCTCCAGCTACTTCACTACATTTCCATCCTTGAGGCAATTTTCGAACATAATTGACCGTCGCTTGTGCCTAAGACACTTGTGCAGCTTAAAATACGCATCGGTTGGTTGCTCAGCACGATTTCATTTTATGAATATCAGCAATGCAGTCGCAGAGCACCGCCATCCTCAGCTCAGACAGAAACGCACTATGTGCGGGAAGTCACTGACATAAGGAAAGAGAAACACATGGAACCCACGAGTACTGACGTGCAGTAGTTTAGTCCGAACGCCGCTGGAGAATGAATTGGCGGATCAAAACTAGCAAGCCCAAACTGCCTTATTACCCTAAACCATGGTACCCATTGTGCTGTGCACGTCATATTATACGGCTGGAGGCATGTTTCTTTGGAACTTCAATATCTGTGAAGTGGGTTTGCTTAGCCGACTCACTAGAGTTAGTGCGGCGTGCTATATAGATCATTCTGAGCGATATGAGACGACGTATCTTCTAGAGAACAACTGAAGCCACGGCATGAAGCTCCAAGTATACCGCATCGTCCAAGTATTTGATATAAACCATATAAATTGAACCATACTGACAGGCTAGCAACAGCGCTTCGAACAATGGTCTGCATCACAAGACCAACCTTTTAGGTAGACTGCGTATACCAAAGTGATCTTGTTAAAGGTTTAGTTGGTTGAACACGCTGTTTTGACTCGGCAGCTCAGTTGCACGTTTCTGACATGGCAACACTTCCTTCCTTATTTTGAGCCCCCAGCGTGATCGCGTTGTGTCATTGACAACCGAGGGCAATAAAATTCTTGGCTATAGATAATCAACCTGTTATATTTTCTGGTATGCGGGAGCCTCAGGTTACAGGCGCCTTGAGGACATCTGGCTTTTTTTTATCTTTTTGAAATCCTCGAAGGATTTTCGCGAGAATGAGAATTCGTCGATGGTACTCTCTGAGCTGACGCTACAATGAGCTGTGTGCCACTCGTCCGCTAAGAAAACATTTCTTTTTTATTTATTTATTTATTTATTTAACCCTACCGCAGGCCAATACTTTGGTTCTAACAGGAAGGACATGCTGGATGAAAAATTTTGAATGTGAGAAATTTGGTGCCTCCCTATGATATTTTGAAATCCAATCAAGTATGTCGGTCGTAAGGCCAAGTCGCTTCCGCATGAAGAAGAATTTTAAATGGGACACTCTGTCAAAGGCTTTACAAAAGAACGAAACATCACACTGCCAAGACAGTCCAAGAACGTTAAAAAGCTACGAATGGTTGTAAGTATAACTGCATAGCTTTAGAGAGACTTTTTCTAGAGACATTACAGTAAACAGGAAGTATACGTCTTGTTGAACCAGGTATTCCTGCATGAAACTTGTTATAACATGCTCCAAAAGCTTACTACATTGACTGGTGTTGGAAACTTGTCGGTAAACGTAACCAGGTGGCGATGTGCCTTTTTTATGTATCAGTACAATAGGGTTTTTCGCCAATCAGCTGGTATATTGTATGACCTAAGTGACAAGTTAAAACGATCGGTAAGAAATTCAGACATCTGCTCAGCATGGCACTGCAAGAATAAATAGGAATGCCATTGAGTCCTCGAGCTTATTTTCGTGTTGATATCCAAAACCCTCTAGAACACCCTGGGGTGTGATAAAATGTCATTTGAATACTCCGACATAACGCCGTTTTGCTCAGTTTAGTCTTACTCTGAAAAGATGCTTTGGAAATGGAGTTAAAATGTTTGGCGACATCACGTGGATCAGTCAATGTTTTGTCGTCAAACTCTATTTTGGCTTGTTCGATTCTAGTTTGGCCAAATATTCGGCAGTATTTCAAAGGGTTAGTTTCGGCAAACAACTCCAGACTGTTCTTAAAGAAGCTATCTCCAGCTTGTCAACTTCTCTCAGAAAATTATATATATGAAGTCTAAAGGGCTTTGTTTTTGGTTAGCTTCATTTCTCAGATATTTTATTTTGCGCTTGCAGTGAATTATCTCCATAGCAATACAGGGAATGAACGACGTTTGCGAACAACTTTTGATGGTATGAAATTGTAAACACAGTATCTAACAGTATCGTAAGACAACTGCCATACGCTTTCAACTCTATGTATAGGATCGCAAAGACGAGTGTTATAATAGTCGCCATCATATGCTCTTTCAAAATCATTAACTACATTTCCTTCGGAACTTTTTTTCTAACTGTAAAGAGATCTTGCGTACGTGAGAAAATCAGCTTATGGTCTGAAATTCTGGTTTCTAGTGGCACGTTAGCAGGGTAAAAATTTCACTAATGATCAGAAGTTCAAGAATTGAGTTGCTTCAGTTATTGAACGTTCACATCTTCTAGGTGAAGAGAAAAAATAATGTCAAGAATCGCATTAGCAGAAATGAAACAACCGTAACTTAGCTGGTTCCAATTATTATGCGGCGAATTGAAGTCACCAGTGGTTATTAAGTATTTTCCTTGTAGCTTTACAACTTCATCACATAAATGAACCAAGTATAGCCATTGTTAGAATCAGAATATCAATAAATCGACACAAGAAAAGCTCTCAGAAATAAGCTCTCGGGATTTTGTATTTATTTCAATGCTGGTGCAACTTTCTTCCTGACTCGCGAAATTTACAATGACGGAGTTCTTCGGCTCTATAACTATCGCACGAAGCAAGCTTATGAAATGTCCAACTTTGCTGAGGCGGAGTCTTGTTCTTTTTCCGCGCCATAGAAGTGCTATGCTAACACGAACTCAATGCGCTGGCGAGAGGCGTCGGCTACTTGAACCACCATGTCTTGTTTCGTGCCTGCTTCGCCTGGTGCTACACGTATTGCTTAGTTAACGAGAGCCGCTTCTCGGGAACAGCAAGGGATGAATAATCGCCTTCCTTTCTGCCTTCCCCGATCGTTACGAACGCGACGACGAGGAACTGAGCTAGTACAGCGGTGTAATAACACGAGGTAATGTCATCAATTGGCGCCATTGTGTTTCTTGGAGGTCACCTCAACTCAGGACTGCGGAAGAAAAAAGGTGGGATGGAGACACTGAAGCTAAATAAAGCGCCAACTCTGCTTCATGTGATGCCATCCATATTTGTTCTTCTTTAAGACATTGGTCACAGTATGCTTTCTCTCTGCGCTCCTGTGTTTGTTCTGACTGCATTGGGTTCAAGGACACTAGTGCAACCGCCAGTGTGCAAATATATATTGCGATTATACAAATGAATATCCTCCTATTCGATTCGCTAATCGAAGCAACAATGAAAGTTGCAGATGACGAATTGTTAAGATACGTTCTAACGCTTTAGAATAGTAGACACTAAGAACCCAAGAACATGTCTAGTTTTTGGCGACAATTGTTTCAAAATCCAGTTTTATTTCAGCACAGCACACTCTGCCGGCACCCCGCCATACCTTCCCGTGACAAAGAGTGCTCACACCTGACCTCCAAATATAATCTATGCGGCAGGGTTAATATCGGTTTAGAAACCTCCACCGCGATACCGAACTCTGAGGTCACTACTCATAGCCAAGACGCATTCCTCTACTGAGATGCAGAAAGATAGATAAATTTATTGATGGAGGTTGATTTGAGGCACATGGTGGTTATTTAAGTAGGCTGAGATTATGTGTAACCCACTGTAATCACATCACCTGTGAAGCTGAGCAGCATTCAGTGCCTTTCGCTTCAGTCAGCTGCTGAGTTCAGTTCTCATATAAATCCACCGAAAGAAGGGAAGTACGGTGCTCGTCTTGCACTGTTTGGAACCAGTCGAGCTTTCTCAAAAGGTGACGCACATGGAGTCTCATATTACAGTCAGTCCATAAAACTACATCACTCTCAGTTACTCTGAATTGAGTTATCGAGGTGGCTGTATAACCGTTGCCGCCTTCATCTCATGACTATATTATATGCCATGTGTCTTAACAGGCTCTTCTCTTGATGGCAAAAACCTGTGATTTCCTAAAGAAGACTGCAGACCCCTTGACGTGCCAACGGGGTAGGTGGCCTGACGGGTGGAAAGCGTCATGGCAGAGCTCTCTGAGCTGTTTGAGCAACTACTCCGGAAGGTTGCAGTTGTCGGCTGACAAGGATAGCGCTAACTGGTCATTGGGATGTGTGACATCGTAAACGCAAGGCACAGCCGTATTTGTAGGAGCACTGATCACGTGACTTGGCCGAAAGTGGTGGCGGTATGTCGAGTGCGGTACCACCAATAATTTCTAATTAGGTAAAAAAGGAAATAAATAAAACGACGAGCCCTTCGGACAAAAACGAGAGAAACATGCAGCAGCAAAATTGTTCCTAGTGTTGTTGCATTTTAAGATGATTTCAGCGCCCCATAATTTTGGCTGTGATAGTAAGCTCAGGTAATAAAGGGAAGCTGGAATAATTTTTGAAAACTAGAGAGAGTCAAGGACTCAAATGAATCAACTTGTAGGTGCAGCATGCTTAGTTTAGCACCAGCGTTAGAGATGTTTGCCGACTCGCCCATTAAACCCGTGCCGAAGTTCAGCATGGCCTACATTGCGTCGAAAGTACAAAAAGAAATTTTAGATGGCATCACTCTTACTGAATTTTCAAAATATCACTCGAATTCGCCCATTTGCGTCCATGTGTCCCCCAAGGCCACCAAAAAACTATTCATGAGCCATTCCTTCGCTGGTGCTGGTTTTCTTCCTTCAAGCAACCATTTCGTCGCTGGAATATTAGACACATTCTGCATGATTTCATCACTGGAGCACTTACTCGGTGCTGCGCATTGGAAAAAATTCTGAACGCCTGCGGCATTTAGATCGGTGTTAATGCCCCCAGTACAAATGCTAGCGCAAAAATACTTCGCAGCTTTCACCAGAACGTTTTTAATGCTGGTCTCCTTTACCCACGTCAAATTCTACAATATTTTCAGCTGCCTTTCAGGGTCTATTGCTATGTAGGCGTCATAACATGTCGACTTCAGTAATATGCGGGTTAGACACGTGTCATCTCACCAGCCTCATGACTGTGTGTTTGAACAGTACGGCTCGAGGGGCAAATTAGATAAATGACGATATAAGTATTACACGTGCCGCAAAGACCCTTGGTCGAGCCGTTTCAGAGGCCTACCGCCTCTTGTGCGTTAAAAGGTTATTCACGATCAGCTTCATGACTTGATCTGAATATTCATATCAACGAATAATATAACCTGGAAAAGTGGTTCTGATGTTCGCCTGTGGGACACTAAGAGTATCCAGACTACGGTTGTCATCTAAAATAGAAGAAACGTTTGTCGTTTGGAAAGCGTGGAAGTATTTCATTCTATCATAAGAACCCGAGTTATTTTTAATTTCCAGAGGAAATGCTTATGAACACAGCCATAACAGGACCCCACTTTGAGCTCGTACAGAACAAAAGAGGGATGAGCTTCGGAAGAGCTGCCTTCGCTAACTGGGCAAATAGAGGCGGGCCGAAGAAAGGGCATTGTCTAGCGCAGGAAAAGATGTTCATGTGTTAAGAAACCCCATGATTTTCACTAGGTAACAATACGGTAAGCGTGCCGCTGGTTAATAGCTTTTTTTTGCCCGATTTTTTTTAGATGTTGCGCCGCTACACGTCCCTAAAGAGTCATATGGCACCTACTTTTGCATGACAGACGCAATAAAGTTGATGAGCGCTGCTACGCTCAAGCATAGTAATTATTTCAGCTTACAGCGATTAGAACTGCACGCCTGAGTAACACCATTTTAGTGTGCTGTGGGCGCGTTTATTCATAAAAGCAGATTTATGGTCCAGAAGCTGCCCCTCTCTGATCACCTCAAAAAGACCTAGAGTTGTTAGGATACTTTGCATAGGAACAACGTTCACTGTTATTTGAAGTTTTTCGAGCCACGTTCCCATGCTTTCAATGGGAAAAGTATTCACTATAGCGAGGCGCCATAGAGTGAAGCTCATTGACGACAAAATTTGAGCGTGCGTTAGGATTTATTACCTCCAGTGGCAACTTCTGTAGCATGCGATGACATGCAAATCTTTCTGAATAGTATTTCAAATAAGATTTAGGTATCCGCAAGCCAGTTCTTAAGACGCCACATGCGGAAGAAAGCGCTGAATTTGGATAGGGGCAGAAAATGATGGCAAAGACCCTTCACATTGCATTCCCTCTTTTTGTTTTCTTTCTTGCTGTTTCGCGCCTTCCCTCTCTTACCTCTCTCCTAAACTCTTCCTTGTCCATTAATTCAGCTTCAAAGCAATCGTCGCAAAACTATCCGGCGGTAAACAAATGAAGTTGATTTTTTTTAACTATATGCGTTACGCAGTTCGCTGTAAGAAACCTAGTTCCAGATATCGATTCCTCTGGAACGAGAAGAATTACTTGGCTGGAGTGAAACATTTTTGTAATTGCAGGAAACTCAGTAATTTATGCAGCAAATGTACCAAGTTCTGAAGCAGCCTGACTTGATAGGTATCGTTTCCGAAGTAACCAGATGGGAGTATAATGCAAGCAATGCTGAGTAAGAAAAATAAAAAGAGCACGTCCCTTTGTTCGCATCTTTCTAGGGCGCGATAAAGCTCAAAAACAGCGTTGAAGATGTTAACGAGGCCCCAAACAATTTTTCTATGAGTGGAAAGAGTGCAGTGCGACAACTAAATATTTTTTTTATTCGTCCTAGGTGGTAATAGCAATGAGCCGAAGCAATAAACTGTCCTGCCATTCGATTAGTATTTAGCGAGGTGAGTTAGGGACAATTTGACAGTTCCGCAACACTGCGGAGCACGTTTTTTTCTACACAGATATTTCCGGCGTGTCCACCTTCTCGTACGTCGTCCAGTAGCGTCGACTCCATAAAGCTCCAAATTTATGAGGACACAAACTTGTTTTTCCCAATTAAGGTGTCGCTTTAAAAAAAGAAAATCTCCGATCTAGGTACACAGTACAGTGCATTAATTGTCCAGAAGCCTAAAATGACAAGAAATATATTTGCCTGTAAAGAGAGTAATTTGCTCCGCTCAAAACAAGTGACGATGGGATTGGCCAAGTTGCCCTATTGGCTGTGAACGAGGACTCAATTTATATCACTGTGCGCCTAGAATTGAGCCAATATGCTTTATAATGTAGCCCCAAAGGGTGCTACACGAAAGCAGTGTGCCCGCTTGGTTCTTCGACAGTCGCTTCTTTCTCTTTGCCTGTGTGTGAACTAATTCATTGCAGTATTGAATACTGGAATAAAACAAGTGGAAGCATTTCAAAAATGCAACTGAAAGTATGTTATTGCACGCAGTAGGAATTCTAAAGCATTCTAGCTTAAAGCTTTCGTGTCCTAGGCGAAGCGCAAGGACAGAAAATAAATAGAACAAAGAACAGACAAGCCCCAAGCTTTAGTCTCGGTTCCCACAGAAGTACCCACAAATTGAGAAACAACAAAACTTATATTCATCTACTTGAATGCGTTCACACGCAGTATTTTTTTTTTTTCGTAATTTGAGGCTAACTGCATTTGAAGCAATAAATACAACTCAAATCGCAAGAAGTTTCTATCTGTTGTCCTTTGCAGGCAGGCGCGCAAGGTGAATCGGCGAATGCGCAGGTACCGTCTTTGCCAAAAGTAACCAGACTACATGTTTTGCTTCTCGCTTGTATTTTGAAGCCAACGTTGAATTCCAGAGGATCACAAATTGTTAATACGTGAGGACAGGAGCTCAATTTTACTTTTCCCATATTTCCAGTTTCATAAGTGGTACGAATTCTCTGCAACTCATCCGATAAGCGAAACCCGCAGCCTGGTTACTTTTGGCAAACACGGTAGATTCTAAAGTTTCGTTTGCGTTAGATAAAGGCCTACTAAGTCCGAATGTATGTTGTTTTTTGTGCGTGTGTGCGTGTGTGTGTGCGTGCGTGCGTGCGTGCGTGCGTGTGTGTGTGTGTGTGTGTGTGTGCGTGTGCGTGTGCGTGTGCGTGTGCGTGTGCGTGTGTGTGTGCGTGTGTGTGTGTGTGTGTGTGTGTGCGTGCGTGCGTGCGTGCGTGTCTGTGTGTGTGCGCGTGTGTGTGTGTGTGTGTGTGTGTGTGTGTGTGTGTGTGTGTGTGTGTGTGTGTGTGTGTGTGTGTGTGTGTGTGTGTGTGTGTGTGTGTGTGTGTGTGTGTGTGTGTGTGTGTGTGTGTGTGTGTGTGTGTGTGTGTGTGTGTGTGTGTGTGTGTGTGTGTGTGTGTGTGTGTGTGTGTGTGTGTGTGTGTGTGTGTGTGTGTGTGTGTGTGTGTGTGTGTGTGTGTGTGTGTGTGTGTGTGTGTGTGTGTGTGTGTGTGTGTGTGTGTGTGTGTGTGTGTGTGTGTGTGTGTGTGTGTGTGTGTGTGTGTCCCAGCGCTGTTTTAAATAATGGGGAATCAAACAAACCAACGACCGCATAGCCAGAGTACGATTCACGATATAGGATTTCCCATCTAAAGGGCACAACTGGGCCTCAGGTGCCTGTCATAAGCACACATCCTAGCCAAGCGCCGTGCCAAGGGACAGTTCTTCCCATATTTGGCCTGGAGTAGGGTAAGAACAAACTGCTTCCAGCAGCGTACGCAAACGCCCAAAACACCAGGCTGCCCGTCGCTGCCCACCACGTGTCTTCTTCTCCTCCTGCCTATATGAAGAAGTGATATTTCGTTTACTTTACTTTGGCACTCGCCATCTGACGAAGCTGACATTGCGGATGCTTTCGACGACGCTGCAATGCTGAAATAAGCTAATATCAGCTAACGCTCTTAAAAGACAGACAAATAGGAAGAGAGACCATATATTATCTTGCTAGGTTGCGTCTTAGCCAAATTCCGTGTCCATTTTTCTTACAAGACCCTGTACTTTGTCCCAAAGAATGCTATTTTAGGTCACACAAAAAAACCACTTTCCTGATTTTCAGCAAAAATAGAACTAAAGACGAATATATTAACTTTCAGAAATATGCTTCTTTCTCCTCGCGGCAGATCAAACCGTGGCTTATATAATCTTCTTTGTAATGCTAGTGTTATGTTCACAAATGTTTGTTAGTTCCTTTGCGGTATAACGACTTCATACGCAAAAGTAACTGAGAGGAAATCTTGTACCCATATATAGAAATACTGGATAGATTCTGCAAAAGGTTTTGAGCGTAATTATTTTGCATATTGTTAACTGCCCATGCATGACAGACAATGCCTCCTGAGTTGTGGTCCTTGCTACTTATTTAAAACAAAAAAAGGCACACCATATTGGCTCTGTATGATAGGCCCAAAAATTCCTTCCCAATTTTGGTTTGGTTCATGGGGTTCAACGTCACATAGCGACAAGGCTATTCGTGACGCCATAGTCGGAGGCCTCGGATACATTGTACCACGTATGACATAACGAGCAAAGATATCTCACATTAGACGGGCGCTCTGCGTTTCGCCTTCATAGAAATGTGGTCGCCACAGCCGATATAGTGAGCGCCTATATTATAACAGTTTTAACTAACCAATCTGAGCCGAGGAAAACTTAAAAATCAAATGCTTGCTATACACCATTTGAAGCTTTGATCATACCCACTAGGAAGATAGTGAGAGACCGGAAAGCGTGGCGTGACATGGTCAATAGGGTCACGAAGAGTCGGACACGACTGAACGACTGAACTGAACTGAACTGAACATGTGCATAAAAAGCACCTTTCGATATCCCTATTCTTCCTCACAATTAAAAGGCGTCAATAGAGAGGAATGTGCCAGTCACGGAGAGATGATGGGCTAGTGTAAAAGAGAAAGCTAAAGCTATGCTTTTCAGCTGTTACCAATATATATATATATATATATATCTTGCCCTTTTCTTTCCCCCCCCCCCCCCCCCAAACTGCGCTCCCTGAAAAAAAAATATCCCAATGTACTGTGCAATCTACACTGCAATCCGTATGCAGCAGCGTTGTTGCTACACACGGTTCATCATGTTTGTTCTCATTGACATTATCAACTCGATGCACTTTTACTGTCATTGCTACTTTCATTATTGTCATGATCACCAATTACAGCGTTATTGTCATCGCTACTATCATTCTCACAGTAGGCAAAGAGAACTATGATGTGTTTTTCACGACCGCGTGCGTGGCGCCTTTGGTTTAAAGCGCTTGGTTTTGGATCCGGTGGTTGCAGGTTCGACTCCCGGAGGAGGCAGGATTTTTAGTTTTCTGATGACGTCATCAGGATTATTCGCAATTGACACATCAGCGCACAGATCCCGCGCACGTCTCGCGCACAACTCTCACACAAGAAAATACTCTATATGAGCCTTGAGAGGCTTTCGTCTAAAAAGACACCGGCAGGTTCCTCGGAAATAATAAAGGATACAGCTTGCATGAACTGACTGGCGTACATTTTTTCGAATGGACACAAGCGCCATCTTCCTTGCGTCTGAAGAGTGCACTGTACGTGTACACTACCCGTACGAGTTTGAAACAGAATGATGATACAACCTTCTAAGCTAGTACCACATATCAGCAAACTGCGCCTTCCAGTTCCAAATAACAATGCAAACAAGTTCAGAATGTCTAAGCGCTGCTAACTCATAGCCCTGAATTTCTATGGTTTCTACCTCATATACCTCGCAAAGCTTTCTTTAGAAGGTTAGGTTAGGTTAGATTAGGTTAGAAAGAAAGCCATAGGAAACACACATCCACAAAGAGCAGCGAACCCCTGCTTTTATCCTTCAGAACGCGGTTTTCTCACTACACCATTCAAGTTTTCCATCTAAATAAGACCATCTATGGGGTAACATCAACAAGGGAAGGATATTATTCTGAGCCGTCAATATATAGCCATATATTTTACAGGGCTGCAAATGGTTATCCGACAAAAATGTAGGACCCATTGTTGTCTACTATTATCTTGACACGTATCGCACTATCCGGAAGAAGCATGAACTACGCGATGTTTGGTATGACCAGCACCATCTATTTCTTACATTAATTTTCGAACATAAATGAGTGCGTACTCGGTATAAACGTCACGAGGAAGGACAACACAAGAATTTAATAAGGGGCCTCGCCACTCAGTCGGAAAAGGCCGGTCACGTACGATGCATATCCGACTGGTTTCTTTTGCCCTACCATTCACGGTAGTCGACACGGAGAATGAATATCAAGGCTTACATTGATATATAGGTACGCTGATAACCGCTCTCTTTCTCCCGGTTCACACAAGCAAAGTGTTCGGGCTGAATTTTAAACAAGAGAACAAGCCGCAAATATCTCGAGAACATGAAGAGCTGTGGCCTTACCATGAAATGATTCCATTCGGCCAGAGGTCTTTGTAAAAAAAAAAACACGTTTTCGGATATTAGGCGTATTTTCCAGGTTTGCACAATTGGCTAAACAAAACCAAGCCCTCTAACCCCGCCGATGTACTCTTTTACCGCATGGAGGGCAATGTTTTTTTTTTTTTTTTTTTTTTCCTGCTAAAGTGGACGCTTCGAGCCGTACGCGGAGACAAGGGTTGCACCCGTTGCATTGCTTAACAGCACTGAAAAACGGGTTTCGGGGTCATATCCTCAAATTGCATGGCTTTATTCGGCTTTGCCTTATTTTAAGAATTTGTGACGAAGACTGATACAGAGCACTGGGATTACATAATCGTATTTCACCTTCAAGCCTATTTTTACCCTCGCATGAAGGCATGTGCAAGCAATGAACTATCCATGTGTTGTTCTCTATTTCAGCAGGGCCGCATACAATACGTCCATGGTTCCCTATTACGTTATATTCCCAGTTGCGATGGCTTGCCTCTTTTCCCTGACGCACTGGCATAGGTAAGGACAACCGCCCCTCGAGAAACGTGCCCGGCGTTCTCATGCGGTAGCTGGCTGCAACCCCAACCAAGCATGCTGGCCGAAAGGTGTGGTGACAAAGTGCTTTTCTGCAGCCTGGCGCACTAGCAATCGGCACGGTGGAGCCCGAATTGTTCTGCGCCACTCAAGCTATATAAGCGCCGATAAACGTCCAGAGCACGAACGATAAACCGCGAGGAGCACTCCGGGTAACAAGTGCAGTTCGCTGAACCGCAGGAGGGCCAATTATCCCAGCACGTTGAATACTTATCGCCCAGAGAGTGTAACACTTTGCTTTAATAGCTGTCGGCGCGTGATGGGATTGGGGGCTGCTGATTGCCTTGTTTATTATGGTGTCACTTGTCCAATGACCTCAGGCCCGACAATACAGGAGAGGACAAGATCGAGGTATCTACGACAAAAAAAAAAAAAATTTCTGGAGGTATATGGAAGAACTTACGCTAGACGCTTGATTCTCGTTAGATTTAAAACATAAGGGTATCATTAAGTGGATAATGTAGCAGTATCGCGTTGTTTTTAATAAGAGCGGTTCTTGCTAAGTGTTAATAAGCATGCTTGGCTGGCTTTGGATGCATTAAAGTTAACAAAAAAGGTAACAAGAATCATGACCTATACGGAATGATGGGTCGGAAAGCAGAGTATTTACGCTGCCTTTTCTCCTTTAACCTACGGCCACATTCGAATTAGGTGGACGAAGGTCGGAATTGATCTACATTTTGAAAAATAGAAAAGAGAACGAACTGTGCGATAAATTTGGCGGCCAGCTTGGGGACATCAACTGCTTGTAAAGGTATTCATTTATTTGTTTGTTTGTTTGCTTGCTTGTTTATTTAAGTACTCGAAGGGTTCAGCTTTGCATTACATAGAGGGGGAAGCATATAAAGAAAAATAGTTACATAAAATGCACATGGTTTTACGTCATACATAATACAAATACAGGAAAGTCAATAACGAAGGAACACAGTGTCAGTTGTAAAATTAGCTCAATATTTTACATTCTGGACATGGTAAAGTATGCTCAAAATAAAAAAAAAAAAAATATGTACATGTACAAGCCAAAGCGCAGGTACAAAGCCTGCGAGCTTAAACTGACTGGAATGCTGCACTAGATTCAAGAAATGTTAGTAACGATGAGTGGAAAGATATTGTTTTGTTAATGGACACAATGCTTCCAGGTAAAGCATTACACTGCATTACTTCTCATACTTGTTTGTGCTGGCAAAGCTGTTTAAATTTGATGCGCCTGGTAAGTACGAGATGATATGTGATGTGCTGCTCTGATGTGCATGCACGCGAAAAATGATTTGTTGTAGCAGAGAGAGTGGAGCAACGATAGGTGATCGAATTTCCGTCGTATTTCAAGGTCCAAAAGACTTAAGGATTGCTTTATTTCAGAGACGCCCTGGTATGGGAATACGACCGTAGAGTAAAGCGGGCTGCCGTATTTTTCACAGATTCTATGAAGCTGAATAATGTATCTTCGTGGGGATGTCATACTACCTTACAATAATCTAAAGATGCCTGAATTAGAGATGTGTACGCCTGTAGCTTGATATCAGGGTTAGCTAAAAATAGATGACGTTTGAGAAGGCCTAATTGTTTCAAAGATTTGCTAGTAATATATTCTATGTGCCTATTCCAGTTGAGGTCCGAAAAGAACAACGAAGAAATATTTGCAAGCTGATGCGCGCACTGAATAGCACGGTCATTTATAATGTAGTGGTTTACTAAAGTTTTACGAAGCTCAGAGAAAGTCATCTTTTTAGTTTTATCGGATGTTTATTTCCATCTGCCAAACACTGCACCAATTACTTAGTCTATCTAGATCTGTTTGCAAGGCAACATCATGGTTAGAATTAGCTATTTTTCTATAAATTATAAAATCGTCGGCAAAAAGACGTATGGAGGAGTTAATGTGTATCGCGATGTCATTAATATAATTTAAGAACACAAGTGGTCCTAAAACGGATCCTTGTGGTACTCTTGAATTAACATGTTTAAATTAAGATATGATGTTATTATCAGATACGCACTGCTTCCTGTTACCTAAAAATACTTCTATCCCCTTTCTAGCATTATGATCAAGTTGCAAGTTACGTACTTTTTTGATGAGGCGCTTGTGTGCTACCCGACCAAAGGCTTTAGAAAAGTTAATAAATATTTCGTCAGGGAACAAGGCGCTATGGATTGTAAGATAAAGATCCGCAACTAATCGAAATAATTGGGTTTGGCATGAATGCCGGTAGCGAAAACCATGCTGACTTTCAAGTAGCAAGTCATTTGTATTTAAGTGTTTCATGATGTGGGCAAATATTATATGTTTCAGTAGTTTGCAGCACACTGATGTCAGAGACATTTGTCGATAATTGTTAGGACAAGTAATATCCCCAGATGTAAATATCGGTATAATGTGTGCTGTTCGCCGATCTTCTGGAACGCAGCTACTGTTCAGAGATTGGTGTAATAAAGCTGATAACAATAATGCCGACACGTGAGAGGTTAGCTTCAGTAGTTTAGTGCTTATACCATCAGGACCGGGTCTAGAGCTTAATGAAAGCCTAGCAATCGATCCAAGAACCTCATTTGTTGTGATAGTGATAGGATTACAATGGTAAGCAATGAATGGATCAGGAAGCTGAATGTACCCGAGGATAGGTGACTCGTCTATAATTACTTTGCTGAAACGATTGTTTAAATGTTCCACGCAAGCTTCTACGGGACACAAAACTCCATTTACGTCTTTTAGCGTTATTAACTCGCTTGTTTCTTTAGGATTAATGACGCTCCAAAATTCTTGGGCATTTGTTTTTAGCAGGGTTGAAAGCGTATGATTGAAAAGCAATCCTTTACTATTATACTTTTTTCTGCAACAGCTGAAAGTTGCTTACAATTTTGCCAATCACGGTGTGTGTTAGCCTGAATAGCCTTTCTATGTGCCCTTTTCTTTCTGTTCATATGCTTCTTGATCCCAGCACACGGTAAACATATTAAAGAGATTTGTGTGATTTTCTAGACAGCAACAAAATTTGTTTTCTAATTGCGGCACGGATTTAAGAATATTTTTACTTCCATCCAGTGAGCTGAAATTATACTCACTTTTGCGATGTTCATCAACGACGGAAATAAATCACATGTCATTTGTATGAGTTTCATTAAAGCATTTCATAAGGTTGCACGAAAGAAGGTGTGATTTAACTGGTTCGTTTTCATAAACAAGTGACTGTATTAGAATGACGTGAGAGAGTACGTTTTCTCTAAAAAGGTCTAAGGTGTAAAAAAGTGTAAAGTATATGCAAACGATCGAAATAAAGCTCCTGTCTGAAGAGAATTATTTCAACACAGACTTGACATCAATTATTTGGGACAGATTGGCAGGTGGTAAAGAAAGCGAAATATAAAAAAGGTTGTTGTCTTTTGGTAATACTTTTCGTCCAAAATTAAAAAGAATGTTGAATGTAAAAACTATTTTCCAATTCTTTCTTAGAGTTAGGTACCATAATTGTATGAAAGAGCACTGGAAAAAGGTTGAGGGGTGGCAAACTGAGACTCCAGCTCAATGTTTGTTCAGTGCACTTTTATACTCTGCAGCCACCTTGTTTCACTCGTTCTACCCTGGATCCTTACCATAATTGTGACGATTAAAATAACTAACTTTGAAGCCAGAGAATCTAGCAGAGAATCTTTTCTGGCACTGCAACGAACAAAATAATATCATTGTGCCCACGGCATACATTTTATTCCAAGCAATAAAATGTTATGTATATTTTATTAGAC
Organism: Amblyomma maculatum; assembly: GCF_055883805.1. NCBI lineage: Eukaryota > Metazoa > Arthropoda > Arachnida > Ixodida > Ixodidae > Amblyomma > Amblyomma maculatum. The sequence continues at coordinate 48,011,666 of NC_139345.1, forward strand.
GAAATTGGAGCTTGATAAATGTTCTTTTTACATTATCAGGTGTAATCAGAAATGATTTAGAATAAGTTGAAAACCTTGCAGAAGAACAAAAATTATACCTTCCGATTACGACGAATTCGAAGGGATTGGCGAAATATCTGATTATGTATTACTTCGATGAAGAAGTGTGGCAGTAGGTACGTCTATGTGTAATCCAGAAGCAAGAATGTCTAGCTGACACTCATAGAAGCAACGGGGTTCTTGGGAAAACATGCCGGCCTCTGTTGTTTTTAAGTGCACCAGCAGCATAGCGTTGTTATGCATAACCTGCATTGCAACGAAAATGTAATGTACTGTTTCGCATAGCTTAGCCATGGCTAAATTATATGATATCGAACTCTATTACTGGCACACTATATCTTTAATAAACGGTCAATAAAATTATACCACAGTAGGATTTACAACAGCTTAATGAGAGAATCCAGCCTGGCAGGCAGCGACAAGGCTTTAGTTAGGTTAAATTCGCCGCTTAAATTAAATTTAATTGAAACTGAACATCAGTGATCGAAGCTAACTTCATATGCACTGCACGTTTATCTTGTAGCCCGTCTTTGCAATCTTCCTCCTTTCCCTGCATGCCAAAAGGGATCGAAAGGTGTAATCTGGAGAAACGCCACTTTCAGGGGCATAGCGCGATGTTTGATATTAAGAATCGGTGAAATTTAGGTTCGATGTATCGCGCAGCGTTGCCATGTTTTTAAGCACGAATTTCAAAATGATAACCAGTGTGCTTGATATAGAGAAAATTTAAAATATGCTGGTTTGATGTATCCGGCCTCTAAGGTATTTGCCGTAAAAGCTGTGATGATCTACTTACGCCCAAATTAATATCGAAAAGGCAATAAAATACTTGCAAAATCAGCACTGTTCTCTCAGTATACAACAGCCGAACGTTTTGAACAGAGAAAATTAGTTTAGAGTGCTTTCGCTAACAATTTCAGGCTTTTAAAAAAGCGTCAACCTTAAACTAATGCACGGATTTTTGCTGTCCCGAGACACGATAATTTTTGCGCTTGATATCCTATATGAGCACATCTGGCTCATATGGGATATCAGGATACTACAAATATCAGAACTATCTGCCATGACTTCAGTAGAAAGCGTGAACTGGCTCTATGAACGAACAAAACGCGAAATGAGTTTACAAGCTACAACCAAGATGTGGTTGTGCAGTTCCAGTTTCAGAAGGATAATATGATGAAGCAGTATCATAATCAATCACAGTTTCATGTGCATCAAAAATACCGCGACAAATGCAGCAGAACTGCATAAAGCAACATTTGAATACGACAACGTTTGGGGAACAGATCTACGAAAACTCGGGCGGCTGTGTCGTGAGCAAAAATTTACGATCATGCCGTGTATCCCGCTGGTCGGCAAGAGGCCCGGCATATATAACCGGGGGCTTTACATCTATATTGGGAGCACTTTAAAAATATCTGGCGGCTGACTACTCTATAACGTTAGGAGACAAATTAAGGTATCGGTAATTAAAAGGGTAACAAAGTGGTAGTAGGCGAAATGCGATCTCCAGATGAAGCCGCATGTAGGGGGTCATTACGCTGTTGCATCATACATTTAAGGGCGGGTGTTGTATGTCCCGAGCTTCTTATGAACACCTGTCGTTCACGAATCAGATGCCTTGAAGCTAGCAAATGCCGGAAACTCCACGTTACTGGTGTTTCAAATACTGCTCCTTTGCAGAAAACAAAATTATGCAAGAGGCACACAAACTTCCTAATCTCATCCGGGTACCTAATATTCTGCCGCCGCTGCTGCTGCACTTGCCCTCCCTTGGAATCTAGTCTTACACGCCTTAGCGACCATCAGGTATCTTTCCTGCGCATTACATTCCCTGCCCATGTTTATTACGTGTCGGTTGCGACTAAAATCTAATTAGCTTCAGTTAGTTCTCTGATTCCCTAGCCCTCTGCACGCTTCCTATCTCTTAAAGTTGCATATATAATTTTCAACGCCATAGTTATCTGCGTTCTTGTCAATATAAGTTGAATCGTTTTCGCCAGCCTCAGCGTTTCTATCTCACAGGTTAGTAGCGGTAAGATATAGCCGTTGAATACTTTCTTACTGTAGGATGCTGGTAAGCTAGCACTCATCATCTGAGAGCATTTGCCAAATATCACATGTTCAAATCTTATCATTCTGGTTATTTCTTTTTCGTGTTCGCGATTTACAGTCCCCCTCTGCCGTAAGCTGACGTGATCTGTTATCACTTCCAGCGCCTAGCGACTTATCCTGAACTACTGTTTCCTTTCGAGGCTGCCGAACATAACTTTAGTGTCAGCATGATAAATTTAAGCATAAAGTTATTCTTTGCCTATTCAGGTCCTTAACCAGCTGTTGGAGCCTTGCTTTAGTTCTTGTAGCCCCAAATTTGTTTGTAGTCCTTGATGTTCAATCTATTCGTGCTTATCTTCGACCTGTTGTTGCGATATACGTGCAAGGCGTGAGATTAATATGCGGGTTGCCGCCACCCTGCTCCTCACACTTTAAAGCCGTAGTTTATGCTGTCGATACCACGCAGCTGCTCCGTGATAAAGACAGCCTCTCAAGCTTTTAAGAAGAATAGAGCCAGTACGCAGATATTTAGAGCAGCTGGCTGAACGCCAATAGATGTAGGGCACTGTCTAAATGTCGTCCCGCTGACACACTGCCCGGCGACGTCGGCCCCGTCGAGCACATAAAATTCCTTTGGTCGAATATTTAGGTGAATCCTCCATATTGAGTACATTTGCAACAATTGAGTAGCTACTCATTGATATCCGCCCAAGCGCAGCCTTATGGCTACAGAGGTACGCTATATAGATTTCTCAGGAAAAAAAAAAGAAGAGAAGCAAAATCCCAGGACGAATTTTTCAACTAAGAAGCAACTACTCGTTGACATCCAGGTAAATAAAATTCGTACTGGTCAGGGAGTTTTTATTTCTTTTTCTTTAACTACGAAGTTTCTGGAAAGCTGTGTTGCTTTACTGTGTAGCCGTAGGGCTGCGCTTGGATGGATGTCTATGAGTAGTTACTCTCTTATACCATTCCTTTGTGTAGCATTCTTTGCGGGCGGACTCTCTCCAAGCATGTGACAATAAATTGTCGCAGTGTACCCGTTGCTGTCATCTCTGTATCCCCCTGTAACTAAGATAAATGGCTCCCTTCGTTAAGAATAAACTCTATAGAAAACAGTGTTTCCTGGCGCGGAAAGCATAAACCATTTCGCTCGAGAACTGAACACCCTGATCTTCTGCTGGTTTGGTGTGGGGCAAACAGAACTTCTGGCGCGAATCCACCTTCGTCTCGAGAGCAAAAGCGAAGATTAAGCATGCCACGCCTTTTGACCTTCTGTCAGGCGTTCTGCATGAAATGGGTCGCACAGCTAGTTAACCAACCTGAATAGGTAGGTAGGTATTTTCTCCTCTGCCAGCTAGGAAGTATATACCGAAGTATGTACGCACTCACCCTCTCGGTCTTCTATGCCACCACACTTGACATGTTGCCTCATTTGGAAGAGATGTTTACAGAAGGAGCACGGCACAGCATCAAAAATATGTGAGCCGTTGTTTATCCGCGCTTCCCCCTGATATTACCCGACGTTATGAAGACGAGAGGGCGGAAGGGGAAGGGGGAGTGCTGCTAAGAACCGGCTGCTCCGCTATGGCTTCGTCCCAGACCGGTTCTGTGTAAACTGCAGGCAGACTGATAGGCTCGAGCACGTGTGTGCAAACACACGTACTCGATGAGTGTGTTGTGGCGCGCACTTTCCACCCCTTAGCTTCATGCTCCTTCTGTATTGTGGTATCACGCAGGGGCAGACCAAATGGCCTATCGCAACGTCTTTTACTCTGGTCCATTGATCTTAGTTTGTGGCACAACAAGAAGGTAACCGCTTACCCACAGCGGCCCTTTCGAAAAAAACATATCTTAGAGGCGAGATGCTGCTCGCGCAAGCTTTTATGTCCTGAAAATTGATCTTGGAACATTTTTTATCTGTACATTTAATTTAGATGAACCAGTCGAAGAGGTCGTAATTTTTCGGTTGCTAATGACGAGCTCATAAATTCAAACACTCGTCTTTTTTATTTTCCATCTCGATAAGTGTATGAAACCAATTGCATGCAGTGTGCAACACAGCATTGAGTCGATGTTTAAAACTTTCTAATGTGACGCTTAATGCGGCGCGTACGCAGTTATTCTATTTTTCTTAGAGTGCGATATTTTCTTTTACTATCTTAAACATTATCTTTCGTTTTTTTTTCTTCTTCTTTTTCTTATATGACAATAGTAAAATTCACGTGCTATCTAGCATAGTTTAAGCGGCATGCTCAATGTTGGCGACACCTTTGGCTAGCTCACAGAGATCCATATATACCAAAATACATTCCTGCATTCACCAGGATGACCATTTCAGTCCTTCTTTTCTTAGAAAAACAGTGCAAACTACGATGTAGTTTCTCTGGGCGCAACTGATTCATGATGGCACTGCTCATTGGTAATATGGGCGGCAGTTCGGCAACGCATCATGCCCTTTAACAGAACCTATACCTCTGGACACAGATTGCGAACGGCGGAGTGCGCCCCCAACCCTGGAACTCGGTCCTTCCAGGTTGTTTGTTGGTCTCCTTTCTGTTATTCCTTTTGTTTACGTGTATGTTCTGTAAGCTGCAAATATATGACATTATAACGATGTCATTGAGTTCACGGAATGACGCACGTCGCATACAATCCAGCAACTTCAAAAGTGCCGGAGATCGATTCGTTAGCTCAGATTTTTAAAGAAATACGATTGAACACCCCAGAGAAGTTCAACACAGAACGGCTGACGAAATGGTGCCCAGATGCCAGATCGGATATGGGTAGTTAAGCTGTCTGTTTTGTTTTGCGCTCGGTCGGGACCCGCGGAAATATCTTGTTCTGGTGAAATCGGACGGGTGATTTTGTGATCGTTACCAGCAGACCGGTTCTTTTTAAAATTTTAGCCCAGTTGTTGTGACCCATGTTTTTTTTAATAAAGTCATAGTTTTCGAGTACGATAGTCTATTCCATTTTTGCCAAGCGCCACGGGTTAACCAAGCTGTCGAAGAACTCCCAGGGGCTTAAGTTACCTAGCCGCCACCGCCTCCTAGTGAGGTAGTTGCGAAATCTGAGAAGACTCTTGGCCATTTGAGGCCTAAAGCTTCAGAAAAATCGTTTTTCAATATTTTATGGTAACCTTCTAGCTTTTTTTTATATATTGTCTTCGGTACCTGGATAATGTAAATCTTCGGAACAATAAGGTTTCTTGCTCTTGCTCAAAAAGATGCAGAATTATCACCATCGTTATCATCACGTGGAGGGTCAATAGCACGTGTATTTACGTGCAGCCTGTGTGTCTTAGAACAAGAGCCATCATAAAGGCACAAAAGAGGAGGGGGAGTGGAGCTATTTTTGCCAGTTTTCCAGAGTTGGGCATGAGGTTTGGGAATATATACATATTTTTTTTTTCATTACATGCGCCGATATATCTAGCTGTATAATATCAGTAGCCAGCTACGACCCTCAGAAGAGAAAGCTCTTTCACAGGCTCATCGACGAATGCATTTTTGGCTAGAGTTTAGTTAAATAACTCATTTATTCTCTTCTTTGAGATGGAGCGCCCAACCTCAACCTCGTTACTTGAGTTTCAGGTGAGGTTAAGTGAGGCTGAATGTGACTGCTCAATACGCGAAGTAAAGCCGCCCTATTATACTTCAGCCTTAGTGGATGATGCTGAAATTTAGTCAGGTTGCAGATTTTTTTTTTTTTTATGTTGAGGTGAAGCCGAATTTTTTGAGCTAGATCAAATGCCCTTTTCTGATCTGTAGTGATGGTTAAGCACAGTAATTAGCCTGCACTCCGTAGCTCGAACAAATATTCTTTCTCTACTTATTTTTGTCTCTAGTACTTGAAGTTCTGTTAGCCTCCATGAAAAAATACGTTTATATTCATGTACACTCAATACAGCGTCAAAACCACTCCTTTTTTCTTAGATAATAAGAGCATAAAGTATTCTTTTTTTTTCAAGGACATCAAAGAAGTAGTATTGCCCTACTGCTCTTCTAACGACTCCGGTCGAAAGAAATTTTGGTCATGATGTATGCGAGCCTTAGTGTACAAAAACACATTTGTTTAAACCTTCTAAATTAAGTAGGAGAGAGCGAATTAAAGCTTGATACACTCGGCTACAGAATGCTAAACCTAACAAAGCGTAGCCAAGTGTAACGAAGCTTTCGCTATGTCTTATTTGGCATAGAAGTTTTAAACCACAGTGATATTTCTAACGAAGCAGCTCGGCGAGCCCAGGTGATCTGAAGCAGCCTTCCACCTACATGACAAACTAACGGCCCTCGGGGCGTCCGATGACGGCGCTACAAGGCTTTTTCCTCCACGATGACACGCAGACCTCTCCTTTTGGGTTAGGTGATCTTCATCGAACCCCAAAACCTGCCGGCCTATATAATAAGGTGCAGGAAAGGAAACACATTTGCCTCCCTCCAAAAGTGGGGTCCTATACAGAATACCCCTGTCCAGTAGCAAAAGCTACATTAGACAAACTGGACGTTGTATTGACGTCAGACTTAGGAGCACAACGCAGAAGTAGGCACATTGGCGGGGGAAGGGCATGTGGCCGACCATTGTCGCCACTGCCGTGGTTGCACGCCTTGGCTGCGCGAGACGGCAGTCTTGAAAGAGTTCTTGTCTAAACTAAGTACAGAAGCGTACAAGGGCTACTGTTATAAAAAGAAATCCGGTCCAACTTTTCTGATAAAGAGCTTCCATACCTGGGTAGCGTAATGTCCCGTATACACCTGCGCACCAGTGTTACGTGATGACAATTTGTTAGGTTACAGTGTGATTCCCATGACTGTATAAAATATAAAACACCATGGTAATAAATTGCATGAAATTATTTGCTTTGTCCTGTTTGTTTTTTCTTCGCCCCTGGTCGTTTCGCGTGGCTTCAAGGTGCATTCTAATACTAGTTACCAAATATTTCGCCTCCCTGTTATACTTACAGTATCTTGGTCGAGTGTAAAAAGAGAATTCAAATTTACAGTTGAGAGAGGAAGGATGCGAGAATTCTAGAGCTCTGCGTTGATGCCTAAGTCACAGCATAAAGGAAGAGATGATGAGGGAATGGAAAAGGGAAGACAGACGGAAGCACTAAATTAGGGCTCAAAATTCATTTCCACCCTCTGTTATTATTCAAAATACCCTGATATCACAGAGCGTATACGAGTCTTAACGCAATAACGTTAAGGCTCCCGTGTCGTAGAAAATGCGGGGTCATCTTCGCCGTAGGCGCCGATGGTCGTGAGGAAAATATCCCTATGGAGCAAAAAAAATTCAGGAATGGGTAAGAATGAACGAACTAACAACACGTTCTTGAGAGAATTTCCTATAACCACAGAAAGTGATTAACTTGGAAAAAATTACTGTGTTAATCTAGGCGCGGTGACAACTGAACATGGCTTGGCCTTTCGACTTGCGAACACTGCTGTAAGAAAATGGTAAGCAACCTCGGCAGCTGAAGTAAATTTCGAGTGTCTGAACGGAAATTCCTGAGGCACAAAACGCTGTGAAGGGAGAATGAAAAAGCTTTCATTTTTTTTATGCCCTGTGAGTGAGCTTTAGCTTCCCTAATGGCGTACCTTGTTAGACGAAGTACCTGTTTTCGCACCCGGGACAAGTCGCACTTTATTGGGCAGCATTTCTATTATGAGAAGCTGACGATATTGTAAAGTATTGTCACGCGCGTATTTCAGGCCGTGGTCCAATCTCCTGGTGCGTAGGAGCACCTTGCTTTTAATCACGAATATATTCGTGCGCAGGAGAGAAGTGGTTCAGGCTCCCGTATATAACAAAGAGAGAGCATTCCTGACAATAAGCAGCAGAGAACTTCAAGGGCTGAAAGGATGGATCTGTGAATATATTACAAAGATGCAATCTTGCAACAATTGCGATAGTAAACAACTTTCCGTTTAAAAAGTCCACTTTAGTTGGATTTCTGGGTATGCATGCTGACTTTGGTTTTAGGTAATGCGATTGTATACGCATCTGCACGATTTAAACTTTTTTATTAGGATGAGAGCCGTAAGCCTAATTTGGCACTCTCTACACATTAACTGCGAACATGGCGAAACCCCGTTATTCTTAGTGTTAGCAGCTCCGTTTGCCCGAAAAACAGAATATCTCGCTAGGTTTTATTAGCCGTGAGTCACGTTCCATGTCCTGATCCTCTCGACTATGCAATACTCCAGGTAATGGAAACATGATGTTTACCGACACCTCGAAGACATATAATGCGTTGTGTGTACCATAGAAGTGAAGCCTGAAACAAGCGTTGTTTTCTTGAATATAAATATCTCGCGTGGAATGCTTGCGACTCGAAGGTAGCTATTTCTTTTCTTGTTGTTTTTTTCTTAGGACTCAAGGGCCATTAGGTAAATCTACTTTTCGAGATTAGAATGAACCCGGGCATAGCCGTAAGCACTCACTGATTTTACTTTCGGTGTAGATGCATTATTCCCATCCTCCCATCAGTTCTACGCATCTAAACGCATACCATTGAAGCATGGCATCAGTGTTGTTACGATACGCTGAGTAGTTACCAGATGAAATAAAGCATTCTACAGGGAGGCACACTATCGCAAGGTGCCGGGAAGCCTATGAACATAGGGGATGATCGAATTCTTACCATGCTTCCATGCCCTGAAGCAATTATACACTCCTGAATACACTCCACAATATACAATTAACAACTTGAATATGTGTCATATTTTGGGAGCCCGGGCATTGGCAACCTCATACAAGCTCCAGAGGCAATTCGAAGTCCTTCTGCCCAATTTATAGTAAACAACTATCAAAGGACTTCCAGTATTACTAATATAAAATCATTCTTCACCCTCTCGCTTTCATTCGCAGAAAAATATCTTGCCTATGCTTTTTCATAAAGTATACAATTCATACTTGCATCCTCCTTTGGTTCAACCGCCCCCATGTATTTCATCTCACCTAAACCCCCGCCTCAAAGCGAATATTTCTCACTGTATATTTGTACTGTAATTGTTTTGTTTTTTTGTACTATGTACCTGTACCTTGTACTTTGCACCTTGAGGGTATAATGATAAAAAATAATAGCAAAATAAGGCGTCTTTGTGCTGTCATGGCTATTTGGAACTTTTTCGCACAAGCGTACTACCGAACCATTGTTAATCCCACCACTTCAGTATAAGCCCCGCGGGATCATCACATGTCAAGCGTGAACAACAGATCACGCTTGACTTGAAACCACTAAATATTGCCTTTTTTTTATTATTACTTTGCGCAAGTGCGTCCGCCAAATACCCTTTAATATCTTACTATAACTGGCTTTCCTGACCCTCGCCCACATTTCGTTCGCATATGTATGCACAATTTCGGTCCTTCTAATAAAAGCGTCCTTATATCTAATGTTTGTAGCACCTCGACGAATGGTTTATGATGGAAATATACATTTACCACAGTTAAACAGCTATACGATGTAAACAAGTGAGAACGTTCTCGTTAAACCGACCCCATTTCATTCTAGCTTCTCGTTTGTACAAACTTGCACAATGGCAGCGTTGACAACGAGTGTATTTGTTCGCACCTAGTATAGTTCCAACAAACAAACGGAAGTCCACTAGAAAGTAAGTGGCTAAAAAAAAACCAAATCTGTTTTTATTATTGTAAACATTTCATTATCATTCATTATATATCTCTCTAGTGACCTGAGGCAAAAACTATATCGTGCATAAAAAACATGTTTTGAGCGCGATGGCTTGGCTCGCACCACGAGCCTCAAAGAGTCGGCGTAGTCATTGCTCTCGGTGGGCCAGGATCCCCCGGAATGCACGCTGTACAGGCAGCCCAGGAAGCACTTGTGGTCCTCCAGGCGGCTCTCAGTGGGCGCCGGGTAGAGGCCGTCCGCGTCGGCGGGAGCCCCTTCCACCTCGAACGCGTGGCTGTCCTCGTGAGCCAAAACGTTACCTAGGCCACCGAACCACGCCGGCGGCAACTGAGATGTCTGCGCATCATAGGTTCAGACATCGACCCAATGCTTTACTGTAGATGGTTCAGAGACTTCCTTTAGAGCCGTTCTTAATGAAACTATAATTTGCATTGGTTCAAGTTGTGCTCACAATATTTTCAAGATGGTCCCAGAGTGGGCTCATATATCGACATTAAGTTAGAGCAAGGTAGGCGGCGACAAATTTTGTAAAATGAAACTCGAGGTCACTTTTTTACTACAGTAGAGGGCTAAAAATACTGGAGTCAGATTTATGAAAAGTCAGTCTGGTTTTCAAGAAGGCATGAAACGGCCTTACACGCTTTGATTTAGAACACAACATGAAAAAATAATGGCGCATGGTTACTATAACAGTACGGAATAAATTTACGCATTTTAGAAGCAGCTATTTAAGCGTATTGTAATGCGATTATTTGTTATATTCTCGTGTATGCCCCGCCGGGGTGGCGCAGTGGTTACGGCGCTCGACTACTGCTCCCAAGGACACGGGACCGAATCCCGGCCTCGGCGGTAGCTTTTCGGTGGAGGCGAAAAGCAAGGCGCCCGGGTGCTGTGCGATGTCATCATCATCATCATCAGCTTGACTATACCCACTGCAGGGCGAAGGCCTCTCCCATATTTCTCCACTTAACCCGGTTCTGTGCTAGCTGCATCCACTTGACCCCTGCGAACTTCTCAACCTCATCCGCCCACCTAACTTTCTGCCGCCCCCTGCTACGCTTTCCTTACCTTGGAATCCAGTTTGTTACCCTAAGCGCCCATCGGTTATTCTCTCTTCGCACTACATGTCCTGCCCATGCCCATTTCTTCTTCTTAATTTCCACTAGAATGTCGGTAACCTGAGTAATTTCTCTGACCCACTCTGCACGCTTCCTATCTCTTAATGTTACCCCTACCATTTTTCGTACGATGTCAGTGCACGTTAAAGAACCGCAGGTGGTCTAAATTTCATCAGTCCTCCACTACGGCGTCTTTCTTAGCCTGAGTTGCTTTGGGAATTTAAACCCCACAAACCAAACCAACCAAACCTAGTCTCGTGTAGGACGCTTCGTAATAATTTGTGGAATCCGATTTAAAAACAAATGACATGCGCAGGTCAAAAAGCAAATCAAATCCCGCAGCTCTGCCTCAACAGCTTTCTAAGCTCCATACTATATACAAGGCGCGCTGAGGCTGAGAGAACGCCGAGACAATAACTGAAGTTGTTATTTAGCCTAGTTATTTATCATAAGCTTAAACATTTTACTGTAAAGTGCAGAAGTCTTCATTCTCAAATGTTGCATCCTAATGTCAGCTAAGCAACCTTGCTTTGAGGGTCAAAATTATTCTGTAGCTGTATTATTACAGCTCACAGGCCGGGCTTGAACTCTATAGCGCTCATGCGGGTTAAGCGACCGGGACGAGAGTAACAGGATTCAAAATGTACCGTTTAGACTGATCCAAGGTATTTATAATCCGGCATCCTTTGCTGCTTTCATTTGAAAGAATAAACTTTTCTCTGCTTTTACGCGTATTGAACGATGCGACAAAAAGCTTTGCGTCAAAATGCATCGTTATACTTCTATGTGAAATTATGCGTAACCGAAATTTTTTCGACTGTTTAAAACATCCTAACTCACACCTTTAATGCGCCTCTATTGTTTTAGGAGCTGAAAGGTTGAATTTATTCAGCTACAGACTTTGGAAGGAATTACTTCGTTCTCCCTCATCTTCCCTCAATACTCTCCAAGGTGCATAGGACCCAGTTCGGGATGCCTCAGGGCGTTGCATTTCAATCAAAGCTGAAAACGATCCCTTACAAAAGCGCTGATGGTTGAGCAAGAAATTGTAAATATCCGGGGAAAATAACGCTTTTACCGCTGCTGAAAACGGGTCAATAAAATAACTAGCATGAGTTTTTTCGGAATCTTCGGCACATTTTGAGATTAGGGCTAATGTCGTTCGCTGCGAAGAATGCACGTGCGAAATGCGATTTTATTGTGGCCTTAAGACACGTCTTTGGGGAAATAGTATTCAATAAGAGAAACCACAATGCCATTTCAACGCACGCGAAACGTAAAATTATTCGTTACATGAGATTTCCGCCTACGTTAACCAACGAAGGGTGGCAGAGTTTTGCCCGTGGTATTGTAGTATGGCATTCCTAGAAAACGTCCGAAGTAAAGGTGCGTTGTATCAACCACAATTAACGCGACCAGAAACAACTATGCATACATGCCAGGCCGCTTACAAAGTGGGCAGCGTTTACTGCATGCCTTCAGGACGTGTGATTTTGTGTCATATAGTAATAAAGAGATTTCGCCGAACGGGTTTATGTGACAGCCTTAGCAGAGTGGCGCTAAGAAAAACGATGTTAGTGAGCGAGCCGCTCTAAAACACAAAGAAAGGCAGCCACTGTTTCACACTTCCTCCTACCAAAGATTTGTATTCGATAATAAATTTTAGTTACAAACGTTTAGAGAAAAAAACAACTTTTGCCCCGTGAGAAAAAAAAAGCTTCCTTTTATTTTATTTTTGCAACACCAGAGGGAGTGACGCTAGTGGTTCACCTTAGAATCTCTTTACGGCGCTGGTATCCAGTCATACTAGTTGCCGTCATCCTTGCGCCTAAAGTGCTACACCATATGAACACTTACGGTAGAGCTAAGTATTCGGAGTTAGCACGAAGAGTACATGCGAAAATTGCGTTAAGAACAAAAAGAGCTTACAGAAGGGAACTCAGTAGTTCGGCATAGCTCCCCAGATTGAGACGAATAGGTTTTGAATCTTTTCTGGCGTTTGACTTTGTTAAGCGGGCCAGCTTGCTCCCAATAACATATTTTTATAAATGCTATCAATTTATCTGCAAAGCTTCACAATAACAAAAGAGCAACTAAGGTTATCATAAATTGAATTCATTCATTGCCACTCAGCACCAACGTGCCTTCTAAAATAAGCAGCGAATAGATCAAAAAATTAATGAAGATTGGTACATATTGAGTTCGACCCCTTGATCGTTAAACTACACCACACTTGTTTCCCTCTGCCCCTAAGGGTTTTCTCAGGGCAGTCTATATATTTTATCCGCAAGGGAGAAGAACTTTTATTTATTTTCTGTTGGCTTGGTGTGGCCTTGTTTTCTGAATTTGCTTGCCTTTGAGTACATTAGGTTTTGAACCTCTGTTACGGGTTATATTTCAATTATCATTGACTGTCAAGCCGTCAAATGAAAGTCGGCTGCTGTTCATTTGTTTCGTGAACCATAAGAGAATCCTATCTCTCCCACTCAAGAGCCATGACGATGTGCTTTCAGTAACCGCTCCAAGCGGAATGCCGCCTTAAAGAGCTTCATTTTATATTCTATCTTCATTTTTAAGACTAAAGGCAAATTGAGATATATTTAGTTTTTTCCTAACACTGGCAGCCCTTAGGGCTGCCGTCGTTCTGTTTTCAAGTGCAAACAGCCCAAGCTATTTGCATTTTGGAAAATAAAAGTTTAGCGCGTGAAAAGTTTTTCTTAGCTTGCCCGTGTGGTGTATCCGCAAACAAGTTGTCATTCCTGCCTTTCTTCCTTATATGCAAATCTGTAAAAATTTCCACTTGACGAGGCCGCTTTGACAAAAGCGGGCAAGCATGACAGCTTAAAGAAAAAAATACTCAAGGCACTATGCGAGACGCCCTGAGAATGGTACAACAAAGGATCTCTGTGAGCTGCGTTGACACATAGGTGCACCAATATAATGAAAGGAGGAAGTTAGATAATCGGCGCAACTCACATTTTATCGGGGACTCCAGCGTTATCATCACTTGGGCGTCACTTCACGGGCTGCGAGGGCTGTTGACAAAGCACCACTCACATGCCTACAGTCTCGGTCAAACCTTTGTTTAGCTTTTCACCGCATGCATTACTTGCGCGCAGAAGTAGGGGAAGAAAAGTTTTCAGCGCGTTTTACTATTGAGCTATTATGGTAATTTATGAGCGCTTATTTTCTGCACAAGCTCTGCACAGAATGAAGTGTAGAATATTTTGCGCTTTGTTACATTTTGTGCTGTGCCGCGAAAGAAAGCTACTGTGGCATGATGAGCTGGGTGCGAATATTATTTCACGTAAAAATTTTGCCGCAGGCTCAGCCTCCTCTTGCCTCGTAGCCTGGCTGAGTGGCCACGGCCTTTGATGTAGCGTTGGCTCTGAAGTTTCACCTTGCGCTTTCCTGCGCCGAACGACCATGTTCCAACGTTTCAAGAGGCAGCGAGGAAGCGATAAATTATTGTCTGCTCTTGCACTGACAGTTGCAGCCTCCTTCATTTTAGCACCAGCTCCGTGATGCTCAGTAGTTCAGAAACAACGGTGGCTTTTGTGTCTTTCGTTAATTGTAAGCCCATATAGCCAAGGCAAATCAACACTTTAGCACCAAAACATTTCGATGCATCCAATATTTCACCATTTCACTGGAGTCCCCATTATTCCCTCCTTTGTCATCCCAGGTGCGATGAGAGCTTTTTAAGAATTTCTAGAGCGCGTCAAAAAGTTACGGTTACTAAACAGCAATGACAGTCTTCGTAGTGACCGTTTTGTAACGTGGACCTCGTGATAAATATGAATGGTGACTAACTCCGCTATGAATATTTTGGATAGGTTTCAGTCATTATGAAGAACAGTGTTTGAGCATTACACAAAACAACGACATATCTATTGATAGGATTTGAGAATAATTCACCCTAAGCCTAATCATCTGCAATTGTAGTTCTGAATCTGTTTTGCAGACGCCTCTTTTTGAGCAGCCTTTTTTGGCAGCCGCCGATTTAATCCAGAAAACTACTATAGCTTTATTAATTCCACAATGAAGAACGCCTAGGTAGTCTAGGTGGCAGAAATAAAGAAGAGAGTAATGCATGATGCAGGCAACCAGTTCAAATATTTTGTTCTATATTTAGTGAGAACAGTACCCGGTAATAGTGCAGACGATTTTAGTTTTCAAAAGCTTTGTCACTGGCGTTAATACGGTTCCATACGTGATACGTACCTTTCAAACACATATGCGAGTTAACGTATACGGCAAATCGTTTTCGTTGTTTTCATAGCTTACACAATTTAATCCATTTCTTGGCTGTGTCCGGGTGAGATTCTAAAGCAACTTTTTTTTTTTCGTGTATGTGCCGTATATACATATTCTACAAATGCGGTGGCTTTGCAAGAAAAATGAAATCTTTGATTAATGTCAACATAGTAGGCCGACATTCTTTGCAAACAGAGCCAGCCACCTCTTCTGCACAGCCTGGACCAGAAGCGCATCAGAGACGTCAATTGTACAACGGATCACAGGGGGCTTATGAAGTCCAATGTGCCTGTCCGCGTCGACGCTTCCTGACAATCTCCCAGTTCCATGGGCTCTGAGGGCGCAGAAGAGGTTTCTTCGACTCTGGGTGAGTGAGGCCTTTCTAGTAGTCTTCGCAGACCTCAATCATCGTTTAATTCACCGCACATCCAGCGCAATGGAATTTCTTGCAGGCAAACTTGAGGTTTCAACTCAAAGTCAGTTCCGTTGACGTTTGCCGCTACATGAAGCTACGGCCATCCTGCTAACACCATCACTAACGCAGTCTTAGAGTTGAAATCGGAAGCCTTCATCAGTCAAACGCTTGATGCCAGTTCGACTGTCAAACAAAACCGCATGCACCTCACGCTCCGGGCGTGACATGTAAATCTTAAGCATATAATGTAAGGACGGTACTACGCTGGGCGCTGTAAAGCGGTACGGTCAGACACCAGCAGAGTCGAACTGCAAGTTAACAGGCCCACTAACGTGACAGCTTGGACATGCTAGTTTTGAATGAATGGAATGAACAGCACACAAAGAATCAGGGCACAGTGAAAGTAACGACAAGACACACAAGCTCTGACTTACAGCAGTTTTATTTCGAACCTCGGCCGGGAATATATTGGACGAACATCGCCAAAATCATGCATGCGAGGCAAGTGAAAGATTATTACTTTTCGAGGCAGTCGATTGCACTCACATAAAAGGAATTTGTGTAATTCCGTCACCGCCTGAATTTTCAGCTTGCCGCACGTGCGTGATGTTGGACATATCTGTCTCCCACATTCAGGGCTATGGTTCTAGATCAGTGTTGCCAAGGTAGCGGTTTTCGCGCTAATTTTAGCAATGTTTTTAGGTGTTTGGCTGGCAAAAGTGTATAGCATAGGCGGGATTTTTAGCATTCAGAGGTCTTGTTGGCTTCTTTATTTGTGGTTTTCATTGTTGTACAATTTTTCTTTTTGGATATTGCAGATTTCTTGCAGTTGCATTCTTTCTACAAGAGAAGGTCACTATGAGAGCATGCAGAAAGTGACATCTCGGTGGCGAATATGCACCAATATTACTTGAATTGATTTGTGCGACGATTTTATAGACAAAGAATTTCATGCCACTTAGACACAGCCTCCCATCAGTGGCTGTCATCACAGTCTGTCATCAAAACTTGTCATCAGAGCGTTCCCGCATGAAACGATACCAAACATCGTGTCACCACCACAAATTGAACCGTCATCTAAAAAAGTTTGCTCGACCCAAACACGAGAGCAATATACTATCGCCGCAGCCGATCACTCCTTGTGTAAAACAAGCACCCTCACGCTGCGCACTAAACATCGTCGCCTTCATAAAGTTGTTTGTACGCTACTATTTCATTGAACCATGGGAAAGGGACTGTACATATACGCCACCTGTGCGAGTGCGGCCGAGGTTCGCTAGCCTAGTGTCGGGAGAATCTACCATGTGGCGTAACACTTTCGCATTACTGCATCTAACATACTCAAGTGCACCCGTGGGAGTTTTTAAAATATAGTTATCAAGTCTGCCTATGCTAGATATGCGCTCCGGTGGACAAGGAGGACCGGGCAAGTATTTACAACCGTTTATTAAATAGTGGCTCTGGGGCCATACGTTTCGAGAAAAAATAGCTGTCATTTAACTGCAATGGATAAAGTCCCCTCTTGTAAGCAGGAGCAGCCGAGGAAGCACAGCTGCATACGTGAAATGAACTAGGACAGGGGAGCTTGCGACAAATATCCTTTCTTTGAGCTGGCCGAATTTGCTCGTTTTGTGCTGAAGCTGTTCCGGTAGAACACAGGGGTTCGACGCATTTTCAGTCGCATAAATTAATCTAACGATTGTGAACAGGAACCGAATGTGAACAGAGATGATGACACATCATAACTATCGAAGCCGGACTTCGAAAGAAGAATGAAATACGCTGAATCTAAGAACTACTGTAATACAATTGATCGGTATTATATAGGTGTATACGTCGACAATATTGCTGTAATCCGTATGCAAACGTTGGGAGCGGACAATCACCCACAGAGCACTCGGCAAACGAACATGGAGCAGACAATGTCTCTTTGAGATTGCAATTTTCTACAGTCAGCAGTATGTGATCAAGATAGAATGAAGTGCTTTTGTAAATTTCATTTTAACTCGCAGAATGCAGGTGGGATGCTGCTAAGCATTAGAGTATTCGCATTCTGAAGTTTCTAGTCAAAATAGAAAAAAAGGTTTTGAAGGTACATGCAATAAATTACCATGCTGTTTACATTGTTTACAGCACATAGAAAGCAAAATAAAAAGCGTCAAAATTATCCTTCAATGCAAATACCGAATTCAGCGACCTTCAACAGGTTTGAGCGATTTTTTGTTCGGGATTGTGTTCTTTAATTGAGCAGTAAAACAATTGTAAATCAATGCTCCTATGTCTTGTCGTCATTTTTCCTGTGTCCCCTTCCTTTATGTACTATTCTTTACTGGGTTGACAGGCACAACGAATATCATGACTGATCGATCGATAAGCTTCAGTGTAGAAAAGAAACAAAGCTTCGCTTGATACTGGTGACTTATCATTTACTGCGGTGACGTACGATCGCTCCAGCCTACAATAATGCCGTATAGTATCAGAAATTTATCCGCACGTCACTGCACTGATGTGTCAGATATTGGCTGCAGGGATCGGCGATTACGAAGTGGTGCTGTTCAACACGCGCTATTCTCCCCCAATATAATTTCGCAGTGTTTAGTGTGCATGGTCATCCTATCACCGGCGTTTAACCTCGGCCCAGCAAAAAATTTCTGCCACCTGGTGAATATCTCTCGACTGCAACTCCGATAGATGTGCCGCCATTTTATTGCCAGGAAACTTGGAGGGGTACTCTGGCTGTCCCCACAAACAGTATAAAATCACTTTTTTTTTTCTGTGTGTGCGTGGGAGGTCGTTTATCAGACGCCTGCTAGATGAAAATGCCTTCATAAATAATTCTGACGATTCAACGGCCCCTCTACGCTTCGTATCTTCGTGAGAGACCATGTGTCTAGATGTGTCTTTTTTTCTTTCGAACGTTTGTCGCGTAGAGTTTCACCACTTTCCTGACACCGCTAGTACATTGTGTCATTGCATCGTGAAAGAGACGGATACGCAGTGCACTTATTGGGTTGGTAAAAAAAAAAAAAAAAAAAAAAAAAAAAAAAAAAAAAAAAAAAAAAAACGAGAGAGAAGGCAACCAAGTCCGCCTCAGCAATCACTCAAAACCTTTACGAGCGTACACCCTCTCTTCTGGCAACATCTCATCGTACGAGGTTCGTCGTGTGTTCATAATGTTTCAGTGTTGCTTTAGTTGGTTCCCAGACTTTCTGGAATACTGGCTAGTCAGCCGTCTGTGCGCCCGTCTCTATGGAGAGCGAAGTCTGCTATAGTAATGCATTCAACGCTGCTCGAAGTGAGAGGTGGTCGGCTTGGGCATTGCCGGCTCCCTGACGGGCTTCTCTCACGCTTTTCCGAGTCTATCAACTCTCTTCGCAGCGAAAACACTTAGAACAACACCTGAAATGAACAACTCTTTCTGTCAGCGTTGAGCGCACTTCGTTTATTAAAGTTGCAGAACACCCCAGAATTGATTTCGCTTCTTCATGCACGAAAAAGAACGATTTAAATTGGTCGTCTGCTCTCAACGTTTACGTAGTGCAAATAGGTTTGAAAAGTAGGAACGGGTTTACAAGAACACGCGTCGACACCAATGGTAAGCAATGTACTAAAAACTAAAAGGTGCAAGCTGCGGTGGACGCTAGACGATTCTGTAACGCTTGTTCACCGAATAGTTACGCTCAGCATGCACGTGGAACAGAATGGGAACTTCGGTGAAAATCAAAGTGACTTTCGGTGGGAAGTGAAAATCGCGATGCTTTGGGACAACAATGCATTTGCTGGTAAAGTATTAATTCATAGCAAAGCAACTTAGAGCATCAAAAAGAACGAGAAAAACATCTCAATTTAGTGCGTGTTGCATCCAATAAGAAACTGCGTGCAAAGCGAAAATTCTGTTCATTAAAGTTAACCTCGCCTGGCTCAATGGCTACAGTGCTCCTCGGTTTCACTTAGTACATTTAAACTCAAGAAAGAATCACCACAGGTGCCACCGATAAGCCCCTCCTCTGGAATCCAATAACTGCAGAACTATTAAAAAGCTGTATGCCAACACAATTCGATATTCAAGCCTTTGTAGACGATAGCGCCATATTACTCAACAGGAAGTCTAGAAGAGCGTGATAACAAACTATTCAACCAGCGTTAAATCATGTCGCAAAATGAACAGATGAACAAGAAATAATTGTAAAGTCTAACAAATGTCAATTTTTACTTGAAAAACCTTACCAGGAAAGGCCCCCGCAAGTTAAAATGGAAGGACAAAATCGTAAGCGAGGTAAAGAACTGAAAATATTAGGTTTTTTTTTTTTTTTGATGAGCAATTATCTTTCACCTGTCACTTAAAATATATTCAAGAAAAAATTACCAATATTTTCTTAAAGTGGACAAAAGTTACTAAAAGCAATATGGGCATGACACCTTAACACTTAAGACAACTGCATTTTAGAGCCTTAGAAAAACTTCGAAATATTGAAAACGTAAGACAACTATATATTGAAGCCTTAGAAAGAATAATTATATGATTCCCTCATTTGGTACTTACCTAATTCTCATATATTCTATAAAAATAACAGTTATTCAATGCATTCTCCGTCTGAAAATATGTAAAGCATATAGAGCAGCATCTAATTTTACTATCAATGTCTCTTGCAATATTCCCTCTCTCTATCTAAGTATTTAGAAACAAAAAAAAAAACAGTATATTCGATATTTCGATAAATAATCAATTTCCGATTTTTTTTTCTTTTTTTGTTGCTTCATTTAATCAATTGGTCAATTAATTACAAATATTTTATTATCTCATCATCGCCTATTGCACACCAAGCAACCTTCAACTTCACTCACTGGAAGCAGAAATTACCATGACACATTTTTCTTTTTTTCTTACGCAGCCCCCAATTATTTCCGAGACCCGTGTCAATAACTGCGTCGACAGCATAGGCAGGAAAGTACTAAGCGCCATTCCGACTTACGTCATATTACACGCGATTCTTTAATCTCAAAACAAATTGCATCCTCGCTCATTTCACCAACAAGTATCCCCACTGGTAGCAGTTGGATGAGCGACGGTGATGCGCAAACCAAGCAAACTCGCGATCGTCTTTTATAGTCGTTAAGTAAATAGCAAAGGCACACAGACAAAAAAAAAAATCTGCACATTACAAAACTCTAGATATTGTAC
The DNA here is from genome assembly GCF_055883805.1 of Amblyomma maculatum. NCBI lineage: Eukaryota > Metazoa > Arthropoda > Arachnida > Ixodida > Ixodidae > Amblyomma > Amblyomma maculatum. The sequence goes on from NC_139345.1 coordinate 48,032,413, forward strand.
CTGGATACGGATGATGCTGCGCGGATCGACGAGGGGCCCATGCACTATTCGTAGAGCAGTTCGTAACCGCTATGCCTCGGCTGTCAAAATACGCTTCTTGGCTTCGCTAACAGACATCGCCAGGGACATAAGAGAGGTCCAAGCACAGCCCACTAGGTTACAACATGAAAATCTCGGACAGAACTGCGGACGCTGACGGACGGACACGAAGCGAACCAAAGTGAACGATGGAGCGAACAAAATATGGCTGCCAGCGCCGGATCAGCGTGCCGCTCATGGTTGCCAGACTTACTTTTGTAAACCCTCTATTCATTATATTAATGTTCAGACCAACGCAATCCTCTCATAATACGCCGTAGTCAACCAGACTCACCTGATTTACCCGCGATGCAAGTCAGTGTCCTTTAATCTACCTTGCAACCTAAATAAACCGCTGCAATCCCCTGTGATTTCACCCTAAATCTTCTGTAACCCAACTTCGTTTACCCACACAAATTTACCGTGATCAAATACAATCCACATAATGCACTCTTAATCCCCTAGAAAGCACCGGAATATAGATTGATTGTTTTTGTGCTTTTATGAGCTCACGTGAGCAAAGGAGGCTTTCCGGAATTCGGCACCAGCTTTTGACTTGAAGTGATGACTTCACTGCCCTGCAGGACCTATTTGCTTTTTTTTCTTCTGGACCACTTTTGTTACACACCGCTGTGTTACGCTGTCGATGAGTCATATCATGCTTTCGCATTAATAACCTCCTCTGGCAAGAAAATCCAACGTGTGATTTTAATTTTTTATATATATATAGCTTCACCGCAGCATGTAGCTTATTGCGGCGGTGCACGCTTTACAGGCAGAAAGGAAAAGCAGTTGGCGTGCTTACCAGGAATCGAGGTTGCATCACGAAGGTAGCTATGAACACGATATGTTTGTAGGGCAAGACCACAGCTTTATTCAGAGGCACAGTGAGCCAGTCGTCGTCCTAGCGTGCCACTGACACATTGCGGAGCAGATTGCCCTGTTATCGCTGTTAGCGCTTGGAGTAGATGTAGCCCACTCCAAGCGCCAGCAGGGCGACGACGTCATCGGAAAGCTCGGACGCCGATTTTGGAAACGATGCGTCCCAGTCCACGTTCAGCGGAACGCGCTGTTTGCGTTCGGTGGGGTACCCAGAGACTCCATTGTGTTCTAAGCAGAACGTAAGAGAGCTTCGCACATACGGACAATGTTTCATTCAGTTTTTTATGCTGCAAACTTTTTGCTTTTTCATTTTTTCATGAACCAGTATTCAACATCAGCGAAAACTCATAGCACCTTCATATATTTGTACGTATCTCTTTCCAATGTTTCATTTTTCAATATTTTATTTATCATCATTATACATTGGTTTTTTATTATGAGCATTTCGACACATTTCTACGCTACTGTTGCAGTATTTCATATTTAATTATATTGAATAATTAATTATTCAACCACACATTCAAATTTTTCCTGATTGATATCATCCAGCATTGCCTTTTAATTCTGAGTACTTTGACAACTTTGAACCCCATTTTATATATAATATTGTTTTAATTTTTTAATTATTTTTGTTAGCTAGTTGATCAATAACACTGTAAATTTTCCTGATTGCATAACTAAGCAGTGGCTTCTATTCTGAGCATTTTCATACCTTTTAACCCCCTTTATTTATTTTGCACTTTTCAATCATTTGAAAACGGTAATTGAAATTACAAACTCCAAATTTTTAATTCACATCGTCAAGCATTCTGAGAATTTTGACATCTATGAATGAAGTTTTTCCTAATCCTTCAATTTCGCACATCTATATTTCTATAAATAATTACAATTTCATCAACTCGTCTTCGTCTATCTCAAACCAATCAATCATCAGTCACTAGAACCACCATTTACTACGATACGATTTTTTCACGCAGCCCCCGATTATTTCGGAAACGAGGCGCCGACAACTAAATCTATACTATTATGACGCCGACGGCTTTTCGGCCGAACGAGATGTCTTCAAATCGCCGATTCAAACGCTGGCACTTCTTGCATAGCATAGCATATCAAAGCATAGCATGGAAAAAATTTATTAATATCAGATTAATCTTCAGGAGCGTGGCGCTGCTCTTCCGTACTTATCGAACAACCGAAATCTCTTGTGACGGATGGGCAATGACAACTTCCATCCCGGAAAGATGTTGAAAAATGACCGCAAGGAGGGATTCAGTGGCGTCTCCATGGGCGGTGCACGGGGCCAATAGTTAATGTGATGTTTTTAAAAAATTACGAGTTTTTAAGGGTTATCAACGGTCACTTCTGCCGCAAGCAGCAGTAGTTCAAAACCAAATTGGGGTACGTTGGAGGAAAATTGCACTGTCTTGGAAATAGAAAAGAAAGATGATTGAGCAAAGAACTCAGAAAAAATAATTCCAGAAAGAACTAGTCGTATACGCGTTGTTCAACTTCAGCTTTTGTCTCAGTCAGAAAAAAAGTTTCCAAGATATATCACAAAGAGAAACAAAAAAATAAAGCACTCATTCTTTAATAAACTGTCCTTAGCTATCATGACAATTATTGTGCTTCTGCGTTATGACCGAGTGCGGTAGGTGGGAGTCATGATTTGTCAAATATATGCTGCCAAGAGTCGTAGGTGCAGGCTTAGCACAAAGTGTCATTTTGCATAGCTACGTCATATGGACACGCTCTTTACTAAAGGGTAGCAGTCACGCTAAAATATGCGCATACTATAAATTCGCAGCGAATTCAGGCCGGTATTGTGTTCAATTATTTCAAATCCCGTGATTCGCGTGCCATGTCATTACGAGCACATGAAAATTTCCTTGTTTCTATTCAGGGGAAGCCCATATTTAGTCTGGCAAAGAGAGGGCTGAACCATTGTTCCACGGATGCATGGAGCATAGCAATTAATTTGCCAGGAGCGTAAAAGCACCACTGCCGATCGTTATTGCTGCTGGCGCCAGTGCTGAAGGCAGTCGGGCGCACTTCGAGACTCTCAGCCCTCGTGCGTGTGGGAAGCAGTGCATCGCAGTTGTAATGAAGCATGTCTTTCTAATCCCAGGGATCGTTGGAGTAACAGTTATTACAGCACGCGGATAGTCAATAACGAAACAGAACTCAATTTTGTTACAGAAAAGAAAAAGTTCTCAGTCTGTGATTCTCTCACCGCAAGTGGACTGCTCGGAATAAGTTCGAACCGCTTCAGCAGCCGCGTTAGCCTGAACGGAGAAATACTGACTGTAAATAGGAATAATGGTCTGGCTAGTTTGCGTGAATATGTTGCGGTTAAACAGTAACCGGATCAACAGACACAAAAAAAAAAATAACAGACGGAGAGAACATTCGAATTTTGCCTAACCTTTCTTTAAATATTTTTACCTAGTCTTTTTTTAAAGCACATGAAGGGTTTCATGGATCGTGCTCCAAATCAACTGACACCTCTTTTAAGTGCTGAACCGCATCATGCAAAGTTCACTTAGACGGGCGCATAGTCGGTGCATCTTCTTGAAATTCATCTTTAGAAGCTGAGGAAAAAAATCAGATATGTTGTAATATTTACTTTCCTGAATCCTATCTTTCTATTTCTTAGCTGGTCCGAGCCGCATTAGAACGATGAGCCGGCGGCCTAAAATGCTTGCCCCAGTTTAGGCGATCGACATCAATGATGTATTTGCGAAAAGCGCACATTACGCAGATTAATCCTTACGAGATACAGGACTTGATACCCTTAAAACCAACGGCCGAGCCGATCTCGCTGGGCACTTATGGCGAACGACGTTAGAAAGGTCTGCATATTGCCAAAGCAGCGGTTTCTAGATAGGTTGATGCCATCTCCACTTGCGAACCTTTCAGGCCTGAGGAGTCGGGAAGCGCGAGTCTGTGTAATCTAGCCCTTTAGGTGGTATGGGGTGGATCCTCCTGGGAAGTTGATTCGAAACTTGTGGCACGTGCAGCAGAGATGCATATTTGATACAAGCTTATGAGACTCGACCGTGTCTTAGTAGCCCCAGACGTCCCCGTATCCTAGGAGCGTAGCCTTTTCAGCAGAATATACGATTCATGACACCGGTGGTAAGCACCCTTTGAAGCCTGCGGCGCATTTCCGTTCCCGGGAGTTTTAAAGTCGCCAAAACGGCGCCTACAGAATAACAGCCGGCGGAGCACTAAGGCCGTTCTTCCGTTCAGAAGACCTTTAAGCTTACGCCCAGAGGCAACAGCTTGATGCCTGACTGTTCATTTGGCATAGAGCTGAAATGCTTAGCATTACGCTGAGACGACATGTTTCCTGTACACATTATTGTGTAAAGCTTGTTTAAAGTTCTGTTATGACGGAAACGCTTTCTGAGACATTGTCAGAGCTGTCGCACTTAGAAAAGAGTGAAACTGATGAGTGGCTGGTTTGCTGATTCTATATGCAGCCTGATGTTACAGAGACAGCTGCCAGTTCAGTTCAGCGCGAACTCATATGAAAGTGATGGGCTTTATTAATTCTACAAATAAATTGAATCAAAATCAAATTGAGGGGGATAGATCACGTTGTTGCTTCTGTCTACCACGGTCTTATAGTAAATGTGCTCAGCGTCAACCAACTCGGCAGCGCGGTCGCATCTTTGTGAACCCAAGTGTAAAATTTGATTCGTCACGTTAGCACATCTTTCAGATATATTATTTTGGGAAAGGCCACGTGACCTCGTGGTTGACATAAATTGTTTTATTAAGCATCGCGTTACTTTTGGAGTCTTTTACCAACCATCCGTTCGAAAGCGGTGTGATGAGTACGGATGCTTTGTTAAATAAGCGTTAATATCGCTCCTTTCATCGTATATATAATTCGCCATGATGCACGCAAAAATTACTAATTACACGATAGTGATAGGATTGCTTCCCATTTTAAACGTGATAGAATAATTCAAACTCTATTTTACTACCTTACCAACTACTCAATTTTAGACTTCCAAGCATGCAGGCACAAACTCGACAGAAGCAGGGGAGAATTGATTTCCGAGCTGGGCAGGTCGGGATCGACAGTCACAGGACATGCTTTGTGTTAGTGTACTAGTCAAAAAAAGAGGTGCAACATCAGAAACTCAAAGAACGGGGTGCGCAAATACAAGATGCAAAATGCGGTACGTATAGTGAAGTAAACGCAAACATTACACATCGAAGTTACGACCAAGAATTATTGAGAGGGGGCATTGACTGGTGCCGTTGTGAAAGTGCGTCAGGGAGCAATGTCCGCTCTTTGTAGGTAGTACTCGGCTACATGCCTGTCTCTACCAAGAGAAGACAATTCTTCGCGACGTTTTGCAACGTAAAAACCCGAGTTATCACGACAATTGGAAGCCTGAGTGACTCGTGTCGTAGGGGGCGCACGCTACAGGGTTTGATTATGGTATTTCCTTATCTGGACCGTATTCCTCTAAATATGTGCGGCTCCGCTCGGAGAGAAAGTCATCAAGTCAAAACGCTACGCCGAACACTTTTGTGGGCATGCGCGCAGCTTCTCGACAAAAAGGCTTTCTCAGGGAGACATCGGAGAGTGAATGTCCTGCTTGAATGGCGTGCCAGTGAAAAAGAGCAATACTCTTCTACTGATGGGAAGGGAATCGCTATATCGCGTGTCCAGACACTAGTCGCTTACTCTAAGCAGCAAAACAAAAACGTCCAAACCTTAAAAACGTAAGAGCCGTATAGCAATAATGCTATTGGCTCGGCGATGGTTTAAATATGCAAAAGAAAGTTGAAAATAGTGAGCACTCAGTCTTTTTTTAAACGAAAAGTCTTGCGGTAAGGTTTCACGGCTTGCCTGTGCTGGTTGCGTCTTGTAGAAAGAACGGGGCTAATGAAAATAACGCTTAAGGACCGACGAAAGGTGCTCGTTTCAGTTGGCAACAGAGATCTGCTGGAAATAACAGGCGATTGTTTTTGCTCCTAGCAGGGATGGGACCAATAAAAAGGTTGCGCATAGCGTATGTTTTAATTATTGCTTGTAGATGGCTCAATCTGTATGACCCCGAAGTTTTTCTTTAAAGTCTGGTTCTGCTTCTGTGCATTGGTAATAGCCATTTGTAAAATTATCTCGCTTGCTTGAGAGCATGACGTTATCGTAAGCACTGCAACATCACAAATCTTTGCAATCTAAGAGTCGCTTTTAGAAAATAGTGCCGGGACGTCTTTACCCCAGGAATTTACTTGCTCTGATTTTGCGTCGCGTCACTCATGCGCGTACAGAAAGAAGAGATCTCCAGAAACTGCTCCGTGCATTTTAACAATCGACAAGTTCATAGATTTATCGACGCTACCAGTGTGCCACCACAAAGAATAGGCGCAGCGATTTTTATTATCTTTGTCTTGCACCATGCAAAAGCGAGATTTTATCATGAACTTAACGGCATAAAAAAGGCTTTGGACAGAGTGGTATTGTTCTTCGTAGCTCACTATTTTGCCGAGTGCTAGCGCGTAAACCGCGGCTGTCGCTAAAAGGGATTCACTCTGGGCTGTTTACGCATTTTGGAGCTAGACCTCAAACAGCGATAAGTACACATGGTTGAGCAACGTGCAGACAGGAGGGCAGTTCGGTGCCGCTGTGACGGCAGGACCCGACTCCCTGACACACTTGACATGACAGTCGATATCCTTTTTTTTTCTATTTTCTTACTGGACAAAACATCCTGGCACCTAATATCAGCATCTAATGAAATATTACGATTTACACAATTTCTAAGCAACAAAAGTGCCTACTGTTTTGGCGCTTTCTTTTCCTTTGCTTTGCTTTAATTCTTTCATCATCAGAAACAAAGCTGCATGAGCAAGCATAGAACCTGTTGGAATAGGCCTAGCTAGTTAATTCATGTTCAAATGGAATGAACCAAAAGTTGGAACAGAATGGAACCCCGCAGTAGGCTTCACAAACACGGCAACAAGCCGCAAATAAGACAGATTTTGGACATTACATGAGAGGAAAGTTAATGCTCTTAGGAAACCGAATTATCCACACTCTTGCGCTTTGTTCCCATTTGTGTTTAGGACAAAAGACTTCCTCTCCTTGCATTTCGTTGAAGCTAAAGCTCAGGAAAACTTATTTGCAAAACATATATGAGTATGTTTGGATAATCGACCTTGACGAATGTGTCGCCGGGCTAACCAGATGCTAATTATTGCCGTGACCGTTGTGAACCTTACAGCTGTTACGCTGGGAAATGCGAAATGTTTCGCGGTAGTAGGACATCAAACTCTGATGGAGCAGCAATATAAGTATCAAAACACCGTTCGTGGAAGTGAAATATTTCCAACTTTATTTTAATATGACAAGCTGTGAGTACGTAGAAAAGTGATTTGATAAAGTTTTACCAAGCGCCATTATTAAAAATTTCGTATTCGTATGCATACATTTTATCATCGTCAGTAAGCATATTTTTCTCACCTTTAAAAAAAAAATTACCGCTCTGCGATTTCGAAACAAAACGTTAATGTTAGTGATATGGATACAAATTTCCTAAATTCAAATCCTACTAGTAGTCAGCGTTAAGTTAGTTCTTTCTAATCCTTGTGGTTTGGAATACTTAATCTAATAAATAAAAATAAAATTCGCTGTACAGTGGACAAGTATCTCGCATTCATTGATCACGCTCTACCAAGCCTACTTCTCCTTATACTGGTGCACTAAGCAATGACATTATCGACCATTATGCACTATTAATTGAGGTTACCATAAACAAAGTCAAAATAACGCATGCATATTCTCCACATCTTGTACCAAAGTGCCGTACTTAAACGCTTTTAACTCGAATCCAATGCAAGGCTTTATTCCCTCCCCCTCAAGCAAATGGCAAGGCAAAAATGACATTTGGCGGACGGGCTGTACAACAAAATTTTATTGTCTAGTAGCCGGACTACTCCTGCCCTCTTGTGTTGTGGTTTTCTCTGGTGGTTTTGCCGTCATTGGTGCGGTGTTCCCAACGCACTGCGTTCAAGCGAAATCCCTCATTTCTCAATAAATGGGCTACTCAGGTCGCTATCAGCCGAATACTGATAGCCACCTGGAACGTATCTGTATTCTGAATTTTCTGACAAGAAAAATGTTTGCAGTCCAATCAATACATCGCATCAGGCCGAGCGTGGAACTGTCGCCCATGCTGCGTATCCATGTGCACAAAGTCGCCAAGCGCGCTCTTTTCGCGCCCCTTCTTGATGAAAGCTTGTGGCATTCTGCCTCAAACTTACTTTCCTTGTTAACACCGACGTCTAGTGTCTCAGCTGCCCCGTGATACACGGGAAAAACTGTCGATAAACTATCAATATTTTTGTGTTTCGGAGCATTCTGTAAGACTAGAAAGAAATGAAAAATTCTTCCGAAGAAGTGCACGCGGAATAGCTTGGTGCCTCGAGTAAAACCGTAGTGCAAACAAATTTCCTACCGTCTTCCAGCTGCTCTAGGACGCCGTCGGCCCATAACATCTGCCTGACTGCGTCACAGGCGGGGCCCCTCTGCCCTCTTTCCCAAGCTACGGAGGGCTGCTTCATCCGCTAGTTCAAACAAAAAATTCTGTCATCACTCGCCCTCTTTCTCTCCCTCTCTCTCTCTGTAACATCGCCGTGGCGAGCCCGATACATTGTTTGGCTTGCTTTTTATTGGCAGTGATATGCTTGGGTTTCGATTATAAGTTAACCCTCAACTTCGCGTGTTTGTGTTTTTAAAAAAGGTGAATATTGCAGCTTTTGACAGGGCGATGTTCCTCAGTGCAGCAACTAGCCCTGAGTGTTCCTCTTATTGGCCGTTTATGATCCACAGCAGATATATTCGTATTCTGCAAAGATTGCCATCCGCCTTCATTGCCAATCGCAGACGACAAGTAAAATATATTATTCGCCTGAAAACTGTTTATCACAGGGTATATCCTCAGTGCAATAAAAATATTCTCAATATGGAAATGATTTTTTTTTTTTTTTTGGCAGCGGTAGCATCGATCTTCATGTGCGGATTATGAGGATTATGCAGAGTGCGGAGAGTGGAGAGTGCGGATTATGCACTCTTTTGTGCATTTACAGTTCTTCCCGACCTGGTGCCCTGGAAACAGAGGGACAAATGTACTACGCCTGCCAGCCCGCAGCGAATTCCATAGCCTCCTAATTCAACCCGGAAGTTTATTTCCGTGACTGCTTAGCACCATTTTGTCTTTCCTTTTTGCTTTCTAGCTTTAACTTCTTTAGCAAACCTTCCGCAACAGTGCTAACCATAGACGAAGGAAAGCCTGCCTGTTTTAGCTTCGTGGCCTGACCCTCAAAGCTATCTTGCGCTTGGTGGCAGCAGGATTTTCCGAGTGCCGGCTCAAGGCACATGAAAGCCACGGCACGTTTAACGGTTTTTGAATGCTTTGAATCAAATGGAATCAACCCTTTCATTGCGCGTGGTTGGTACTTCCAACAAAAGCCATCGTCGCTAAGAGTGATTTCAAGGTCCGAAAATTGCAAACTGTTGTCCTTAGCAAGTTCGAAACTAAAATCAAATCCCTTGGCGAGTTGTCTAAAATTAGTAATTATATCCCCCACGATTTCTGGATAGGTCAACGGTGACTGTTTTTTTTTAAACAATAACAAAATCGACCACAAATCTAAACACACTTAGCACATCACTTACAGCACGCACCTGTGAAAAAGCCCTGTCAACAGCAGCGAGATAAATATTGCACAACACTGGAGCAGCACCACTACCCGATACAGATTCCATTCTTCTGGATATACTCTTTATCTTTAAAGGAAATGCTGGTCGAACACAAATAAAACTCTAAAAGTGTCAATACATTGTCAACAGTCACACCAGCACTATTTTGGAAAGGCACCGGACCATTAGTTTCAATGCAACACATAAAGGCGGCCAGTAATTCGCTCTGTGGGATGGAATAATATAAGTCCACAATATCTAACGAAAACATACATCCTGCCGAATTTGTTTCACACACGAATTCAATAATTTCAATGATACATCCTGCCGAATTTGTTTCACACACGAATTCAATAATTTCAATGATATTTTTTAAAGCAAAAGGATGGTCAATAACCAGTGTGTTAAGCTGTCTTAAAAGAAACTGACTAACCATGTTTTGCCAGGTTCCTTTTTCACTGACAATGCACCTAAAGGGTACATTTTCTTTGGGAGTTTTAGCCATGAAAAAGACATGCAAGCTATTCAGTTTGCTACTCTGAATAAACCTGCTTAGCTTTTGCAACCCAAGCTCTTCACAAAGCGCAATAGCTCGGCCTTTTACATTGCTTAAAGCCCCGCTTTAACCAAGCCGTATGAACGTGCATCGGGGTAATGTGAATACCACAGTCCTGGCAGGTTGATTCTCACATAACCAACCCATGTGAAACAAAACCCAAGTTGGCAGCTCCTGCCATGGTGCCACGGCGCCACGCCAACGGCTTGAAAACCTGCAGTAGTGTAGCTGTCGCTACTATATTTGTTGGTTGGTTGGTTGGTTTGTGGGGTTTAACGTCCCAAAGCGACTCAGGCTATGAGAGACGCCGTAGTGGAGGACTCCGGAAATTTCGACCACCTGGGGTTCTTTAACGTGCACTGACATCGCACAGCACACGGGCGCCTTGCTTTTCGCCTCCATCGAAAAGCTGCCGCCGAGGCCGGGATTGCTACTATATTTGTGCTGTCTTTTACTTGTGCTGAAGTGTCGACTGCTGCTTACCCCAGGGGGACGTGACCTCGTAAGGCAGTATCCTTCCTTTAGTCGCACCCCCAAGACAACGGTCCTGCATTATTATCTTCAATAAATAAATGAAAACATCGACAACAATAATCTGCTAAGGGACAAGGAAATATTGAATAACAAGTTATCTGCAAGCCAAGGAAGGATCCAAAAATTACAAACTGCCTAAAACCCGACTAAGTGAAAAGCTTATTCGTTATTCCTTTTCTTTGGGCCTCAAGTACTCGTTCTGAAAACAACCACCAATAAGAACTTTCAGGATTTTGCAGTAGATGGCTAATTATGACGCTTTCTGTGACCGCATCTTCAACTGTTTCTGCAGAATTTTGAAAATTCCAGTTTCCTGAAGAGGCGTGGCATGTTGTAGTTCTCCGGCACGGCCACACCATGACGGCAAATTATACACATCCCCCCCCCCCACCTTGTTTTTCGCTGCACTGAAGAATCACGACTATTTTAATGAAGCTGAAAGAACTACTTTCATCATTTTTTTTTCCTTTCACTGAAGCCTATCGACAGCGACAGCCCGGTACTGACCATAATTACTGCAAGCTTTTGTGTTGTTACTGCCACCAAGGGCGGAAAGATTAAAATAACTGTAGAAGTTATGAAACACAAACTTAATTTTACAAATACCTTCGCACAACCTTAAGTACTGCCTAACCAAGAACGCGCGTCACTAAAGCAATATCATCTCCTAGCAGAAGTCTTGGATTCCTAAAATGTTGTCTGCGCTATTCTCCACGAAACCTAAAACACCTAGCTTATAAATCACTAAGCTGAAATATGTCTCACCCGTCTGGACCCCTAACCAACTATATCTAAATCTTTCCTTAGAACGTGTAAACAGTCTATGCCCCAGGTTCATCTCACTGATGCTACTCGTACAACGTCAGCATATCATCAAAAAAAGGTGTCGTTTTCAAATTGCAAGCATGTGTTTATTTCACAAGTTGTTTCAGAGTTCACTTCATTCCGCGCCCTAAATCAACCCTACACCACGCATTTCGCTCCCCATTGATCATCCCCTTCAAGTTTCCCGGGCCACGATCCCGCATGTACTACCACATTTGCCGCAGCATTAATGCCCTGATCTACCCTGGACTGGAATAGCCTTCCACGTGGCACCGTCGCGATCACTTGTCCATTTACTTTTTTAACCCAGTAGCTACCATTATTAACAGTTTTAATTGTTAGCGTTTTCTTCTCGTATAAATGTATTTTTGTTCCAATTTTCTTATGCAGTACCCCCAATCTTGGGGACCTTTTAAGTATTAAAAGGATGTGATGTGACATCAGGCAAGCATTTAGTAGCGTTTGGTATAGCGACGCACCCTACAATAACAAGCCAGGCTGATTGACATTGTGGTGTGGCATAAAAGGACTAAAATATCTTTTGGGGGCCCTAATATATGCTTTTGGAAGGCCCTTGGAGACGGTTAATGGGCCAGCTTACCGATTACCCGTGCCCTGAATTATTTATAACTGTCTCTTCGATGTCTTTTATTGACGTTTAGATATCTTCGCTTGGTAAAAAGCAAAAATATATTACAGGCTCAGGGTTAAGGAATAATGAAACACCGAAAGTTACTGTCGTTTAGTTTGCGCGTCCAAGTAAGACTAGCTGCTCATGGTGAGCTATCAGTTGAAGCATCAACATTTGGGATGAGGTAGAGTATAAATCAAAACAAAAACAGCAACGCTTAACTGATCGTTTGGGAAAGCACTGTGCTGAATATTTTTTTTTTTTTTAACAGAAATTGACTAATGGATCTTATTCTCTTGCAACATATTCACCCATTTTTCGTGTAAAGAAAAAGCAGCACGTTCCACTTTCTGCGTATACTCCAGACGGTAGCAACTGCAAATTGAGTCGTAGCTTTAAGAATGCTACGCTAGTCGACGTCGTGATCATTTATACCCCAAAGAAAAAATGTAACCCTGTGTACGAAAAAGGCGGAAAGATGTAGGGGTGTTTCTTCTTGCGGGCTCAGCTGATGTTGGCCCAAAAATTGCTCATATAAAAAGGCTCCTACCTCTTCGCGCGTCAGAAACCTAATCATTTCTGTCTGAAGACGACACCTTGTCAGTTGATTTAGCTGGAAAAGAGGTCCAATGGTAAAACTGTCGCCATAAGCTGTCCCGTTCGTTCAGAACAATAGCTCAAATTTCTGATGCCGGCCGGCCATGTGTGACTTGCGGACCATGTGCCTTAGGCCCTTGCATTAGATAAGATTTCTCAATCGAAGTAATCTCGCAGAGGCAGAGTATAGTAAAGAGTTCGAGTAGGTTGTCGTAAGCTTCCGGTGTGATAACACTTGCGATTTTTCTGCCAGCAACTGCTCCAAATGAGGGATGCATACAGCTCTAATTATGCTAGAGAATTTCGGATGCAGGTTTAGGACCTGCAGACATACGTCGCACGCACATCGCAGACCACAAAAGTGATCAATTGCTGCGAAAATGTTTATTTGTTATTACGACTACTGGCCATTCTGTGCAATCCGTGTGGTTAGTACCAGACGCCGAAAAGACTGAAATGCCCACGACCTCAGCCCACAGCGCGCCTTCAGTCTTCTGAGCGTGTATTGAACAGCAAACAACACCAGCGGGAATTCATGTAGGTGAGTCTGTAAATCTTCGCGGTCGGGAATTCGGGGTCAGCTGTTATCTAACGCCACTAAGTAATGCGTGCTTTCGCGGTCTAATGACAGAAATAGTGTCTTACCGGATACAAATAACGTACAGCCTTTGTACAACAAAGCCGTACAACAACGTACAACAAAGCCGTACAAGTAACGTACAGCCTTTGTCAAAAGTGTAGAGCCCAGGGTGTCAGCTTCTGAGCCGTGTAGTGACTCTAATTTAACTTTAGTCGAGGTCCTTCTTATGGAAGAGTGTAATGAAAAAAATCTTCTCACCACCAAGAGATTCGGAAACGCAGGAAATGCATTACAAGCCGCAGGACGTGGCTCAGAAGCAAACCTTCCGGGCTCCACAGTTTTGACAAAGACTGCACTATGCCGTTCCGCTGAGTAGAGGTCCTTGGCGATATATTGCCAATTTGTTCATATATCCCCAACATCAAAACCAGTGGTGCATCCACACTACGCCTAGCATTTTTTCCAAGAACATTAAAAACCTACACAATGCGCGCCTCTAGGAACGCTGCAAATTGTAGGCTCTTTTTGGTGGCGCTGGTTCGGAAGAGTTTTCACTTTCAATTAAATGGTTCTAGAGATTTCACATATAAGAGGGACTTGGATTTCTTTTGTTCGATGCTGTTTCTGTAAAAACAACCAAAGCAAATGCCAAAAAGTGACATTTTATTACTACAATCATCCCACTGAACTCTGTAGATCAATAAGCGAGTACGTACGCAAACACACATGCATACACTTATTTGCATGAGGCTTGTAACTTATCGAAGCTCTTCCTCTTTGGTCCGTCAAAAACTGGTTCGGTTGTCGCTTCCAACGTGATAGCCCAAAGTGCTTACGACAGTCCAGAAAGTTATTATGGCGAGAACAAGGGATCTCTTATTTAGAATGTCTACACGCTGAGACGTAGCCTAATGATCTAAGCATGCAAGCATAGATAAAGCTACTCTTTGATCGAAACTCTTGTAGTGTATTGATGTTTCTTCGAAGAGAAAATGCAGCCCTTTGTTTCTTATCAAGCGACACCTGTCGACAAAAGAAGAATACTAGACGGTGCACTGGCCCAATTTCCTGGGAGTGTTTCCGCTGTGCGCGCGAGTGGCCAAAATCCAAGAGATTGTAGCCCGATACCTCCAAGGTGAATGAGTTTTTCCGAAGTATGGGCCGGAAAAAAGAATTTCTTCGTTGTGGAGAATATATAAATGTTATACGTGATCACTGAAGTGATAAACTGGAGGCAAGTCGCAATACAAGGTTATTCCAGCGGAAATTCGTTAACAAAATTTATATCTCTTTAGAATTAAGACGATAGCGCGAGTTGGGCACAAAACAGTCAGGCTGCTTAAATGCTGCTGTCGCCACACAGTGCGGCCTCTTGGCCTAATCTTGGCGGTTAGCGCGAAGGCCATGAGAAACATCAAAGCCTGCGACTGCTTCGACGAGATAAGGCCTCCACGAAACACCCACTAAATGTCTTAAAAGGGGCTTAATAACTTATTTGGTACGCATACTACTAACCGACAGCTATGCAATCTTCGAAGGTCTTCTTGGAGAAGTTATTATGGAGTGCAGCGAAGTTTCTACGCAGAAATCGGGGTGAATGGGCTGCTTGAGTGAGTTTAAACGCAGGTGATTCAATAAGGAAGTGTTGATGCTCACTAAGTTGCTCGGATCAGAAGGCTGCACTAAACGCTGTAGCTAAATTTGGCTACATACTGCTACTTCATTAAAGAACAGTCTTCTACTGAAGCCTAAGCGCGGAAGAACAACCTACGCTTGAACCGTATGCATATTGTTACTCGCAATGTTTAAAACAAATAACTACCGCCATCCGCGCATCCGCCAGGTCGTCACTCGCTGCTCCTTCCGCGTTTCTGTCTCTTTGCAATTTACTGTTACTCAGTGCACAAAGCCTACAGTGGCACATCTTGAAAAGTAGAACTCTCTCATTCTTGCAAATGTGTGTGACCTATATCGGTACACAGGAAAGTGACAGTTCTATTTCTGCAACAAAATCCCCGCATCCTGTGAAATAATGGTTCACCTGTTCCCTGTCTAGAAAGTGGCGCATTTTTGCCAGCGAACAGAGACAGTGATGAAGCTACGACAGACCAATCACTGAACATTAACTCTTGTGCTTCGTAGCGTACTCGAGCCTGGGTATTCGAGTTCAATAAACAAGCAGACATCTTAAAAAGTAGAAATCTCTGATTCTTGCAAATGTGTGTGTTAGACTAAAACTTAAACACCCTTTCTATTTTCCATTCCGTGCTTATAGGCTAGCTGTTGAATAGTTTACAATATATACTCTTTAACCTCCTATAATTATCCGTGTGGTATCTTTAGATTATATGCATTTATTCATATTTTTGTGCTCGTAATCTATTCTACGAGATAAATGAAGACTACACACCAAGGCACGCGGCAGAATATCTGCAAAATCGGCGTTATTACTTAGAGGCGCTGCGGAAGCCTCATGAGTGCATGCGAGTGACACGAGCATTCCCGTGACACTCATTTTAAATCTGCCTTAAAACTGAAATCATCTGTGCTCACGTTATGTACCACTGGCTATGACACTTAGCACAACGCGATACGGAGCTCTCAGCGGGGTTGTGATCGTTCCATAAAGTTTGTGTGGCCTATGAAGACCAGCGTAATTAGCCCCATGATGACGACACTCCAGTGTTATTACTACACAGCGAATATTGTCTGAACGTAATATGTCTTCAACTGCGGCCGCCTTTTCTGATACTTAAACCATGCCAGCCACGACAACACACAATAAATATTACAGTAATGATAATGATATGATATATCTGAATATATTTCACCCTTCACATTTGCAGATTGTGACAGGAATGAGAAAAGAAAAAATAATGTCTTGTGGAAGAATGCTTATTTTTAATTCGCGTCGTTTACATTACTCCTCATTAGAACTTAGTGAAAAACATCTCGGTGTAATTTATCATGTTTTCCGTGTCTGCGTCTGGGTTGCGGTCGTTTTCAGAAATATATTGTTGAAGACCTGTACTCAGCCCTCTGTCCTTGAGTGGCATGTAAATAAGGCTACACCTAAAATAGCGATAGCAAAACCTAGGTTCGAGCCCACGATCTCGGCTATACCAGCTCTTAAATATGCGCATATGCTCGAAATGGGATGACGAAGAAGGAGTTTTAACTATTTGCATGAAACAGAATTATAGTACATAGATACATGGATAGTAGATGTTAGTTTTCCGGACATGGATCTCAAAGGCGCCTACAACTAAGTTTAGTGGCATGTTTGCCTAGTGTTGCGCACATGGCTGCCCACTGTTGTTTAAAAAAAATACACCATGCCCTCTTACTGGGTTTGTAACAATGTATCATTAGTCGTAACTACTTCTTTGAAATGAACAATTTATTCTCTAACACAATGGCGTCGTACATAGATGTATTTGTTCTTTTCTGTACTATTTTCCAGGAGGTTTCAAAGAAGATCGCACTTCTTGGGAACCTCCTACTGCATAATATCAGTCGGCAGTAGACGCACAAAGAAATGACTAAAGTTGAGACATTTTCTTGTTTGATAAAGTAAGTAGAGGACGCTACATAAAATATATTGGTCTCAGAGAACAGAGACAACTGACTCCGACGACCTCTGGCGCTGCATGGCTATACACAAACACAACACACACACACACACACACACACACACACACTACTCGGAAGTACTACTGAGATGACTGAGCCGTGGTGCTTTCTTGAACAGGCGTTATGTTTACTGTAGGGAATTATACGCATCAAGAGAAGCGCTGCGCAGACCTGAGATGGAGTATAAATCCCGAGGAAGTACACTCGCCCTCGTGCTTTTTTTTTTGTTTGCTCTCAAGCGGCGGAGTAAATTTTCCGCAAAAAAAAAAAAGCTCAAATGCCAAGGAAGCTACCGGTTAGGAGGTGGTTAATATCAATAAGGGACAGAGGAATATTTGAGCCGCATCCTTAAGTAATGCCCAGACAGCCCAGCACAGCCTGTGCTGCCGACGGTCATAAATTTGCAGAGATTGTAGTGCGAACTGAGCAGCCAAGAGAACTCATTACGGAGTGCTTAGGCTTTCCTTTGGGCAAACACTAAGCAAATGCTGACTTAGCTGAAGTTCGAGGCAATTAAAAATTCTGTGGACCCTGATGCTCCCAAGGGAGGACGTCGAGAGGCGGGTTATCAAGAACGAAGCTTGCTTAAAGCTCTGAGCTCCATATATGGTAGGCTATGATAGAGCAGAGATCACACAAACTAAACGCTATTTACTAAGACGTAACTTTTTGCTTAGTTAATAGTGAAAGTCTTCGTTCTTTTTGGCCCCTCGTAGAACTGTGTGATAGGTTCATTGCTTGTTTTTGCACGAGGCTTTTCAACCGAAGGAGGACTAGCATTGTATACTTCAAAGAAGCGAAACTACTCGATAAGGAGGAACAATTTTTTTCCATTGTATTTGCTGGAACAAAATGATAGTGGGTTTGACTCCGCAAAGCAACATAGTTTCCCGCGTAACATCTAAACCTCCCCTGTCTATTCATACTTGAGGATTGTTCCACTTAGATTTTGGGAATGAGCCCAGTCTCCTTTGGGAGTGGGCTAAGTCGCTTTTGAACGTGGGAGAACTCAGTTATCTAATAGCGCAAATCTAATTTCAGAGATGCACCTCCGTGATGATGTGGGTTGGCCATGTCCATTAGCCTAGCCGTCCGCACCTTTATTGGACCTTAAGAGGGCAATGCCATAACTGTGTATCTGAATCCATTGTGCATGCGAGATAGATGATGAAGGGGACATGTAGTACACAGTGCGAGGGAGGGGAAGTAAAACTCGTGAGATCATCCGATGGTGCGATAGCTATGAGGTTCCGTACTCGCTCCCGTGAAAAATGCCTAGGCACGAATCCACTCTCCTGCGTAGACATTTTTAATGCGAAACCCTTTCTTCCCTCATGATTCATCTAATTTGAAAGTGTGACCAAGCAATGAATGGCCTTCGGACTGACACAAGAAAAACAATCGTATCTCCGCCAGGAATTGAACCACCATCCGAGCAGGTACGCTCCCTTGGTCGAGGCACAGAGCACTACACTATTGAAGTAGCCGGTCGCTATTGATCTGAAACTGCAACACACTCTAACGCAGTGCAGTAAATATCGTCGTGTTCATCAAGTTCCAACTTCCAAATCCATTCAGACTCTGCAGTAAACACAATAGTCTTCTTCAAGCTCCATCTGGACCGTTCGTTCATTTAACTTATCTTAAACGGCCGTGTCCTCAGACGGTATGCGTTCTTTTTACAAATAGAGTCGTATAGAGATTTTGATGGTGGCAATCGCAAGAGAAATGCTTTCACTTTACTGAAACTAAGCAGACTTAAGTGCGTCCCTGGACTTTTTTCCCTTCATCTCTACAGACGTTACGCACAAGAGTCATTGTTGGAAGCATAACCGCATTAAAAAAAGTTTTTTTGTGGCAGTAATGCTGTGAAGGCGACCTCAGCGCAGTGTTATATGGCGGCATATGGAAGAGGCCTCTCCTGCAGGAGCAGTAGTCAGGCTGATATGTATTACAATTATAATTAGCGCTTTTGCACTAAAATATACTTCCTTTGAGTCTTTAAAATGTGCCTAGATAAGGCAAATGGTCCTCTGCAATGAAGCAAAAGTCATAATAATTTATTACTTAACTGAAGGAACAGGAGGGAGGAGGTACATTCGCAACCACCTTTTTATGCGTCCTGTTTACTGTTCGTTAGGCACTGGCACTTTTGCTGCGCTGTAAGCCTGTTTTACTCTATTTCCTTTACTAAACGTAAGTGCGTTTATTTCGGAACAGCACAGTACACACAAGACAAGTTTAAGACCGCAGGCATACATCATTCTGCATCCTCTCATCCATTATGGCGACACGCACGACCAGATTACGAAATGCCTGCTGCCAGAGCACTGTCTTTTAGGAGATCGTTAGTCAGGACCCAAATTATATGCACAGAAATAATGGCGACCATTATACACGGAGGCAAGAGCACGATACGCGCCGTCGTATAGGTTTGTAGCTTTAAATTACAGCGCATTCATATTCGATGCACTATTCGTACAGAAGGGAATGGAAGCGTCCGGAAGCGTGGCGCTGAAACTGAACAAAATGTTTATAATTCCTGAAGAGGGGGGTTGGGGGGGGGGGGGGGGGGGTTGTCTTGCTGGAACAAATACCTCATAACACTCAAAAGTTGCGATCAAAATGGCTGTCCTTACATTTTAGGGTGGTAGCCACGTAAATTAGCCTTCTTTGTGGCAGCAATGATCCGAAGGCGTTTTCAGGAATTACGTAGCACGTGAACTAAGTAAGTTGTTTTCTCAAAGAACACTGTTTTCTTGCATTACTTAAACGCGACTCTTGGAATTGGGCTGCTACGATGGACGGAACATCTACGCTGAAATTTCATCTGAGGAACGGGCCGAAAGAAGGATTATAGAAGAATGGTTTCTTGAAGTTCTTCATGGATGCTTTTGTGGTGCGATTTGTATCTTTTGCGGAATATGTATTGTTGGAAGCCGTAATGGTACCTCGATTCAGTCCCAAACAGCGAAATGTTAACACTAAATGTCGGGCACTGAGCGTATAAACAACAAAACTTATTTTACAAGCCAAAGTACAAGGGATGGATATTCGACAAGCGAAAATTTGGCAACATCTTTCATATGGACCACATAGCTGTGTTGTATGATCCCGGTGAGTGAGTATTAATGGCCACTGCATTAGTAGTGATCGCGAGGCACACGGTTTGTAATGTCGGAACCGGTGACTACCCGGAACAGTTGCAGCGTTAGAGTGAAGTAGAAAAGGTACGTTTCCCACCATTAGCATTTACATACTAATGCACGAAATGACTTGTGCACTGGGCGGCAATGTGGAATGGAACGAATGAGGACCATTCCATCAAAGTTTGCTTCAATCAAGATCCTTTGGTCACAGCATTAAGTTTTTTTGCGTGTTAAGAGCACACATTTCCTTTTATTTGTCTCAGTTATGTTGCTTGGATGATTAACACTAATGAAGCATATTTAACCTCAATTAATAAAGAGCAATAAGACTCGCTCGTTTCAGCTGAGTATGTTTCATTTTATATAGTATGTCTACATGTGCCAGTCTGGTACCAATATCCGCAAGGCAACAAAAGCCTGCGATGCACTTTCTGCCAATCGCTGAAATAGATATGTGCACAATAGCAAATAATGGTGTTGCTGAGAAAAATTGCATTATAATCAAAAATTCTGACGCCATCCAGAGTAAATAGCAGAGAGGCGCGGATAACAAAAAAAAAAGATGAAAGTTGGTTAATTTTAAGCCAAACCGTGGTCATAGTGCTGTCTCCATTCTGGAACATATTCTTAGAGCCTTTTGATGGGTATTCAGCTAAAAAAAAAAAAAAAAAAAAAAAAAACGAGGATGAGGAGGACAAAGTATAACAAAACAAAGCACTAAGCGTCGAGAATGTCCTTGGCGGGGGTCATCAATGCCAACTGGTTTTTCAGCTAGATTGAGCCTAACCTAGCCTGCCACGTTGGAGGAGAAGGTGTAGAAAGTAAGGTGACTGAATCGCAAATGGGGAGGAAAATATACAGTGTTCTAAGTTAGCATAAGGTTCAGAACAATTTGGGTATACGAGAGAAAGGCTTATGCGGCACAGAAACAATCGGGCAAGAGTAATGAGTGTACTTTGATGTATGCGTCGAAGAATGCGCATTTGCGTGCTAGTGAAAGATTTATTCGGAAGTGGAAACGTACAAATTGCAAAAAGCACCAACTAGCCCAATTCAGCATTCTTGTGAAGTGTACAAAGGGTTCTCTAATGTTGTCATAGCCAAGATTTATTTCTTTTTTGTAGTAAAGAGTAGCGTCCCACGTCAGTTAACAATGTCAGGGAATCCCAGGCGCTACCCAGGCCGAAGTTTGCCGGTGAGGCAATGCACTACCTCATTACCTGGAATTCCAATGTCAACAAGAATACACCTCTGTGTGACAGTGTGGGGACATAGTTTGGTAAGAGCTTTGTGTAGATCATCATGTAGTTCTTCGGAAATGTGACTGGTAGGAATGGCGTGAAGAGCATGTACTACATCAGTGCATGTGGTATATCCTGAAGGGTTGGGGGGGGGGGTGCTTGTTAGAGGCCTTGAACACCGGTGACTACTGGTACGGTCTCCAGAGTCGCTGTAGGAGGAGAATCTATGTAATTCCCGAGGGTATGTGTCACTACTACCTGGCTGCCACTCTAATTTGAGTAAGCAGCCGCTTCCATGTAATCGATTGTTGAATTAGTAGGATGTACATGAATGAAAATGCAAGCGAAAAGACTGACTTTTGTAGTATCAGCTGCAAAGGTTTTATTTATTTTTTTGGAATGGGCGTTTTTCTGAAGTTATATGGGCCTGTGGAACGAAGGGTAATGATAGGGAGGTCGATAGGTTGGAGTGCAACTTTCTGAAATATCCAATGTAATGTAATGTATAAGAGAAAAACAAAGTTTAGTGTTTGACATGAAGAAAGCCATTGTACTGTGCTCTAAATAGTCCACAGTTAAAACGAATAGAGGCGTTTCTCGAGACGCTAAGCCCTGCACATCAGAGTGCCGGCCACGATTGAACATGCTACTATTTCTCACCGGCAGTACATGCAGTCGTTTTAAAGGTTTATGCAAAACCTTTTGTGAATGAGGTGCTAATCGGCGAAAAGCTGACTACACACACGCGCCTTTCCACATCACATTCACGCAATTGTGAAAACAATAAAGCCCCCCGCTCGCGTCTATTTATTGGTGCCAGGGAAGCTTTTAAATCGATCCGACATCCTGAAGCTCCCGCATAAGCCCTTGCAAGTGATTCCAGCTGCTGCCTTTCACTAACGTTCTGCGCTTCAACACCGACGTGAAATGGGGCCGAGACTGATCTCCCCCCTATTGTATATGCGAGAGAACGAAAGTCAACAATATCGATCTCTAAGAATGCTGAGGCCTGAAAAGGCACGACGCATAAATGACGCGCGTGAACGTCGCGGGCAAAAGCGTCCAAGCTGTTGTCGGCGAGGGGAACGGCCAAGCCGGGAGAAGAAAAAAGGTTTAGTCAGACACCATTACAGTTTATCACGTCCGTCAGGCCGCTTGCAGCCTAGCGTGCGAGGAATGGCATTACAGTAACCTCATTACCGCTCCTGAGTGCACGGCAATCGCGAAACAATCCATAGTTGATCTTTGGCAATTTGGCTTGGCTCTTTTAGGGTCAATGGGATTTCAATGCGTTATCTTTCAAACACGTACCCAATGTTCACGCGGAGTTTTTATTTCTGTTCCTTTTTACTTTCTATTCGTTCTATTATCTTCAGCACTGACAGAATTGCTTCTCACCAAAGTAAAGAAGAAAGATAACGAAAGATAAATCATGGAATTAGGGAGAAAACAGGAAAATACCACGCGTTGGCAAACTTGGTAGAATTATGCAATTTCATGGAGCACCTGCTGCTGATTAAAAGATCTATAAATGGTTCCCTGATGTACATTTACCCCTGTGTTCACAGGCCAAGAAAGAATTATCCGCGTTATTTTCGAATCAAGTGACTACTGATACCTGGTTCACTTCGTTTGTAATTTAGCCCCCTGTTTGCTAGCCCTTTGCTACAAGCACTAATAAAGGACATTAAGCTTTGGCTGCAAATGAGCACCTCTATTTTCGAGAATGCCGCCAACTATGAAGAAAGCGTACCCGCTTGAGCAGCCAGTGCGTTCTTCTTACTTTCCGGAAGTCTTCAAATGAGCGTGACACCAATCAAACGTCGTAGTCAGACATCTCCTGTACAGCCTAACATAATGTTAACGATTCTTTTCCTTTAGTGAGAAAGCACTGATACGATCGTGAGAGCTGAGCAAAAATTATGCTTGTGCCTCGCTGGTTGCCTTAGAAACAGTGACACGAGCCGTTATCGAGCCACCGAGGTGGTGAGTGGAAATAAATAATTTGCAAGAGATAGTCCCTTAGCACGACCCCTCCTGTTTCCAGCCTCTGGCAAATCATTTGCTTGTAAGGCAGCGCAAGCAAACATCCATGTGTCATCACATATACCCTCATTCTTATCACGAGTTTATGTAGCCGCTCTTCGCGCAGCGTTCAGATGGAGTCATATACCATTTCGCCCCCCCCATTTAGCATACACCTAGTAGTCAAGTTGGGATCCTGTTTGTGGTATGTATTTCAACTGACGACGTATGTTAATCCATTTGTATGCGGTGGGTTTTAAGTGTAGGTGCCCACCGAGGAGTGTGAGAGATTCTGAGCCTCTACTTTCCACCAAACCAAAACCAACTACCGAGTTATAGCACTCTTTTAAACTCCGTGCCAGTCTCTAAATGCTTTACCGCCCAGCAAGGCCGTATCAAAGCATGGCAAACAGTGCATTCTCACCTCTTACCCATTTTAAGCAGAGGTAAAAACTGAGATTTTTTATTCACGTCACTGTACGTAAGTTCATATGCGCTTATTTAGAGCTTGTTGAAAGTCTGCAGGTAATATGTAACTGCAAACTTTGACTACACAGGTAAGGCGGTCAACATGCGCAAATAGGAAGTTTTGCTAGTTGGTTAGAGAGTTGTTTGGACGTGAGGCTCGAGAGCAATGAAACGAGAGGCAACGAAGACTAGGGATCTCCCGGCACTTCGTATCTAGTCCCTGTTCGACAACCCTAATCCTCCAATAAGAAAAGGGCGGAATGAAATGGCCGCCGTGCAATGTATTGCTGCTAAACAAAAAAAAATTCGAGTTGTCGATTTGCACCGATAAGCGTATCCGCCCCTCTGCCCCGTTTTGCCGCATTAAGCCTGATCGGATGAGAATCCGCGCGTGAGAGTAAATGTAACTGCAGTCTTCAGTTCAGTTCAGTCGTTCAGTCGTGTCCGACTCTCCGTGACCCTATGGACCATGTCACGCCACGCTTTCCGGTCTCTCACTATCTTCCTAACATCACATAACTTCATGTGCAGTCTTGCGGCTGCATAAAAATGGCGAGGTTTTCATACTGCATGGTTGGCTGCTCCGAGAAGTGCGCACTTTACATCCGGCTCCTCGTGTGCTTCGATTCTAACGCGATAGCCTTAAAAGCACAGTTGTCCAGAAAACGCGATGTCGGCGTTGTTGGCGTTGGGAGCGCAATGATTCTTGGTATAGGTTGTGCGATCTCACGCGACGACTTGACGTAGGCGATTTGCTTGGAGGTGCACACCCAGGCTGGAGGGTAAGAGCGCTTGAAGACTACAGGACTCTTACAAGCCAAGTCTCACGTGCTACACTTAGGTCACGCAGGCACGTTCGTACAGCGCGACATGACTGTATAAACACCATATCGCCAAATACGGGGTTTATATCTATATTGGGTGCTCTCTCATTTAGTAAGGTAGATTAAGCCTGCAAGCTGAAGAGAATTTATGAGATAACATCGGAGAAAATTAAGGGGTTAGTGAACAAGCAATAGGAAAAGTGCGTGACCGGGATTGAGGATAAGCAAGGGGAGACGCGGACGGGAGTCGTTAACATTGCCGCGTCATATACCCGTACAGGAAACGACTGTTCTTCTTTGGGTGTATTGTTAACTTTTTGGGTGTGTTTTTTTTACCTCCACTTATTTAATACCGAGGTTTCTTTCTTGTTCCTGCATATATAAAAACTGAAAATTTATATACTGGTTTGTCTATTGTTTTTTTTTTTTTTCGCCGGATGTGACGGGCTCCGCTTGGTTGTACATACCTCAGCAAAAGCTTTGTAATATCTGAAGAACAATTAGATCAGATTGGGGGAAAAAAACGTTGACACATTACCAACTAAATCTGTCACGCGCCGAAAGAAGGTTAATATAAAATAATATTTTCTGCTGCGCTTTTCAGCTATAAAACATTTCGCATGAATTTTAGTTTAGATCGAAACCTCTACTACTACATGCACAACAATGTTTAGTCCAGCTTCTACTAAAGGACTTTGACATCCGTTAAGGCGGTAATCTCGTTGCTCCGTTAAGGCGCTAGTCCCAGGTTTGAACGCCTTACAAAGATTAATTTTTATGCGAAAACATTATATGTCTCATGCAAAACATGGGTTATCGGAAGCGGTGGTATTAAAAATCACAAGACGGGACATGACGTCATTAGTCAAATAATTTGTAGTAATTAGGTGTAAAGTAGATGAGGGCGTAGCATGTCGTAACAAGCAATAATAAAGACAGGATATCTCATCGTGCCTCCGTGTCACAGTTGGACGTCATCTGTCGTCAAGTTATAGAGGCGGTGAATCAGACTCGGGTCATAGTTCTCATCGCAACTATGAAGCCAACCATTGTCGAAACGCTGAAGCGTCGAGTGGGACAACGCCCTACTCCTGTGCCGCGACCCTTGTCTTTTTGCCTCTGGAGCGGAATTTTCCCTTAACGAATCACTAACGGACCTCCATGTGGCGCAAGGTTTGTATACTCGCGTATCGAAAATGTGATGCGGCATTTTAAGTGCGACATTTGCCTTGTGTCGTACCTTCTTGTTGCCTAACTGGCATGTATCTATCAGCAAATCCAATTAGCAATAGGCATCCAAACAGGTATATGCCTCAGTTGTATGCCATGATTACATTATTACATCACGAGAAAAAATACAGCGGGTATTTTCAGAGCTATAGCGGAGTGGGCGCGTTCAAGTGGAGAAAGGAAGAGGGAGCGGTCAGAGAGCAGAAAGATTAGAGAAATTCTCGCTACCGGAGGCATGGTGCCACTTAGCACAAGTGTAATTGTGAGAATCGGACGTCGCTGCGCCACTAAGCTTTCTCCTTCATGCGTGTAGGCGGTCCTGACTGACTTGATTTCTTTTCGGCACGAGCTTCATCTCTTAAGGTTTAAGCGGTGTCTCAGGGGAGCAACCAGAGGGGCTACCAGGCAAGGGAAAATGAAGCAATGCAGCAGTGACTCTCAAAAAAAGACTTCACATCGAATGTGCGGGAGCGCCAGCACGTGAGGTGCATGGAGATGCGTATCATTTCGGCGCCTGACGCCGGAAGACAGTTTAAACCAAATCCATTGCGCAACGAAACTCTCAGCGGTGTTTGAGGCCTGTAGAGGCACACTTATTTCAACGCCGCCAGTGCCTCATCCCGTAAGGTATCCATGTTGCGCGCAATATCTCTTCCCACCCACTTCAACCCCACCGACTTTGTGGCGACTTGACGCCCGCGATTCTGTTGCTCCGTGCTAGTCCAAAATGCCTTGTAGGTCTAAAAGGGATAAATATCATCCCGTTTTCGGCTTCAAAGGAGTACGTCGGAAAAGCCCATGACTCAAACCGATTGGTCAGCCGGGTACAGCTGCGAGCGCTTGAGGCTTTCACTTCAGTCCTAGAGAGTGAGAGGACCAGGACGGGAGTGGCACACGAACGAAAATAAAAGCGCGTACATCGAGACACTCTACGCATGAGAGAATATCATCACCACACTATAAGAGGAGGGTACCAGCATCAGGTGCATTGACATGTATGCCTCTTTCCGACGCGTAAGAGGATGATTATCAGGCAGCGCACCATGATACACACAGACAGGAAGAGGGACAAACGCAGAATTTACAACTAAATTTTATTCAAGAGCGGAACAAGAATATAGTCCGGACATAGGCAGCACAAATAGAAACAAGCATCTTTATTTACACCCATCTATACTGTAGCTATCATTGAAATGTGGTGGTCAAACACAGCAGGGAATCCGCCTCCTTTCGCAATAGCCAACACACTTTCCGAACACCGAAAGCTGCCCTGAGGCAGTGTCGAACCACGCGCTGTTGCTATCTTTAATCAAAGACCTGCAGGAGGCGACATGGTCACTGCTCCAGATGTTCAAGGCAGCTGGTTCCTGGAAAGTATTCACTGAATCGGGCCCCCGCCGGCGAGGTTGTGTTGTTCGCTTAACATGGCTCAGAAAGGCAGCGGAGCACAGCGCCAGGTTCTCTATTAGCTGACG
Source organism: Amblyomma maculatum (assembly GCF_055883805.1). Taxonomy (NCBI): domain Eukaryota; kingdom Metazoa; phylum Arthropoda; class Arachnida; order Ixodida; family Ixodidae; genus Amblyomma; species Amblyomma maculatum. The sequence goes on from NC_139345.1 coordinate 48,059,866, forward strand.
CTTATTGATGCGGTGATGCAGTAAGCATAACAACTTGGCCAAATCCTTGTTTAATGGACAGTGTTATAGAAACAAAGAATGAGTGGTTCCTTAGTGTGTCATGGGTTATCTCAATTACATGGTTCCATTCTTGTCGCGACTGGCAAATTTTGAAGGATGCAAAATCAAAAACAAAACTCTGGTCTACTTCGAGTTCAGTGCAAAATAAATCGAGCTCAGTGCCTCGAGGTTAAAACTAATCCACAGAGGATTTTGCTAGTCAGCTTAATGGGTTATTTGGGAATGTGATAAGTACTAATGAAGACAACACCATGCCAGTGTGGGTGTGCAGGAGACACACATATAAAATAGCTGGCATTGCCTATGAACCTATATTATCTGTCTACCCTGAAGAAAGTGCGACCCCGACTGGTACGGTTGGTCCTTAAACAAAAACAGCCGCGAAACCGTGGCATTTTTATTGCCTAATGTAATTATGCGTATTATCACCTCTTGGCCATCTTACGAATTACTGTTTACTAGTGCGCTGCCTGGAAATGCGTGTTCAAAGAAGCTCCTTCTATCGACGTGATTTCGTGTAGACAAAATGTGGATGGGGGGGGGGGGGGGGGCAAAGGGGGGGAAGGGAGGAGGGCTTGAGCTTGGTTTGAACTTAGGTATAAAAGCTAAATCTCTCTTGAACATGGTTTTGCATGATTCAACACGGTTATACATGGTTTGTCGGTTTAAATTGCGCTCGGAAGCTTGGCATAGAAGGTGGCACGACAACAATTTTTTATATATTTTTGTTTATTTGGTATGTGGGGAAATCAAAGTGCAACATCTAGCTGACTCTTTTGTGTAGATCTACACCTAATAAGGTAGACGCCACGCGACCTTTTCATTCCTCGATTTTTATAGTTCTTGTCTTAGTTGGTTTGGGGGGAAAAGGAAGCGCAGCATGTGAGTTCGCTCGACGCCATTTGAGCCAAGCGAGGTGAACTCCGAAGCTTCCCCCCGATTATTAGAGCTTACGCTCTAATAGAAGCTAAAGATGGTGTTAAAAATACGTTCTCTATATGAACATATACCTGCAATAAATATGGACACAAGATTCACCATAAAAAAGCCCAAAAATCGACAACCTTTTCCCTCACGGTTAACGCGTGACCAAATAATCAGATGGCGGCCAAATTTGGGACTCGCAATTTGCTGAGCGATTAGAGTTACAGTACAATGTTGCGGCCAGTGAGCACGGGGGACCAGCAGAGAACAAAAAGAAAGACCCAACTGCTCGAGGTTACACCGACCGAGCTAGCCGAGCCCTGGTCTCACCCCTCCTCAGTGTCTTCAAAGACAGACTCCCGTCACATAGATCACTAACCAAAAAGGATTTCATTATCTGGAGACAACTATACAATCACGTTTCCCACCTGTTTAGCTATGTACCAAATGCACCCAACAGTGATAAAGAGCCGTGTACTTGACACTGATATGTGAGAAAACACCCATTTTACATGAGAAATAACATACGATTGCACTAAAATTAGAGCTACTGAAACGACACCAAATGTAGATCGGGAGTAGTGGGAGATGCGATTATGTATCTCAGGCTTGTATTTTCAAGAAACGTTTACGATCCCGAGAGAAACTGATAGCTAGGGTCACTTGAAGACTGAACTAAACAATCTTCCCTGGCGACTCCAGCATCCACCTCTGTTATCAGAGCAATAAAGCTTATTCTATGTAGCTCCCAGTGTCGAGCGTAATTTTCTTTTTATAGTCGCTAAATAATCGCCTTCAACGCTATGGATGCCCTTAGGTTGACTGCCTATCTGCGGCCCTCCAAGAGCCAGAGTGTTTCCGAAGCGTTCAGACTCGTGAGTTGCAGCAAGATAAGGCAGAACTGACTCAATAATGAAACCGGCCTGGGACAACGCAATTGTCTCTTGTCATTTCTCTTCCTGGAAGTTCGCGATAACCTCGACTGCCGCAGGACAATGAGTAGAAGTTGTTGTAAGGTCACAACTTGGCGCAAAAGCTGCAAGAGCACAAAGCAAAGTTTTCCAGACAGGGGCGACCCGAAATTATCCTCGGGGAAAGTACATAGTTGTTCTTGATTACCTCAGCACCACGCCGGTCTTTTGTTATGGACTGCAATATAAAAGCAGCCTCTCAAGTAAAACAAAATGCACGGCTGGCACTGCGCTAACAAGCAGCTGTGCTATTAACCTTGTTGGGGGAAGCACTAATACATGAGTTTGAACACTGCATCAGCAGTAAGGCGTAAAAATGCATTCAGCCTGGGGGCAGCAATCCTCCAATGTTTGTGCTCATTAGCTTTCTTGGCACGCCAGCTTAGTAGCTATAAGTCTGCGAAGTTAGTGAAGCATTGTTTTATTATTATTATCTCCATAAACGGGATTCTTAACCTCGCTAATTATTACGCCACGCTTTCAGCAATCGATCAGTTACCGATGGTATTCAACGGAAGCTCAAACACTAGCCGTGAGCAACTAGATTAACGTTAATATATTCAGAGCTGTTGAGAAAGACCGCAATGTGTTTCTTTTTATCATGCGCTTTTTTCGCGCAAAGAGAAACAATGTGAAAACAATATCGGCCGAATTTCCGCGCAAAGCTCGCAGATCCAAGAAGGTAGATCGGTGAATAATTCACCTTTGCAAGCCATATCATCGGTGACCGTTCTGAATACGCATCTGTGTCGAAAGCGTGTCAACTCGTACGCGTGCACAACCGGCTACGATTGCGAGGCCACCGCGTATGGCGGTAGAGCAAGGGTCATAAATTACATTGAAATTGCGGTAGAGCAAGGATCATAAATTATTGAAATTCATTGTTGTTGTTTTTGTAGCGTAAAGCTACACTACATCAGTCAGAGCCAAGCTTCGCGTCAGTGTGCACCACCGGTTATGCACATGCGCGAGAGCCGCGTGACGTCACGAGAGGCGCAGGTGCGTCGCCTCCTCGCCACAGCCGGTGCGCGCCTAGGAAGAAGAAGAAGAAGAGAGGATGAGAGGAAGAAGAAAATAAAGAGGAAGAAGAAGAAGGGGAGAGGAAGCGGAAGTAGAAGAATGACACACTGCGTTAGATTTTCAAGCTGTCGGCGTTACACCGTGACACCACGTGCCGTATGCCAGGAAGGAGAAGAAGAAGAATGACAGAAGACTAGACGTCGGGTGCTGCTGCCAAGGGCAAAGCCATTGCCGCACGGCGGAATGAAAACAGGAGGAGGCGGCGGGCCGAGGAAATTGAGGAAAGAGACGTATGAGTGACGCAGCAAGACGGGCGTGTCTGACCGCTGAGAACACTGGATGTGACAATGAGGTTAACCGTTTACGAAAAGTGGACCTTAATATTTGGGTAAGTGAGCTTGGCTATACGGCCACGAAGAGTTGGACACGACTGAACGACTGAACTGAACTGAACTGAACTGAACTGAACTGAGCTTGGCTATGCTACTCGTCAGTTTCACCGTCGCTTCACAGACAATCCATTTGGAAGTATGTGCAGTGGGGAAGTAGCTTGGACTTGGTACTACAGCGAAGCAGTGCAGATTCAAACCGTCTAATTGAACGGGAGGAAACCAAGTCTCACTACATTACTGATCATCGGTGCGTCTTCATTGCAACAAATAAACTTTATGATATCGCATAACCTGCGTGCTCCGCTATAAGCTGTGCCTTACGTAACCATGGGGCCGTAGCTTTCGCTACACCATTAGACTTAACTGTAGTTAAACCACAACAAATTGTTGTTCTAGGAATTAAATTCAATACATGGATGAGAAAATATAGACAGTACAAGGCAAGGTAAACAATCTGTATAAAGAAAACAAGCCGTGAAGAGCATTTTTGAGAAGGAAGAAGCAACTTATGACATTCGCAAAAACTGAAAGCAGTAACGGAAAGAGACAAAGAATAAGCTTTATTGGTGTCTTTGGAAGCTCTTTTCTGTCTCAGGTAGGTTACTGTCGCTTGCTAGAAATGATCTTTTTGTTCGTGGCGACTGGTAAATGCGGTGTCTGCGAGCAAAGCTTTTTTTTTTTTTTTTTGCCTCACGTCTGAGCTGGTCACCCTGGTCTACTACTGCTATTCTGAGACAACATGATTGAAGTGGCTTTTACATTCATGCCCACATGATGTGGTTCAGGTTTTCATAATCTGCAGCTTTTGCATTCTGCAGAGTTTATTTCGTGACTGAACGTCAGTTACTATTGCTGTACTTGTGAATGTGTGCGTTTATAGCTGCCTTGGTGGTTCGTTTGATCGTGGAGCCAGGACAGGTGTGTTCCTTTCTGCCCATTTGATGGAAGGTTCTCAAGCGATTAGCCTTAAGTAAATAGTCTCTCACCAATCTAAACCCGGGTTTCATAACGTGCCTTTGGATACTGAGTCCTCGGATTGTATTGTTGATGTGTTTTGCTCCTGAGAAGCCTAGCGTAGGGTGGTGCACGCATATCTTATTCTAACTTCCGGGCAAATTTGCTAATACGTTTTATAGCTCTTTCGAAGTTTTCTTTATTTTTTAAGCAGAGCGTAAGGTGATTAAAGGTGCTTATTGTACATTTTTCTTGGTAAATCAAGAGCAGACTTTTTTTTTTCTTTTCTACTGGAAACCGGCATGTGAATATGGGAAGTGTCTAAAGGACTTAAATTTCAATTCATAATTTCTCGTATTTTTTTAAGTACCAGCATTCTTAGTACGCTGGTTAATATTTTATCCTCGTAGGCGGAAGAGAGGGGGAGGGGGGCAACACTTTTGCCCGGCAAGTTTTTATTTAGTGTTCCCTGCTTCATGTACTGTAACCGTATGCTAAAAAAATATTTTATCGTTTTTCAGCACAAATAATCAACTTCTTTGCCTTTGTGTAATTTTCTGTGGGCTGTTTTTCATGCTCTGAACAAACTGAAGACAAACTCATGCATGGCTACATAGGCAATCATCTGGTCTTCCCTTACCACCTATAAAATATATGAGCAATTAAAATATCCGTGCTAAAAATTGTTCACCGCATTATCTAGCACCTATATCACAAAATAAAAGAGCCCTCAATGCGTAAAAATATATGTTTCGAAAATCATGCATGCAAGTGTGATCTTAAGTGTAGGGAACCTGTGAGACGTTTTCGAAGGAAATCCATGATGTTCGAAAAAACGTTAGATAGCCTAGAGGGCCGCAACCAATATTCTCATCTTTCTTTGCTCTTGCTATGTTGACATCTAGTACTGAAGCTTTCTTATTTGCGTTGCCGCCATTGTCATTCATGGCATAATGTCGCGTGCGTGTGTGTGTGCGTGCGTGCGTGCGTGCGTGCGTGCGCGTGCGCGTGCGTGTGCGTGTGCGTGTGTGTGTGTGTGTGTGTGTGTGTGTGTGTGTGTGTGTGTGTGTGTGTGTGTGTGTGTGTGTGTGTGTGTGTGTGTGTGTGTGTGTGTGTGTGTGTGTGTGTGTGTGTGTGTGTGTGTGTGTGTGTGTGTGTGTGTGTGTGTGTGTGTGTGTGTGTGTGTGTGTGTGTGTGTGTGTGTGTGTGTGTGTGTGTGTGTGTGTGTGTGTGTGTGTGTGTGTGTGTGTGTGTGTGTGTGTGTGTGTGTGTGTGTGTGTGTGTGTGTGTGTGTGTGTGTGTGTGTGTGTGTGTGTGTGTGTGTGTGTGTGTGTGTGTGTGTGTGTGTGTGTGTGTGTGTGTGTGTGTGTGTGTGTGTGTGTGTGTGTGTGTGTGTGTGTGTGTGTGTGTGTGTGTGTGTGTGTGTGTGTGTGTGTGTGTGTGTGTGTGTGTGTGTGTGTGTGTGTGTGTGTGTGTGTGTGTGTGTGTGTGTGTGTGTGTGTGTGTGTGTGTGTGTGTGTGTGTGTGTGTGTGTGTGTGTGTGTGTGTGTGTGTGTGTGTGTGTGTGTGTGTGTGTGTGTGTGTGTGTGTGTGTGTGTGTGTGTGTGTGTGTGTGTGTGTGTGTGTGTGTGTGTGTGTGTGTGTGTGTGTGTGTGTGTGTGTGTGTGTGTGTGTGTGTGTGTGTGTGTGTGTGTGTGTGTGTGTGTGTGTGTGTGTGTGTGTGTGTGTGTGTGTGTGTGTGTGTGTGTGTGTGTGTGTGTGTGTGTGTGTGTGTGTGTGTGTGTGTGTGTGTGTGTGTGTGTGTGTGTGTGTGTGCTGTGATATACGCTTGAAATCTTAACCGTTGTGGGATCTCAGCTGGAATGGAAATGGGAAGGAGCATTACCGGAGTGAATGCTAGGCACAAACAGCGCCGTTGATCTGGGGAAGAAGGAACAATACACATTTGTCCCAGAATAGCACCAGATAGCTTAAAAGGCAGTTTCCTTTGTAGCAAAGTGACAAGTGGGCTGAATTCCTTCCAGAGCACGTTACATAGCTTCACCGACATCCCATCCTAATCACGTGCACGAGCTAAAGGACAATAACTTTGTCCCTGTGACGCATTCTTGGTCTTCTGCTTGTGCACCTACGACTCCCAAACGAGTGGCGAAGGTTCACGGCCTCTTTGCCTCCATCTCGCGGCTTTACCATGTTCTCATTGCAATGGGCTTTCTGGAAAACTCAGCGCAGCAACAAAAAAAAATAACACTGGATCCAATTATTGAGTAAACATGTACGCATAAAATGAATTGGTGTAACCGCTTACCATGCATGTTCAGTGGCACCTCCTTCCTGCTTTTACATGCCTGTCCTCTAACAGTACGTTTAAAGTGCCCACCGCTAAGTGAAGTATTTTGTGCCTGTTTAGCTTTGCATCATGAAACACCCGCCGCGGTAGCTCAGAGGTAAAGCCACCCGACTAGTGAACCGGAGTACCCGGGTTCGTACCCGACCGCGCCGGTCACGTTTAAATATAGGAGAAATGCAAAGGCATCCATGAACTGTCCATGAGCTACAGATGGCGGAAATTATTTTGCAGCCCTCGACTGCGGTAACACTTCATCCCTTTTTGTTTTCACTTTTAACGAACTACCTTTTCTTTGAAAGCGGGCCAGGTGTCTGCTGAGAAATGCTACTGATGCCGCTCCGACATAAAACAACAAATCAGCGAAACCAAAAGGCGTTTAACGACACATGCACTGTTCCAGCAGTAACACGGCATGTAGGCACCAGATGGTGACAAATTTTGTTAAGATTGCCTTCGTACACTGATTTTGTTTCGACTCTTCTCCTGCAGTTCGGTGCCGTGTTCTCTCCTATGACGCGCAAACAAGCGCGGTGTCTCGCGGCATTCAGGGTACAGTTTGACACAGCCTTCTCATGGACTATGTGACGTCATCAGACCACTAACATCATTGCTACTTAACGTACTCATGACGCCACATATCTTATGATGCCATATGACCTATGGTATAGCATGACTTATAATTGTGGCATTATGGGCCTTACTTCACCGATCCACTGACGTCAATCTATACTCAGAAGCAGCTTTTTGAATTTTTTGCTCATAATAATGATTTTCTTATGACCGCATTGTCGTTCCCCTCAGCGCCCGGGGGAGTACTTACACAAGGAGAACTATAAAAGCGTGCTCACGCGCTCTGCGGAGAGTAGTGGTCAGCCCTCTCGGCAGTAATTCGAAGGGATGGTAGTTTGACTCCTGGCAGTGCCACAATGTTTTCTTAATGTTTCATGAGAAGGACGTTTTCTGCTCACACAAAGCATGAGGCAAGAGGATGTCACTTGATGACGTCACGAGAAACCAGCTTCCGGCGACACATTTTACGAACACTTGTGGCGCCAACACAGCCTAGTAAGGCTTTCGCCTTAATATAGACTCAAAAACTTGTAACGAAGTAAACTAGTAAAGTTAAATTATTTTATTAAGTCAATTCGAACACAATGATCCAAAGAATTGGCATAAATATGTAATTAAAGTGCATGTCCTCTAGACCTGGTATTGGACTCTTTGATGTTGAGGGTACCCTTGGAAAGCTCTCCACTCCAAATCTGTGAAATGCAGGCTCTTTCCTGTAGGCATCGCCGTTCTTTGCAAGCCAGGTGCCATCGTTTCTATTGTATGTTGAGCAGACAAATTCAAAGCGGAAATATACGACTCCATTTGAGGCATACGCAATTAACAAAGCGTTAGTGAAGTCCAACATACTTGGATAGCACTTTCAATTCCAAGACAACTCAAAAACATTGGAAGCTGCACATATGACCATTAAAGTTGTGATTGGTTTAACCTTCCGATGAGTGCCATTCTTGCTTAAGATGTTTGACCTCCGCTCGTATCAAGTAGTTAATACTGCCATAGAAAATTTATGAGTTGCATTTTTATATCAAATCGCAGTATTAAATCATTTAGAGGAATTATCAATTATCACTGGCGGCATTGATTTTCAAGGTGGATACAGCCTTATCATACTCGAAAACATTCGTTCATAAACTGCTTCCCGTTGTCAATAATTTCTATGTATGCGCGCATGTCTACTTGCGTTGCTGTGTTCCTTTCGTGCAGTCAATTTTCCTCTCACTGTTCCTTTTAGACCACGAATAAGCAATGTGTCGGGAAGGGTTGTGGTGCCTTCGCCCCCCCCCCCCCCCCTTCCATGATTTTACCTTGACTGCGTATTGTTTCGGTTAACGCTTCAGTGAGTTCATTGCAAGCAATGGGGGGGGGAAGGGGGGGAGGGGGCTTGATTTACTTGATATTCACTCGACAGCTTTTATGTGCGTGATGCCAGGCGCGGTAGTGTATGACCTGTGGAAATATTAGATTACTATGAAGCGTCTTCAGCCCCATCGGGGCGTTTGTTCCGACTATAGCAATGAAAGGCGCCGCGATACATAATGAAAGCCTCCGGAAAAGCGATCAATACTACGCCACTGATACGACACGTAATGCCTTTGTAGCGATAGTTTCAGGTTGGACACATTACAAGCAACGTTTTCACGGTACAATACGCGGCACACTCTAAAAACGCTGTAGTCACTCCGTCGGCTTGTGATGACTCACCTGCTTATATCGCAATGCCCGTGGCTAGATACACCTGATGTGTTCTTTCAGTCCACTTGCACGGGCTTTACAGGCATTTTGCAGTCAGTGGTTTATATTCTGTCACGGACTGGATTTTTTGTCCGTGACCGGAGGGCAGGCCTATGAAGAGAGGTGGCCTTCTTTCAGTGGCCTTTGAAGTAATCGCACATTCTTCACCTCGTGGAAGGACGAAATGCATTTATAGATGTGCAAATACTTTCGTATCGGACCACCAATATTTACCCTAACATGAATTGCAAGTCATTTATGTAGGCCCGTGCCTGTACTTTTATGTATAGGTAATATTTTGCTAAGCCCACAATGATGCCAAAGGCAATGCTCTGATCTTTGTTGCTCTGGCTATCCTCTATGTGTAAGCAATAAAAAGAAGCCACAGTAGAGCGAACTCAATTTTGCTCTGCGGTGAGACATCTCAAACTATCAGGCATTATAAGTGTCTGCTCAAAATATTTGGCTTTCTCTCCATAGGTAAAAGTTTGACGTAGGAACAGTTGCAATTATCTACGACACAACCCCTACCATAGTGTCAAAATGAAATATTTAGGACCATTTCAAATAGCAAGTGTCTTGAGCACTATTGAATACCGTTCGGCGTCGGATGCTGTATGTAGATTATTGAAAACTCGTCTTGACATCTGTCTTGAGGCATCTAGTTAATCGCCTTTGTACGTTCCTTTTTGATGTCTAAACCCCGTCTCTTGCCCCTTCAAAAAACGCGTCTCACTCATAATGCATAGACGATGGTCTTCTACATGATGGAGCCTCCTGCGATGCACGGTTTCTACCAAAGTGTGATGTTCGCCTTCTTCGCGGTGCAGTGGCACGACAAGGCCTACAACATCTTCTGCCTGCTAGCTTCTTACGGGGTCCTCCTGGCGGCCACCAACCTCTGTTACTGCCACATCCTCTATGACATCCATGAGCAGTCCGAAGAGTCCCATGGTAAGGGTCCCCTTGTCACATGTATGTCCGCTGTCTGGTGAAAACACTAGTACACGCACTTCCTAATTTCACTTGAGGATTTTGACCCATAGCTGTTTGCATTGATTGAATTTGTGTTAGTTACGCAGTTCTTAGGGAGCCCTAAATATTTTCGGATCGCAGCTCTCATTACTATGGTTTAAGGTAGCGAAACTGCTTCTGTGCTATTAGTTGGTGTAACCAAACAAAAGCTCCTGAACATGTGGCATAGGCTTAATCTGCTTTCAGAGAAACTTCTTTAAGAACCTTAAGCGCCTCTCACTGAAAAACGCTGAAAAACGCATGGAACATTCGGTAATGATTTCAGCGCACACGTCATATAATTATGCCATTATGCGGAGGTTCAAATTTTTATAATGTGAACCCCGTAGTGAAAGTACAATCAAAACGTCAAGCGCATTTATATAATGCCCTCACAATGACACGAACAAGTTCCAAGTTTGCATGCGTGTAGAGAGAGAGAGAGAGTGAAGAAATATAGTCTTGCATCTGTCAGCTTCATTCACGCCGCCAAAGGTTTTATAAAGGGTAAGGCGGAAGAAGCAACAATGCAAATGCGCATAATCAACTTGACGCTTCCGCTTCAACGGCAGGCTGTTGGACAGATTGAGAGATTACTATGTTTCTTGCGAGGAGTGAACGAAAGTACCTCGAGCAGAAAAACATTCACTTTCGATTCGCGGTACGTAAACACTTCCGTTTTGCAAGAACGAGAACATTTGTAAGCTCTAAAAATAGAGCTTCCAAGACACCGTGGGAGTATATTTACCCCACGAGACATGACAACGAACGCTCGGAGCCAGTACCAGGCCTTATCTTGTGCATGTATTATGCAGGCATAGAGACAAAACATTATATTTTTGTTACATATTCTGCTTCCGTGAAGATTTCAGAGCCGGGCTAACGTGTTTTTCTTTCTCCTGTGATTATATTCAGACACAAAATTAAATTTTCACCCGTTGTTTGCGAATGCTCCCAGTTGATTTCGGTCTTGTGGGCGGACATTTTCACTGAACATTTTGTATTGTGGAGTACACGAGGCAGCCACATTCTCGTCACCGGTCGCTAAATGAATGTTAAAAGACCTTCCCTAGCAAGACCATCTACGATGACAAAAAATAATCCACTGCTTTTAAGCCCACGTTATCGCTCACCTGCTCCCTTTTTATGTCGTGTCTGTACTTTCCAAAAAGGTGCCCGTTCAACATAGCACGTTGCCATGCTGTATAAGCCGGCATATATATATATATATATATATATATATATATATATATATATATATATATATATATATATATATATATATATATATATATATATATATATGTGTGTGTGTGTGTGTGTGTGTGTGTGTGTGTGTGTGTGTGTGTGTGTGTGTGTGTGTGTGTGTGTGTGGAGGAAAGAAGCCAACAGTCGGCGAGGCCAAGGACAGCATTGGGGATTGTATTTTGTCTTTTTTTTTATGTTTACTTGATAATCACATAAATTAGTAATGTAAATTTGTTTAGGGGAAATAAATAAACACAAAGTAGAAGGAAAAACAACGTTCCGATGGTGGGAACCGAACCCACGACCTCCGAATATCGCATCCAGTGCTCATCCAACTGAGCTACATCGGCCGCTGTCTAACCTGCTACTTTCTTGGGTATTAATGTTGTCTGTATACGAACCTTGAGAGTGTTCACCAGCGCCACCCTCAACTATAACGGTGGCAGTCTTCTGGCAGTCTTGAAGATATAGATATAGCGTAAGAGGGTTCTAGCACAGCTTTCGCCCTCGATCTTGATCATGTTCTACGTGACGCTGGCGGTAACACAGGACGTTCCACGTCCACCGTTATAGTTGAGGGTGGCGCTGGTGAACACTCTTAAGGTTCGTATACAGACAACATTAATGCGGCCGATGTAGCTCAGTTGGAAGAGCACCGGATGCGATATTCGGAGGTCGTGGGTTCGGTTCCCATCATCGGCACGTTGTTTTTCCTTCTACTTTGTGTTTATTTATCTTTCCCCTAAACATATTACATTACTAATTTATGTGATTATCAAGTAAACATTAAAAAAAGACAAAGTACAATCCCCAATGCTTTCCTTGGCCTCGCCGACTGTTGGCTTCTTTCCTTCATGTATTTAACGAGCACCCTCATTTCCGCTTCATTTATCTGCTTGTAGCTTACGGGGGTCTCGGTTCTGGCGGTCTTGAAGCCATAGGTAGCGTACGGTTGTTCTAGCACAGCTTTCGCCCTCGCTCTTGACCACGTTCTACGTGATGCTGGCGGTAACACAGGACGTTCCACGTCCACCGTTATAGTTGAGGGTGGCGCTGGTGAACACTCTTAAGGTTCGTATACAGACAACATTAATACCCAAGAAAGTAGCAGGGGGGACTCCACGATAACTCCTTTCTGTGAACTAAATTAATGCCTTCGTTCCCTGGTTTTGTAAGGGCGGCTGTATTTTACATCTGTAGAAACTATTCATACTCATCAAGTTCACAAGTTTTGTGACGATGTGCGCATATACACGAAGATATAGTTGCTTCCAGGTGAATCTTATCTCTTATAAAGCTTTTTCTGCACATTCATTGTTTGGCACTTGCTTTATCGAAAATATAATTCTGCAAGTTCATTTATATTTTCGGGTTTCTGCATGTCACTTGGACTGGAAACACGTTTTTGTTTTTGTTTTTTTTGTGCCACGGAGGATGTACACTCAATGCGCATGGAAAATATTACCAACGACGAAATTAGTGTGCGCTTGATCCGCTTATCCCCTTCCCCCAGTGCAGGGTAGCAAACCGGTTGCTTTTACTGGTTAACCTCCCTGCCTTTCCTCCTCATCTTCCTCCTCCTCACCTCAATCAAAAATTCGCCAGCTTTACAAAATGCGAAGTACTTCTAGTTGAACTGATTCAAATTGCCCCGTTAAATTCTGCGTTTGTGTACGCATTACAAAAGTTACCGACTCCAGGAAACTCTGGTCAAAAAGTCCGTTAAGCTATGTGGGACCCGTATTTCAGATAGCTGCTCATTTCCATGTCTTCAAAATATGCTCCCTCCGACAACACCAAACTGGAAGAGTCGTAAAATCACTGTTTTTATTGGCGATCCTATTTCTTTAAATATACAAAAGTATAACCAAACCTTGACGTTTGTTGCGATCTAGTGTGCCTCTCTTGTCGTGAATTCTGCCATCCCGGTGGGAGACCTTTGTGATCTATTACTGGTATTGTCGTCACAAATAAACACACTTATAATGTGCCATTTTCTTCTATAGTGCGCAGCCTCTGGCCAGCTTGCATTTAATTAATGCTTAACAGGTATACACAAAATATTAAAAAAAACATCGGTAGGTATATGAGACTGCGGTAGGTATACGTGCTGCGAAGGTGAAAACATGAAGGTTTCATCTTGATTTTTGTTAATATTGTTTACTTGCATTCCCATTCTTTATTTTATCGCTTATTTGTTGTGTGTTCTAGCTTCATTTTCTGTTTTATTTATTACTTTTGTTCTTCTCTCTTGTTTTAGTTTTGTGTTTTGCTGCCGGTGTTATTGCGATGGTCAAGACCCTGGCGTGCATATCTATTTATCTGTACTCAATTTTTTCCAAGCGTGTATAGGCGAGCGTTGAGTGGCCTAGCCGGTATTGCGTTTGGCTTGTAAGCCATTTGCCTGGGTCTCGAATCCCGCCTATAAGCCAAACTTTTTATTGAACGAAATCGCTAACTTCATACAGCTTCAGAAGTGCGAGATGCCGGGCTAGTTGGTACTGCATAATGAAATAAAACAGCGCAAGGAACGGGACGAAACACGAAGGAAGAGAGACAAAGACACAGGTGTTTCGTCCCGTTCCTTGCGCTGTTTTATTTCTTCATACAGCTTACTGATTTCGCACATTCGATCCATTGAGTGCCACGCTTTAATCACTTCCGTTTCACGCGAGACGTCACTTGGATCACGAGACCCTTTCTGATCTGGCTGACTGCTCTACGGTGTGATGAGGATACAGTCCTGCCGAACAAATCACTGTTTTTCAGGGCCACTTTGATTAGACATCAACGCCGGGTTCCGTTGCTAATGGAACATACAAGTCCTTTGTCTTGAAAGCTGCATAAGCGTGGCATAAAAAAAAAAAAAACTCATTGGCATTAGCATAGAGATACCTGCGCGTTCGAGATACGCCATGAAGTATAGTTGGTACATTCTTGTTGACATCAATATGGTCTGAACGCTACTGATATGGAGACACTTGCACTGTTAGGGATGGGGAGAGGCAGATGATGTTTTTAAGGACATTATAATAGCCTGCTTCGCTCACCTTACAAACTGCGGGATTTGTCTCGGAATAAGGAACAAGCAGAAAGTGGAAGTGATATGAAACTCTGAAGCCAAGGTGCCCTGGGAGCATTGTTCCTGGCTCACATTTGCATAGTTCGCACGCGTTTAGAGTGCGCTCTTGAATACATTTAAACTTCATAAACATAGTTATCGGCTGCGGCAGGCCGCAAATGTTTGCCTAAGGCGAGCATGTAGTATCGCTGCGGAGGCTTGCGTCAATGATTTTGGTTGATGCCTCGTAGCCGTACAGGCTGCGCGCGCGAGAACTAAAAGACACAAAACGACGCCTGTGCTGTCTGATAGACTGGTCGCTAGTTAAAGCCGAGACAATGCTCCTGTGGGCTGCAATTACTGTACAGAGGTGGGCCCATCGTTTGAATGAAAACTGTTTTCATATAGTTAGCTCCAATTGCGGCCGGGTGATTTAACGGTCACCACCGATATCACCCCATCAGCCGGGGCTTTACAGCAGCCATTTCCCCGACTGTCGGATGGATGATAAGAGGTTCGCAAATGGGCATGCGAGCGCGGATCTGAGTCAGGTCACGAGGTATCGCTTCGCCCCTTGACTCATACCCATGAAAGCTGATTCATTGCTTTATTCTTTGTCGTCCACCTGTCAGTCATGACGTTCACTGCTGCGAAAAATGCTCATGAAAAGGCCTTGTTAAGTCCTCGGTGGTGAAGACTGATCCAAGGCAAGTTGCAAACGGCTGTGAGATGGAACTAGCAAAAGTTTACTTCGTCCACCCATCTGGTGTTTTTTTTTTATTTTTGTAGCGAAAATCATGAAAAAGAAGACATAAGCAATACAGGGAACAAGTTAAACCTGCCTCTTCTACTCTGTGCATATATACAGTCCAAAGCAATTTCAAGGTTCAACACATGGTCTCGTTTCATAGGAGCAAACGCGTTCCGAAACGGATTTCCAGCGCAATTAAATAACACGGTTCACTTGACCGGACAACGATATAACAAGTTGTAAATATTGGGTCTACTAAAAAAAGTACAAAAACAAAATAACACAACCACGAGATAAAATAAATGAGATCGTTTTTTTTTTTTTCTAAATTGATGACTTGGCACGTATTTTTTTTTTATTTTGTAATCTAATTGTTACTTTCTTTATAGCGAACGGTCATGCTCTTGTAAGCAGGGGGAATCTTCTGGAGCATGGTCGGCTTGCTCTGGCTTTTGTACGAAACATTGCCTAATTGCGTTTTGCAGGCTTGAAGGCGGTGGTTGAGCGGTGTCTTCGTCTTACAATTTGCAAGGGTATCAGCGCAACTTGTAGAGGAGCTATCATGTGTCCCACATTTTGACGTGCCGCTGTGTTGGTTTTGGCAAAGCTTTCAGTGACAGCAAGCGGCTAGAATACGTTGAGAACTCAAATAGCTGCTGCGCGCATGGCTTCTGGGATAATCGGACAGGGCTGCGCGTCAGCGCTTCTCCCGGAGACGTCGCGTCGTGGGAAGTGGCGGTGTACTCTGTTTGGACGAGGTCTGATTGCGTTACTTTGGAATTTAACCTTGAAGGTGAGCAAGGGAGCCTTTCCTGCTTTCAGGACTCGTGCGGTATTCCACAAAGCCTGTTCCCTTCGCGGTGCGTTTCGTTTACACTTCACATTCTCCTCACAATTCTTTTTCCATCTTTACCTCCCGAATTCCCCTTCCTACACAAAGTATCATGTCAGCGAAATTTAAACGCCGGCTAAAATCTCTGTTCTTCATTAAAGGGTCTCTCTCTCTCTCTCTCTCTCTCTCTCTCTCTCTCTCTCTCTCTCTCTCTCTCTCTCTCTCTCTCTCTCTCTCTCTCGCTTAATCCACCACCACCAGGCAAATTCCCTCGAGCAGTTATTACAGACGGGATGACGCGTGAATATTAGTTCTATATGTTTAGCATGGTTATATCAAAACATGAGATCGCGCTGATTTTAATATTTTAAAGTAGTTTTTTTAAAACGAGCCTTGTGCAGAAGGAATTATATTTAGCTTTCTGTCGTCCCCCTCGCTTTGATGCTCATCTGGCACCGACGTTGCAATCAATGGTGTAATTAAGCATGCATATTCACAATGGCGTTAAAGGCCTGGGTCTAATATTTAGGCATTTAAACTTTCATTATTGAGTTGGCAAGAGCGCCTGGTCCACCTTAAACTGTGCGTAGTTTTGCTTACATTTCAGCTGCTGATGACAATCCAACTAGAGCACAGTGGATTGTTAATTCTAGTGCACAATAAAATCTCCTTGGATGCGACAATGAATCTGGTTTGAATTTCCAGCCAGGAGATGTTTCTTAGTTTTCGCGCTCACTTTGCAGTCTCCCTATTCACCGTTATTTGCCTTTTAGCGTTGAAGGTACAGGTTCGTTCGCAAGTGTAGGGACGCTTTTATAGGCTCATCACCTTCAGCGTGTTTCGTCTGCCGGCGCTATGCTCTGGTAAGTTCACTATCAGCAAGTTCTACTACTGAAGACCCCACAGCGGCCGAATGATGAGTGGTGACCTGTCTATAGTTCGAGGTTTCTTGTCACTTTTGTATGTCACTTTTGGACGTTAAACGCAATACAAGCAAACCGAATATGCAGCAAGAAATAAAGTACAGGCTCACACCGAGCAACGTGCGTCAGCTGCTTGATTCCACTGGCTCCAAGCTTACGTAAGATAACGAGATCAGGAGTTATAGCAGCTGGCCACATTTCTCAAATGTGAAACGTAATTGCATTTCCTTCGTCGTAAGTAAATGAGTGTTAAATGAAAAGTCATATATTACAGTAAACCCGGGTTTATAGATAGCATGTACGCTCAGCGTCGCCGCTACCATCGGCACTGTTTTCTATCGTCCCAGTCACTTACTTTTCTTTTATGTAGATTTGTACACAGTACTTGACTGCACAGCGTTGGTAGTTATTGAAAAGACTTTCTATAGAGCGTAACACCACAGCTATCATTTACACAACCGCAAGCCGTTAATGCACACGCGGATAGCGCCCTAAGGGCGTCAGACAGTGCCACGTGCCTTAATCCTAATTGACCTCAGAAAGTGTTAACCTAAGCAAAGCATTTTTATCTGCTAAATCAACCTAAATTAACCACCTTCATATCGGTTCCAACAGCACTAACATTATTACGACATAACCAACATATTTGACTTATCTTGTCGCACAAAGGACATTGTGTTAACACGTTATTTTAGGCATCCCTCGCGTGTGCGCTCGCTTCCCTTACAAAAATGCATGTAGGGTTTCTATAGAAATTCGAAAGCGTTGTGTCAATACACGCTGTTGAAAATCTGTTGATAATCGGCAACATCTTGGATGATGCAGTGTTGACCTCTTGTTGAGCGCTTATGAAATAGTGGCCCATGTGTTTCTTAAGAGCGCTTTTGGAATTCGCGCAGCTGAAATTCTGTTGATTTCAGGCTCAAATGCTTCAGAAACTCTGCAAGTGACGCTTTTTGATTTTCTGCTACCTTTCCACTCCTGAACAACAGAAAATAGTACACGACCATCGGTTTGCCAGGAGCAGACACGGGGTGATTTTCATTAATGCAAAAGTAGTACAGTACATCTCCTAGCTGCGATAAGTCACCACATTCTATGTTCTGCCCGACCAATCAACAATCCTGTCTGATCAGTGCTGGTTAATGATAAGCATAGTGAGGCATAAAAGAACAAAACAGATCTTGATCTTTTAAGCCCCATTATACTTACTCACTCATTAACCTACACTAAACTGACTAAATTGTTGATTGATCGAGCAGAACATAGAATGTGTTGACTGACCGCAGCAAGGATATGTGCTGTTCTACTTTTGCATTAATGTAAACCACCTCGTGCCTGCTCCCGGCTAACCGTTGATCACGCAGCATTTTCTGTTAATCCGCAGCGGAAAGGGAACACAGAATAAAAAATGCGCGTTAATGAGAAAGAAAAAATATGCATCTTTGGTGAACCCATAACATGAGCTGGGCTGTTTATTTGCTTTATTTCAATTCATATGCAAGGTATGACGCCAGGCTATTCTTTGCGTAAAACGCTGATACGTCCGGGAACTCCTCGCATGTGATGCTGAAATAAACAATATAAATCATAATTAAGTTGCGGTATATACTAACTTAAAAATAGAGGAAAGGCATTTGTGCGCTGCTCCACGTCATAGCTCAAGAAATTTCTTGTCTAAAATGAGTTGTCACTGTCTTTCACTGCTTAGACGGCATCGACCGCCGCTTCCACAGCTCGGCAGCACTGCCACATCGTTCATTTCTCCCTGATAAACAATATATGCTGCCGTCAAAGATCCTATTGTGAATATAAATAGCAAAGTGCAAGTCACAAGCATTACTACCCAGAAAACTTGAAGCAGAATTACCAACTATAGGCACCAAAATGAGTGGAAACAAAAACAAACACTGCAAAAATGGTGGAGCTGCACAGATTCAACAATCCACAATGTGTGACAGAGGCATATTATGATCTCGATAATGTGTCCGTCTCAGCGCGAGTAGCGTATCGAAAGAGTACAGCACTGTGCCGAACAATCCGTCAAAAACGGTCACCTTGTAAAAGAAAGAAAATGTCGCCATCCCAACTGGCGTTCCATCGGCCCCAGCGTCCGCGTTAGAGACAAGCCTGGTACTCTCTCTCTCCCTCCTTTTTTTCCGACGAGGCTGGCTTGCCTGCTAGAAATATTTACATGCTCGCTTCCCCTTGTAGCACACACTGTACAAGACTGGCACAAACACGAATAGGAAAAAGTAAAACTCTCACCAAAGTGCAGACGCTCCCTCCGCCCGTGCCGGCTTTTCGCCCAGAATCCAAAACGCCTGCGACTGTTGAACTTCTTAAACACGTCCTCCTTGCGCAGAAGCTGCCACCCAAGAGCGGATTCCTCCGAAGACTTAAATGCGTACGTTCGCGCTCAAATTTGAACAAAACGATCTTCGTGATAATCACCAGCGAAAAACCTACATACGGTGCTTCGCTCACAGTGCAAGATGCGACCACGGTGGCGGGAAAACGCCAACTGAACTGGCACATCGCCGCACTCAGCGTACCCGCGTCCGCGTGCAAAGAAAACAGGGCGCGGAAGAACAGCTTCGGTGAAAAGGGGGAGCCGCCGCCCCCGCTGCGCGAGCTATGCTGCAGCCAAGGTCATCTCCGTGAAGACAAACCACGGAGAAGGCAGAGAGCAGAGACCCAGAGGGAGCAACCCCTCCCCCCCTCCCCCTTTTTCCCCCCAGCCGACAGGAAGTAACTCTCGACCCTCCGGACATGCTGGCGCCGTTCGCGGCACGGGGGAAAGATGGGTGTGGACAGTAGCAAGGCAGTGGCCGAATGCTTCTTTGAAAAGACGAGTCGCGGATAGAAGACGCGTGTAATCCTATTTTTTTTTTTCTTTTTATTTCATACGCGAATGTTTTTGCTATGCGTGTTAACTCTATAGTATGCGTGGGATCAATCCGTCATTATTAGAACCCCTCAATGTTTAAAGTGACTTCATTTTAGCATGGTGTCCACTTTAAGAAAGGAAGGAAAAGAAAAAAATAACAGTTAAATTCTCCAAAGACATACAGGATTCCAATACAGACTGCACCTCATTTTGCGGCAAAAGCTACGGGCAAAAATACCTAGGCTTGGGCAGAATGTCAGACCCTGAAGCATATATATAGTGAACTTTGCAACTGGTTTAAAAAAGCTTTGTCCTGCCCTACATGGTAGGTTCAATCTAGGATCCTGTTTGTTAGTATGATGACTCACTGAACTTGTTTTATGATAAATATAAAATATGTCCTACCACTAAAGTTACCTTCTGCGACATACAGAAGCTGATTCATTACGGATTCTGACTGACATTCAACGATGTATTTGCATTATTAGTGGAGGCTTTGCCATCATGAAGTTTTTAGGGCATATTTTCACTGTGTTGCGAAGCTTGAGCTAAGTGTGCACCGTTAATATGTACTTTTATATAACATGAACGAGCACGCAACTGCATGCTGCTCTTATATTTCCCTTTGCAGAATGTGGCCAATAGTTGATTACAAGTGAGACCAAAAATTCATAACGAAATTGTCACATCATGTTCTTATCATTTGTGCCTAAAACTACTTAAAAACATGGGTCAGCTTGAACAGTACACGCTAATTGTTCGTGAACGTTGAAAACTGACAACAAAAAGCACATAGAAAAAATAGCACAAAAAGTCTATTGGGTAGAACACAATGAAAATTCTGTGGGCCCTGTAAAGATTGCACTCAGCTGGGGTTGAATGTCTATCGAAATTCAATAAATTCAAAAGGCGGTCAATAGTCCAACAATAGAGTTTCAAAACTCATTTTTGTAAGGGTTAAAGGCCTATGCTACATGACTCGGGTTTTCGTGAAACAATTTTTGTCAAACGGTTGGTGAGCACAAAGAAGTTTTCAATTACTATATATTACTATGATGCCAACGGCGACATATTCATCAGCGTAAAATTCTAAGTACAACTACAGTCCTAATTTACTCCAGGCAATGTGTCCCAACATCGGTATCATGAGCCCTATGCTGCCGCGTCGCTTTTATATGCATTTGTTTGTTAATTATTTCTTTATTTATGCTCGCTGAAGTAAGTCATTGTTTTATGAAGGACATGTTCGTATCAGGTCCCACAGAGCAGGGGCCCTATCGTATCTACCACACATAAAGTTGGCATCTCTATATCGTATCTTCTCTTCAGCGGGGCGAAAGCAGCAGCGCTCTGATTTTCGCCTGACGCACCGAAACAGACTTATATTTTCAACAGGTCGAGAAAGAAATCAAAGAAAGAATACCAGAAAGTTTTTAGATACTCAGTTCCCCGAGAAAGTTTAGTCGCACATCGCTTTCAGGTAATCTGGCATTTAACATACTCCGGAATCATTCATGCACCACGTTAAGGGATGCTCTCATTGAGAATGATTGTCCTCTTGTGTAAATGTGGAGGTCATCCTTGTGTTTATTGGTCATTCGACAATGATTCACCACTTGGCTTCATGTCCGATAGGGTATTGAGGCACCGTAATTAACGCCACGTTAAACCGACATTATTCTGAGGTGTCATGTCAGATGGGGTATTGAGGCATCGTAATTAACGCCATGTTAAACCGACATTATTGTAAAGAATGTTAAAATGCAGTGTTATAGCACAGGTGCATATTCGTCTGCGGTTTCTTAAACACAGGTTAACTTTGAATTATACATTTTTTTGAAAATTTTGTTTCGAACAGATTACCAATGACGTCATCTGTCAATTGCAACGCAATATGTTTTTGTCCTATCAGACAACGCGCGTAGGATATAGCTTTCGTAATATTCCGTAGCTCGCCACGATGGCTTCTTGCTGACAGATCTGGCCAGTGCGGCCATGAGGGTAAATTATAGCCGGTGGTAATCATTGGCTATTATATCTCACCACCATGATGACTGAGTAGGTTACTTGCACTGAAGCTACAGGGTGTTTCCGCACTCGGCGCCCGAAAGACAGCAGTTCGCCATACTGCAGGCACTATACCATTCTCACGAAATGTAATTTTCGGAATAGCCCAGACCGTTTTTCGATCTCCTTTCCGTAACAAATTAACTATATCAT
>NC_139345.1:48086779-48366779 GCF_055883805.1 Amblyomma maculatum
TACCTTTCCCTTTAAGTGAGAAAAAAATTTGACAAGTTGGGTCCTGTAGGCAGCCTGGCTGGAACCGAATTATTATTGCGTTTATATTATGGCAGCAATAGAAGTAGACCTCCTATTACTATCGGTGGCTTTTCCCAAAACACTGTCGACAGCAGCTTTGATGTGGATGCCTCCTATATTTTGCTGTTGAAAGGTCCGACTCGGTTTCGCTGAGAAGCCATGTGACTCGTTACCTCACACCGGTGTTTACTTCGGCTGGGCTGGCTGCACAGCGCTCTTTCCGGTCGGAGTTTTCATTTTCTATTTTAGGAACACTGCCCACTCTGCTCGAGCTCTAACCGAAAACGGCATCTGCATTTGACAACTCTCCTCGTAACTGCCGGCTGATGACAGTCTCTGCAGCAGTCTTTTTAAAAATTTCTTTAATAGTGTTTCGTTTATTATTTTATAACTAACACGTTTGCTGCACCTCACCGGTTACAATAGCGCCGTAGATAACACGCTCTTTATTCTAAAAAAAAAAAAAACGTTTTTCAAACTTAAACAGCAGTACATCTTAGAGAAAAGCTCCTGCAAAGGAGCTCTGGTATTAAGATCACTTTGAACCAGTTTACTAGAGGTTCATTCCTGAGATCGCGCAAAGTATTATCGATGCTTTTTACTGCTCCTGATGAAAGATGCAGCGTGAAGCGTGGCCTCTTTAAAAATAATGAATAATAAAACTGAATCGCTCACATACAAAAGGGTGCTTGCGCACAGCAGTTTTGATTCGCGCGTTATCTGAAACTAACGCCAGCACAGACCTATATTTTTTTTGTCCCCACGGCAGCTTGCAATGCAGTCGCGTTCATGGTATCAGACCAAACTTCACATGAAAGCGGATGGACAAAAAAAAGAAGCCTTGTTTCCACCTCACAACTTCCCCAACGCCATCCATGTTGTGCGCACTATTGTTGTGAGTACGATCAGACTTTGCTTTTTTTTTTTTTCGTTATTAATGACATGAGCCAGTTTTACTTTTTTACCCGGTCTTCGTTTTACCACCACACAATACTATCGTGCGAGAGACCTACTCGTTCTTTATTCAGCGGGCCCTGCCGTGGTGGTGCAGTTGTTAGGGCGCTCGACTTCTCTGTCTAAGGATACCGCATCACATCCCGGCCGTGGCGGCCGCTTTTCGATGGAGGCGGAAACAAGGCTCCCGTGTTCTGTACAACTTCAATTCACGCTAAAAAACCTCCGATCTTTTAAATTTCCGGAGCCTTCCCCTACTGCGTCTCTCGTAGCCTGGCTTGCTTTGGAATATAGACTAAACTTTATTCAGCGCCTCTGAGGGAACAACAAAGGCGCACGTATCAGTGGGAGGCATATTTTGGGGTCGTTATTTTGTAAACGCTGTTCCAGAGATAACCGCTGAACCTTCTTCTGGAAAGTTTCGCGGTGGTGCATTGTTTGCCGTTACTGTGCGGGTGACTGTCATGAAACTTTACGAGACGAAAGCGTTATTGGCGGTACAGGTTTTATTTTATAATTTTTCCTCGCACATTGCTTTTGCCTGAGACAAAAAGCGGGACTATAAAACGTTTGGTTTCTAGGGTTTACAGTCCCAAAGCGACTATGCCCATAGGTGACGCTGTGGTGGAGGACTCCGGAAATTTCGACCGCCCGGGGTTCTTTAACGTGCATTCATATTGCACATTATACTGGCACCCTGCTTTTCGCCGGCATCGAAAAGCGGCGGCCGCGGGCACGATTTTTTGCAGCGTCCCTTGGCTCAGCAGTGGAGAGCACTAAGCCACCGCGGTGATTTGAAATTTAAAAGCTGCTCACAGAAGACCAGAGACAAGACGAACTCGATGGGTTGAAAACTAAAATTAGATTCTAGTTCCCAGAGCGGAGCACCGTCTTTCCAAGTGCAAGAAGATAAAAATAGGAAATTTCGATTTTACTAGTTTTTATTTGTATAGCGTTCTTTGGTCTCTCGCTAAGTGCTTTATGTTGATCTGGCCGTGACTGGTTTTCTATAATGGCTTGTACATGCTGAAGGCGATTGAGTTCGCAACGAACTAAAGCCGCAACATGATACGCGACGGCTGAAGGATGTGTGCGGGAGATTACAGGAATCAAGTCGAATTCGGTTGCAATTAGTATAATATTCAATTCTTCGGTTTCGGGCTGACGGACTGCAGTTTAAGCATACCTAAGTGATGAATGTGTTACCTCGTTCTAGGTGAAATGCAGAATCCTAATCTTTTCTGCATATAAAAGGACAGTACAGTGTCTTCAGCACGAAAACGAAATGCACAGAACGTTCCCTTGATGGTGTGACCAAGGCTTCGCGTGGCGATTGATATAAACAGCAAGTTCATTCTTGTAATTACTAATTATGTACATGCGCAATGCTTCGCATAGCATGCAAGCGAGTGATGTACATCCATCTCTTTTGAGCGAGCGCGCAAGAATTTACCATTTGAACGCGTTTACTTCAAACTGATACTATGCTGTGCCGTGCGAGTAGTCACCTAGGTAAGCATAGCTGCTGAGAAAATGCGTAGCGACTGTACGACCATAGTCTATTTTTTTTATAATTTCCGGTATCCAGCTTGCATTCAGTGCACAGTATTCGCCCGGTACATTGCCCACTAACTGGCAAGTAGAAAAAAGCTGTCCATTTTGTGCTGCTTATGGCGGCATTGTAGAAGAAAGTTATGTGCAGCTCTCGGCTTAAGGTTTACGTAAGCATTGACAAAATAGTATGTGAAAGTATATTTGTCCACTATGGCGACGTAAAAGACAAACGTAGTTAACATGGCTGTAGGGCTCGACTGGTATCCATATATTCACATCTCTGCACCGCTGTACCAACCACAATGCATGTGCGTGTAACTCCCTTCCATATTCAAAACAGGTGATCATTTGACGATGCTGCAAATACAGCGTAAGCAAAATAAACATTTAAGGTTATATTTCAGTGGCTATAAATAACACATTCACGCACTTTAAGAGGGCAAACATTATTTTGAAAAGCCTCCTAGTGAAGGGCATTTTTCTCACCACTTCAGCTTTCTTTTTTTTCAGCAAGAACAGAGAAACGTGTTTTTTGACCTTACACATTTTCATGGCGGATGTGATAGAGCGCAATATTATGCTGTTTACGGCACATGTTTCCGGTGCAGACCGCTTATCACACGTGTTCCTAAATATGGCTGCGTTGCTGAATAAATCGTACTTCAGTCCCTGCTGCCCGTCTCGTTTACAAAAGAGGTGAACAAAGTATTTTTCTCGCATTTTGCAATTTTTCGCCGTACCATTCTCGTAGTTCTGAAAGTTTTCACAGTGTGTTTTGTATATCTATGCGATGCTGGGGTATTTGCAGGGACACACATGTACCCCAAGCTGAATAGACTATCGACAGTCTTCCCTTTGTCTTCTGAATGCCCAGCCCTATTGAACAAAGTTATATTATACAAAAACCTTATATACGGTTTATCATAGAATGTCAATCAATTTTATATAGCCATCATATGATGTCTTTAAGTATCCAAACGACGGAGGATATTTGTTATAATGTATGACATCGTGTGATATTTATACGATATTTTAACGATACTGTAGGGTAAAGCTTCTGGGACGTTATTGCATCATAGATCGTTCTTCAATATGGTAATTAGACAAAGTTCTAAATTAAATATTTGAGGCTACAGCATATACTACAATGCAGGCATTTAAACGGTCTTTCATGCACATACAACATGCCTAGTTTAAATTTTATGCGCCGTATGTAAAACATGATTTTGGGAATGTTCGCACTCCCCGCGGGAGCGCACCAAATAAAGAGCAGAGAAACCTGAGATCCTTGCTGCGTAACCCGAGCCCTGAGCTCCAGCTCCCAAACATCCGACTGGCGGAAGAGGCCGCCGGAACACGAGACCTCCCAGCCAGCATTTTCTGTTGGAAATAAAGGCTTTTGCATTTTACTCTTGGCAAATTTTTACATAAACCAACAAAAGGAGGCGAAAGAGGCTGCATTACAACAACTCGAATATTGTTTCACATACAAAAAATGGGCACGTGCTACAGATGATATTTTACTTATTGCAATAGTTCGACGCGTCTATCTGAAAACATCCTCTTTAAGTAGTGTTCGAAATCAGTAATCACCATCCAGTCCTCACAGTGGATGCTGCGTGTCTGTTGTTGCCGTTCTTTCAACTGCAGCACCAAAATCCACTGAACTTCAAATGCTAGTGAGCAAAAATATAATGTGCCGAAGTTCATCTTGAAGGCGGATCTTTCAGATGAAAACATTGCTAAATTGCTCAAACGTTCGTGTTCAGCTCAATCTTTTTCTGCTCATCGCACACATTGCAGTTCTTGCATTTTCGAAATTTTTTTACTTTATAGTCGGCCCGTTTTGCAGTGGTAGCAGAGTTCGACCTGCTTTTCAACAGCATCGGAGAGCTGCTCAAAGAACTCTTCTATATGAAAAGAAGGTTGTCCAGCTCGGCTAAATATGGATGAATGGGTTTCGCATTTGGTTGAAGTTCTGGAAAACCAGCACACGTGCCTTAGCTTTTTATAGAGTTGAAGCCCTACCGAATAGAAATGAAGCAAGGCGAAATAGCAACACGATGAACTCTCCAAGTGAGCCGAAATTGAAAGTTTTTCTTACCTTGGGCCGCTAGTTGAAGTTCCAGGATTCCCTCCTTCATCCCCCGAGCTCAAACCAGCGATCGTTAAGTCACCTTCAGACTCTGCTACTGCTCTTATCAAGAAACGCCGCTGTGGAAGCAGGAGGACTGCGCAACTGACGTCAAATTCTTAGCCTGTTATGACAGAAGCTCGGTGCCATTTTTGTTATTGCATCATTTGAGACCACTGATCTCGAAATAATTATCTGCTAAGATGCTGCCTGCCGAAAAAATACGCTTCACAAACTCTCGGGCTCCATGACCTACGGTTACATGCACCACTTAAGGATACATGCTGCAAGCCTGCTTATGTTACAAGAGACAAAATGGTTCAACGCTGGAAAAATTGAGTTCAAGAGCACATGGAAAACCAAATGTCATGTGCGATCGATGGCTTATGGTGCGGCCACCGAAGCGCAAAGGGCAGGGCTTAAGTGTTCCCTCCATTTTTTTACATGGATATAACAGAAGATGGTGGAGCCTCGTAGTGGCGCCGACTTCTTCCTTTCTAATAGGAATGGCACAAAACACCACTAACCGCACACGGTTCATGAAGCTAAATACCGATAATGCAATGCATAATGTCAGTAGTGCTAACGGTAAATAGGAAACATACGACAAGCAATGATTTTTCTTCATTACTGGAAGCTATATGGGTAATTCGTAAAATAGGGAAAGCGTGAGCGACAACAGTAACTGCAATAAGTGCGTAATGTATGACGCATGGAAGCAATAAACTAATTGTAAGGGAACCCATCATCTTGTAGCATACACGCAAGAAGTGAAACAAACAAGCCTAGAGTAAACTCAAGCAGCGTATGTGGTAATTCCGGAGGATGTCCTTGTCCCGAGCAAATAATTCCAACGCAATTTTGCAGTGTGGGCGTCGGCTATGGCACTGTTATATTTTATAAAATGAAATCAATTTTGTCCTACATTTATTATGCTTCCGATAACAGAACCGAGTTAATTGAAGAAATAGTCAGGCGGCGGCGGCGGCGGCTGCTGCTGCTGCTGCTGCTGCTGCTGCTGCTGCCGCTGCTGCTGCTGCCGCTGCTGCCGCTGCCGCTGCCGCCGCTGCCGCTGCCGCTGCTGCCGCTGCCGCTGCCGCTGCTGCTGCTGCTGCTGCTGCTGCTGCTGCTGCTGCTGCTGCTGCTGCTGCTGCTGCTGCTGCTGCTGCTGCTGCTGCTGCTGCTGCTGCTGCTGCTGCTGCTGCTGCTGCTGCTGCTGCTGCTGCTGCTGCTGCTGCTGCTGCTGCTGCTGCTGCTGCTGCTGCTGCTGCTGCTGCTGCTGCTGCTGCTGCTGCTGCTGCTGCTGCTGCTGCTGCTGCTGCTGCTGCTGCTGCTGCTGCTGCTGCTGCTGCTGCTGCTGCTGCTGCTGCTGCTGCTGCTGCTGCTGCTGCTGCTGCTGCTGCTGCTGCTGCTGCTGCTGCTGCTGCTGCTGCTGCTGCTGCTGCTGCTGCTGCTGCTGCTGCTGCTGCTGCTGCTGCTGCTGCTGCTGCTGCTGCTGCTGCTGCTGCTGCTGCTGCTGCTGCTGCTGCTGCTGCTGCTGCTGCTGCTGCTGCTGCTGCTGCTGCTGCTGCTGCTGCTGCTGCTGCTGCTGCTGCTGCTGCTGCTGCTGCTGCTGCTGCTGCTGCTGCTGCTGCTGCTGCTGCTGCTGCTGCTGCTGCTGCTGCTGCTGCTGCTGCTGCTGCTGCTGCTGCTGCTGCTGCTGCTGCTGCTGCTGCTGCTGCTGCTGCTGCTGCTGCTGCTGCTGCTGCTGCTGCTGCTGCTGCTGCTGCTGCTGCTGCTGCTGCTGCTGCTGCTGCTGCTGCTGCTGCTGCTGCTGCTGCTGCTGCTGCTGCTGCTGCTGCTGCTGCTGCTGCTGCTGCTGCTGCTGCTGCTGCTGCTGCTGCTGCTGCTGCTGCTGCTGCTGCTGCTGCTGCTGCTGCTGCTGCTGCTGCTGCTGCTGCTGCTGCTGCTGCTGCTGCTGCTGCTGCTGCTGCTGCTGCTGCTGCTGCTGCTGCTGCTGCTGCTGCTGCTGCTGCTGCTGCTGCTGCTGCTGCTGCTGCTGCTGCTGCTGCTGCTGCTGCTGCTGCTGCTGCTGCTGCTGCTGCTGCTGCTGCTGCTGCTGCTGCTGCTGCTGCTGCTGCTGCTGCTGCTGCTGCTGCTGCTGCTGCTGCTGCTGCTGCTGCTGCTGCTGCTGCTGCTGCTGCTGCTGCTGCTGCTGCTGCTGCTGCTGCTGCTGCTGCTGCTGCTGCTGCTGCTGCTGCTGCTGCTGCTGCTGCTGCTGCTGCTGCTGCTGCTGCTGCTGCTGCTGCTGCTGCTGCTGCTGCTGCTGCTGCTGCTGCTGCTGCTGCTGCTGCTGCTGCTGCTGCTGCTGCTGCTGCTGCTGCTGCTGCTGCTGCTGCTGCTGCTGCTGCTGCTGCTGCTGCTGCTGCTGCTGCTGCTGCTGCTGCTGCTGCTGCTGCTGCTGCTGCTGCTGCTGCTGCTGCTGCTGCTGCTGCTGCTGCTGCTGCTGCTGCTGCTGCTGCTGCTGCTGCTGCTGCTGCTGCTGCTGCTGCTGCTGCTGCTGCTGCTGCTGCTGCTGCTGCTGCTGCTGCTGCTGCTGCTGCTGCTGCTGCTGCTGCTGCTGCTGCTGCTGCTGCTGCTGCTGCTGCTGCTGCTGCTGCTGCTGCTGCTGCTGCTGCTGCTGCTGCTGCTGCTGCTGCTGCTGCTGCTGCTGCTGCTGCTGCTGCTGCTGCTGCTGCTGCTGCTGCTGCTGCTGCTGCTGCTGCTGCTGCTGCTGCTGCTGCTGCTGCTGCTGCTGCTGCTGCTGCTGCTGCTGCTGCTGCTGCTGCTGCTGCTGCTGCTGCTGCTGCTGCTGCTGCTGCTGCTGCTGCTGCTGCTGCTGCTGCTGCTGCTGCTGCTGCTGCTGCTGCTGCTGCTGCTGCTGCTGCTGCTGCTGCTGCTGCTGCTGCTGCTGCTGCTGCTGCTGCTGCTGCTGCTGCTGCTGCTGCTGCTGCTGCTGCTGCTGCTGCTGCTGCTGCTGCTGCTGCTGCTGCTGCTGCTGCTGCTGCTGCTGCTGCTGCTGCTGCTGCTGCTGCTGCTGCTGCTGCTGCTGCTGCTGCTGCTGCTGCTGCTGCTGCTGCTGCTGCTGCTGCTGCTGCTGCTGCTGCTGCTGCTGCTGCTGCTGCTGCTGCTGCTGCTGCTGCTGCTGCTGCTGCTGCTGCTGCTGCTGCTGCTGCTGCTGCTGCTGCTGCTGCTGCTGCTGCTGCTGCTGCTGCTGCTGCTGCTGCTGCTGCTGCTGCTGCTGCTGCTGCTGCTGCTGCTGCTGCTGCTGCTGCTGCTGCTGCTGCTGCTGCTGCTGCTGCTGCTGCTGCTGCTGCTGCTGCTGCTGCTGCTGCTGCTGCTGCTGCTGCTGCTGCTGCTGCTGCTGCTGCTGCTGCTGCTGCTGCTGCTGCTGCTGCTGCTGCTGCTGCTGCTGCTGCTGCTGCTGCTGCTGCTGCTGCTGCTGCTGCTGCTGCTGCTGCTGCTGCTGCTGCTGCTGCTGCTGCTGCTGCTGCTGCTGCTGCTGCTGCTGCTGCTGCTGCTGCTGCTGCTGCTGCTGCTGCTGCTGCTGCTGCTGCTGCTGCTGCTGCTGCTGCTGCTGCTGCTGCTGCTGCTGCTGCTGCTGCTGCTGCTGCTGCTGCTGCTGCTGCTGCTGCTGCTGCTGCTGCTGCTGCTGCTGCTGCTGCTGCTGCTGCTGCTGCTGCTGCTGCTGCTGCTGCTGCTGCTGCTGCTGCTGCTGCTGCTGCTGCTGCTGCTGCTGCTGCTGCTGCTGCTGCTGCTGCTGCTGCTGCTGCTGCTGCTGCTGCTGCTGCTGCTGCTGCTGCTGCTGCTGCTGCTGCTGCTGCTGCTGCTGCTGCTGCTGATGATGATGATGATGATGATGATGATGATGATGATGATGATGATGATGATGATGATGATGATGATGATGATGATTTCAAGTAATAGTATCACATACTCGTCCATGCAATCATATGCAGGTTGCGAGCTGTTTTCGCGCCCAACCATATATGTGGAAATTGCTGCATGTAGCCTGTTCCCAGTGGAAAGCAATGAAAGAAGGTTTCTGAATTCTGCTCAGTGGCGGAAATTTCGGACCGTGATGAAACTTAGACGTTGTGAATAGGACTCAAATTATTATTATTATTATTATTATTATTATTATTATTATTATTATTATTATTATTATTATTATTATTATTATTATTTATTATTATTATTATTATTATTATTATTATTATTATTATTATTATTATTATTATTATTATTATTATTATTATTATTATTATTATTATTATTATTATTATTAATGCACTCCGATTCAGTTGCCTACAGATTGTACCCACATCCACTGACAGTCACATGCGACCACTAACAGTGCATTAGTCGTGCTGCTATGATCTCGCACATTCAAATCATGTCATACAAACATAATAATAATAATAATAATAATAATAATAATAATAATAATAATAATAATAATAATAATAATAATAATAATAATAATAATAATAACAATTTATTCAGAGGAAAGCAAAGACGCAGTATTTTTCACAATTGGTTGGTTGGTTGATTTGTGGGGTTTAACGTCCCAAAGCGACCCAGGCTATGAGAGACGCCGTAGTGGAAGACTCCGGAAATTTCGACCACCTTACTCTATGGACCTTTGAAACGCGCGGCAAGAAAAGAGAGGAAAGTGGGAATAAAAGTGAAAAGAGAAAAGGGGGAGCCGTAATAAAGGGCTACGGAGTAATTTCGACCACCTGGGGGATCTTTAACGTGCACTGGCGTTGCACGACACAAGGATGCCTCTTCGTTTCGCCTCCATCGCAACGCAGCCGCCGGCGGTCGGGATCGAACCCGGGTGCTTAGGAACAGTAGTCGGGCATCTTAATCCCGGAACCTTCGCGGCGGGGCCCTACAAACTTGTCTGTACAACATTTTTTTGAAACTTACTCAGGGAGTTTCTTCGGAGTCCTCGTCGAAACTTGGGTCGAACAGTATGACCGTTCTAGGCTAAAGTGGAACTCTCCTTACAAGCTTTGATTACGTTATTCACCGACTCATGTCTAGGATCCCCTCTTGAATGCTGCTGTTCCATTCTGCTTACCTAATCCTAGTTTCTTTCAGAATTCATTTATTTTTATCTGATTTATTCGGCGTACTTCGACTGAATTGAAATGTTGCCACAGGTCGCACTCTTCGATTTTAATCCGAGATATGATTAACAAGACACACCAGCCTTGTGCTTTTACATTACGGTGACGTTTAAGTTTAGTTTTTTTTATCAATACTGCCAAGCTGTGACGCATAAACGTAGTGCAAATATGTCCTTCGCATTACAGTTTATTACTTTTTGTAGGATTCGAAGGACGGGGTGTCTACGTTGAAGTAAAAAAAAAATACAAATGGTGCCGCTGCATTTTCTTGCAGGAACATCGCCGAGTTTCTTAGTATTTTTGAGACCAGCAATAAGAGAAATGCAGTGCAATCTTACCTGGCTGAATGATAGCCCACCATTTGGTCCTGGCCCTCAGCTACAAAGTCTTGAGAAGCTACAAGAATGTTGAGCCAATGGTGTGATGTCTTTGCTGTCCACTTTCTGTTCCAATTATATGCTACACGCTGCGTAATATATGCATCACATATCTAGTCACTGAACAAGCGCCTAAGCAGAATTAGCACATCCTTTAAATAGAGGTGTTTATCATGACGAAAATGAATAAGGAAGTATCCTCCTGGACAGCAAGGAAGTATCGCTTAATACAGCGCGATTCTAACACGATCAAAATTTTAGTCATGAAAAACGAGTGATAAAAATACGCATTAAACTTAAGTTTAAAAGCATCGAATATTCTTGACCAGTCTACACAAAGCCATGCGGTAAGAACTCCCGGCAAATTATGGAGTCATAACTATGCCAGGTGCCTCGTTACATCTATGTCCATCTGACTTCTGCAACTGATAAACGTGTCGTAAATCAGCGTTCATTTGAAGTTAGCTAGAATAGCAGCTTGGGCATGTTGATTATGCATCTTGAGGATAACAGCGCGGAACACAGGACGGGAGCACAAGATTAGAAGACGACACAACGAGCGCTGTTGTGTCGTCCTCTAATCTTGTGCTCCCGTCCTGTGTTCCGCGCTGTTATCCTCAAGGTTCATTTGAAGCCGGCTGCAACAACAGTTTTAAACTAAAATGATTTCAAGCGTCATGTTTACGTGAAAGCCAGTGTATTTCCAAGCAAGACACAATAAGAATGTTTTGTGAACGAGGCTATGTTGGGTTGTATTAGTAGCGCTATTGAAAAAGCACTTCATGCGTCATATACTTGCTTCAGGACAAGGGATACTAATCTCGAAAACAAATTCACTGCACCTATGTCTTGCTCCAATGCTCTTATTTTGTGGAAACAACATTAATTATTCAAGGTCACTCCTACTTCTCTTCCTCATAAGCCGCTGGCTTCCTTTGCTAGGCAGTATTTCAACATATCATTATTTGAATACATGTAAAAGTGGCTGCAGATAACCCGGTCTGTAGGCTGGAAGCAAGGATACACTGAATCCGCAAGAGCTATGCGCTTATTAAACCGGCGTGCTTCCTGCAGGCCTACGTGCTGTTTTGAAATAATAGTAACGCTCACAAGGTGTTCTTAGGTTCGACCTGCTTCCCATTTCAGCCGCAGTGGGCGGTGATTTTGAACTAAACAGTGCCTGTCATAAGATGTCAAATAATGTTATCAGTGCACTGGAAATGAAGAATTTCCTTTAATATACCTTCGGGTTCTCCTGCCTGTCTGACATTATTCGAGAAATCAACCCTACGCTACGTTGCCACAACGACATATAGCTTAAGGATTGGCGAGCGCCTGGCTGAGCTATTTCCTCTCTTACGTGAATGGTTAGCTGGCACACTCGAAAGTTATTTCCAGATTTGTGCTGCAAATATCTATTTTAGGAACCCTATTGCCGGGTTGTTTACATGCGTTGGGACAGAAGAGATGGGATATATACTTTCACATTATTTTCTGATGGCAGAAATAAAACAGAGAGCTTGCACGTTTGTACGATCGTAGTAGAACGCTATATAGGAGAAGAACGACAGTGTGGTTGTTATCGGGCAGCGAATTCCTATTTCTATACACATAATTTCTCTTTGCTCACGAAAATAGGAAGCATTATTTACTAGCAATTATCGCTGAGCCTGAGCACACACCAAGATCGGGAGCTTGACAGATTTCGTGCAAGAATTCCTCGTAACGGTAGGCGCCTTACTGGGGTGGGCTGTACGATGATGTGCTATCCATGCAGAGCGGGTAAAAAGGGGGCAAATATTTACTCGAAGTCTATTTGGTTGTAATTCTCTCCTCACTTCAATATTGCCCCACGCCATCGCTAGCACTAGCAACTTTCAATCAGAGGAGCAGATAGTAGGAAGCGAATGCATCGTACGAAAATGCCGTATTAGTGGCGTGTGTTCGTTACATGCCTTTTCTCCGCGTAATCGAAAGAAAAGGTGCATGGCAGTGTTGTTCCGAAATTAATATTTGCATCCAATTTTATGTCATCTTGATTCAAAATTTATACTCTTAGGACAAATAGCGCGCCAATTGATTTAAAAGCACGAAAAATAAACTTAAAGCTGCGGTACACAGACGTCATGCGACAGTGAGAACATTCTACTCGTAGCTCACGGTTACTGCGTGAGCTCCATGGCAGTCGCAAATTCTTGTCTATAATGCCAAGTGAGAAGCATTGCATGTCTATTTTCGTCATCCACTTCTTGTGGAAGTCTCCAGCGTCAATATGGTTTAATATACACTCCTTCCAAACTGGGCGCTCACCCTATCGCTCTATCCGCATTCACGTCATTTGTTTCAACACCCCAGACGGCGTTTCATTTCTCGTCTCTCATTTACACATGTCACACCGTGGACAAACAAATTACTTTTTCGTACCAGTGGTGGGGCTCTCCCAATGTCGCCTTTTGAGAAATTTCCACGGCGGTCGCAATAATGACGCCCCAGACTGACACTACCTTAGTATTTGCAGGTTGAAGCTAGTCGGACGAACAATTCACGACATCGAAAGTTGGCACCAACAAAGTTTTTGCAGGTTAGAGTCTAGGCTGTGGGAGCCAAATTATGCAGATATCCGATGTCAAGGGAAACAGGCTGATGATTGGTTTTCTTCAGCAAATTGTACATGATTTGCAGAGATGCTCTGGGATCTGTGGTGAAGATAACCCATCATCCAGGTGTCTGGCGCAGGATATAGGAAACAGCTTCTTTAATGGCATGGAGCTTAACTATCGTACATGATTTATTCCGCTGGAGCCGGTAAGAAATGACATGGTTTGTGGACGGCACATAAAGGCCACAGGAAGAAATGTCTTGAGTAGTTCAACCGTTGGTCAATAGGTGGGTGTATTGTGCATATTACCTGGCTAAGTAATATACAAAGTACACCCTCTGTGTGTATCGGCTACGTTGTGTCCGCACAATCTATTGTCAAAATCTGTGCTCTCAAACTGACACTTGGAGAAAAAAAAAATCCGTGTCGCCGCCAGGAGTCAAACCACCATCCCTACAATTCCCAGCTGAGCACTACGCCGGGCTCATGAACACGGTTTAATAATTCTCCTTCTCTAGCGTAAGGACACCGTAGGGCTGTTAGGGAAACAACTGGAACATCAGTGACGAAAAAAAGATTAAAATGAACAACTTTCCAAAACGTTGAACAACACAATAAGCTGTCGTTAGCGGTTTGATGATATTACTCAGACATTGTCATAATCTTAATTTATACATCATGAGTCATGTGAAGTCACAAGTGTGTGATGTCACTGTCAGTGATGTCAGTGATTTATGACGTGACACAGCCAACCAGTCAGAAGGCTGCGTCGTATTGTACCTTGAATACCACGAGGCACCGACGTCTGACTACACAAAATTACACACGGTCGAGTGATAGCATCGGAGGTCGAAGACTGGCTTTAGAATTTCAAAGAGGAGAATAAGTAGAAGCAGAAATGCGTCGATTAGGAGTCAACATCGTCGCAGTAGAGCTAAAGCTTTCGCATTTCCCCGATGCAGTATCTGCAGTGACATATAAGTTTTTTCGCAAAGACCAACTAGTCCACAGTTGGTTTGAGGCTAGCCATGTCCAGCACGTCGAGGGGTATAGTATTGGAAATACGTGATTGAGCGCTGAAGTGTTCTGGAGAAATGGGACATGTCGACGTGGAGAAAAGAAGGCGAAAAGAAAGGAGTCTAGTTATGTTTATGCGTCGAAGAATTTGTAGTTTAATGGGGCTGACAGATTTTTCCTGAACTAGAACTTTACGGAGAGTTTCGCTAATATTATAGTGAAGGTTTATTTCTGATTTGTTAGGACAGCGGTGTCTCAGGACACCAGCGTAGAAGTTCGCGGATGAGGCTTACGCGCCAACCCATTACATGCTATTCCAGAGTGGCTAGAAATTCAGATTCCTGTGACAGTGTGAGGAAGAATTTGATAAGAATTTGTGTACTTTGGTCAATATAGTGGGCAACCTTCGGTCGCGTTTGTGCCTTCACACTTTGACGTCTCACTTATGGCATATACTTGGCTCGAAATATGAACAGTTCGTAAGTTATTAAAATAAATTTGTATTGGTTCATGTCCTTCAAGCTAGCCATTCATCTTATTATTATCGTGTAATCTGTATTTTCTCACGCCTCATTGCAAATGAGAAAACATGATCAATACAGTGATGTGTATGTTCATTTAATAGTTTATTGTTGTTCATCACAGTGCTTTCTGCAGGATGAATGGTAACAGACTCCAAATGATACGCAATGATTAATGAAACTATTTATGTGAATCACGAAGTCGCTTCGTTGTTTCCTTATCCAGTATAACTGAAACCTGGGCTAAGACGACGAAAACAATTTGCGCTTGAGTACACTAAGACGCAGTCGGGCTATTGAGCAGATTGACGCACAGCGAATTTATTTAATTTTATTTATTTTATTTATTTTTATTCAATAACTTAATTTTGCCTTAAGTTATTTGTAGCAATAATAGGACTCTTGTCAGCCTCAATCACTTCTCACAAAAATCGAAGCTGTCTCTTTGTACTTGGGCTGCATGTAGAATAAGAACACTCACGGCTCATCATTTTCACTCTCCTCGAAGTACGACAGCTCTGACAATATCTCATAAGGCGGTTCCTTTATAACGGAGCTCTATACAAGCTTTATACAATAGTAAGGAAACGCAAAATGACGTCTCAGGGTAAAGTAGGCCAGCTCTTCTCTATTTCCAAAAAGAAGTTAGGCATCAAGCAGTTGCCTCCAGGAGAGAGCTCAACGGTCTTCTGCACGGGAGAACGACCTTTAGCATCCTTCCGGCTTTTGTTTTGTAGCCATCGTTTTAAGTGTTTTTTGATGCCCGGAAAGAGCGCAGTGCGCCGCAGGCTTCCAAAGGGCGTTTACCGCCGGTGAAGTGAATCCTATATTCTGCCGAAAAGACTCCGCTCCGAGTATACGGGGCCATCTGGGGCTAATAAGGCATGCTCGAGTCTCATGAGCTTGTATCAAATATGCATCCCTGCTGCACGAGCCACACATTTCCGAGCAACTTCCCAAGAGGGTGCTCTCCACTCCGCTTCACGGGCTAGAATACAGAGACTCCGGCTTCACGACTTCTCCGGCCAGAAAGGTTCGCAATTAAAGCTGGCATCTGAATGGCTGCAATCCGTAACTTTGGCTATAAGTAGACCTGTATCACGTCGTTCGCCTAAGTTCTCAGCGAGCTCGGAACCCGCGCTGACTTTAAGGATACCAAGTGGAATATCTTGTAATGATTGATCTTTGTAATGTACTAAATATAGACTTTTTACGCCTGCATCATAGCTGTAGACTGCCTTGTAAGTACAGGGCACGCATTTCGGGTAGCCTGCTTGGGTATCCAACTTGGCGTTTACCAGATAACAAGAAATAAAAATGAAGGATTCAGCAAAAAGTTTTACTACATATGCTGAATATTTTGTTTACCTCTGCTTATAGAAAAGTAATTTAAAGCAATTACACCAACTACGCGCTGGCCTGAGTAAACTTTGCTTGGTGCGGTTCAATATCTGAGAGGCGTCAGTTGGCCTGTAGCACGAACCACGAAACCCTTCTTTTTCATCTTCTTATTAATATTAAATGGTGGAAAACGACCAAGAGAGATCCAAGAATAATTTTCAATAATTAGCACACAATTAGCATATCACGTTCATCTTTTCTTCGTGTCTGCGCACCTTGCCACTGGTGAACCTCAATTTATTCGCGCAAACCAGCCAGACCACCAATACTATTTAAGCTCCGCATCTCTAGGTTCAGGGATGATGTTACTGCAGAAGCGGATCAACATATACAGTCAGTCTACTTGCCTCGGGAGAGAGCAGAGAACCTGAGATCTTTTTTTTTTTTTTTCTGTAACAACTCAGTTTTGTTTAATGCGTGCATAACCGCCCACTCTAATCACAGCTACACCTACTGATCCCTATGATTAGAAAGACGTTGCTTATTACCACTGCGACGCAGTAGGTGACACACGCACGAGGGCTGAGTGTCTGCAAGTGTGCCCATCTTCCTCTAACACTGGCACG
This sequence comes from Amblyomma maculatum, assembly GCF_055883805.1. Classification (NCBI taxonomy): domain Eukaryota; kingdom Metazoa; phylum Arthropoda; class Arachnida; order Ixodida; family Ixodidae; genus Amblyomma; species Amblyomma maculatum. Next base: position 48,103,119 of record NC_139345.1, read on the forward strand.
AACAATGAGAACGACGTTGGTGCTTTTACGGCCCAGCCAAAATTAATCGTTATGTTCCACGCAACCGCGCAACAATGGTTCAAGCCTGTTGATTCCACACTAAATATGGTGTTCTCCTAAATAGAAATAAGAGCATTTGCATCTATTTAAAAACCAAACCCTTCGTTTTTCGTAATGACATGGCACGAGAATCACGGGATTTAAATAAGAAATGAACAAAACACAAAGCTGAACTCGATACAAATTCATAGTATGCGCCGTATTTTCTGGTGACTGCTGCCCTCCAGTACGTTTTCTCGCAGCGCGAATTCACTCCCGCTTTCGACAAATCAATGCGCCCCCTTACAACCCTCTGTCATAACGCGGAAACACCAAAACTATTGAGATAAACAAAAGCAGTTTGTTAAAAAAATATTTTTGTTTTACTTTTTTTTTTTTTTGTTTCTGTTTGAGGCACGTCTTCCAAACGTTTTGCTACAGGCGACAAAAGCTCGAATTTAATAACCCATATATGCGAACGCCCTCGAATGTCTTTCTCAAACAGTTTCTTTCACAAACACCGTTCACTGCCGAATTATTTTTCTCTGCTCTTTCCTCATTCTTTTTCATTCAGTGACAGAGGGAGACAGTGCGATTTTCTTTCACCGTACCCAAATCAGCTTTCAGGCAATTGTTGCTTCCGGCAGAAGCGACAACTAATAAGAATCGTAAACACGTTATTTTGGTTTAAACAAAACATTACCCATAACTATAGTGTAGTTTCGTTGTTTTAACGGAGAAGCAAGACAGTTTCGTCGCAGAAATGCTGAGAGCTACCATAATAAAACAAGGTCCACCCACCACCCATACTATTTCATTTGTTAAATGCCGTGAACTATTTGCAATAAACCCCAGTTGACCGTAGGTCGCTTGAAAGGGAGGTGAAGGACATTTTAAGGCGCTTCCACCACTTTTTTGAACAAGCTGGGCAGCCTGCTATAAATGTATCACCTTCAACCTTTTTCTCAGTTTATCTTATCTGCAGAGTGCCAATTTTAGAGTGCATCGTGAAAATAACAAACCGTAATCGATAGCTGTGTCCACTGGCGTTTCACAGTTCCTGAAACCTAAACCTCCTGAATCACCGTGATTCTGTGGTAAATTTTCTCACCTGTGCAGATAATATAGGCTCCGTGCACACCATCAGGTGCACCATAATATCTTAAATTGGTAATAACTCTGGAAAAAATGGCGCTGAAAAATATGGGTGCAGCATTAGGAGACAGAACGCAGGCCGAGGGCATCAGAGAACAAAGACAAGTTAGTGATATTCTGGTCGAAATCACTGGGCAGGGCCTGTAATGCGAAGGAAAAATAACCGATAGTCTCTATGGATTGTAACCAGACTAAATTCCAGGCAACGCCAGGGGCAGCAGGGGGCGGCAAAAAGCCAGCTGGGCGGGTGATATTATAAAGCTTGCGTGTTTATGTGGACACGCTATGTGAAAATACTTTTCATAAGGAATTAAATTACTTTAATAATTACGCTGTTAAAATCAGGGAGGTAATTAAATTACATTACTAATTACTGTTCTTAACAATAACGACATTACATTAGAATTATTTGTGCAAAGTAATGCAATTACTCTTAATTTACTTTGTAAATTTCATCCATACAAAAACTCAGGCGACCTAGCAAATATGGACGCTAAGTCATGAGGTAAGCGATAGTCAATTTTTCCCTTGTTTAAAATTCAGCCCGAACACTGATTCCGGGAGCTATGAAAAAGAGAGCGGCTATCAGTGTCCCTTTATATCCCTGTAAGCCTTAGTATTCGTTCCCCGTGTCGGCTACCGTGATCGGTAAGACAAAAAAAAAAAAAAAAGTCGGATCAGCCTCATACGTGACCGGCCTTTTCAGCGCGAGTGGCGAGACAGGCGCCCCTTATTGCATTCTGGCGCGTCCGTCCACGCGATGTTTATAGTGAGTGCGCAGCCATAGCCGCTCGAAAATGAAGTAAAGAAATAGACGCTGCTGGTCATACGAGAACCCGCGTTGTCCATGTTTTTTTTCCGGCAAGTGCGATACATGTCAAGATAATATTGGACAACAACGGGTTCTACTTTGTTGCCGGGAAAACCATTTGCAGCCTTGTAGAATAAAGCACTATATATTGACGGCTTAAAAAAAAATAGCTTTCTCACGTTGATGTGACCGAATAGATTGTCTTCAGATGGAAAGCGTGGATAAGGTAGTGAAGAAACCGAGTCCGTAAAGCTGAAAGAAGCGGTTCCCCTATATTTCCGATTGTTTCACTTCTTATGGCTGCGATTCCATATCCTCCTAAGAAACATTCGAGCTAGGGTCTAAGCCAGAGGATGTGAAGGCTGGTTATTTGGTATGGGGAACAATGACCTACACAAACCTGTCCAAAATCTATCGACTACAGAAAAAAGCTGTAAGAATCATTGCTAATGAACCTGATGACGCACACACAGAACCTATATTTCATGACCTTAGATTAAAACCATTACCGAACCTGTTCAACGCAGTTCTGCTAAAACGTTATCATACTTATCGCATAAATAGTGACGCTTTCCTTGAAACACTTGCAACGCTGACTCCAGTTGAAAAAACGTATGGCACACGAAGCCGTGAGGTTTGGAAGATTCCCCATACCCGTACCAACTATGGCCGCCAAATGTTGATGTACATGCTACCACAAGCTCTTAATTCCTCTGTTAACAAGTCCAGCTAATCTATACAACAGTATGTCCTCAAATCAAAACATTGATAACACATGCAGTTCTTTACCACCCAATATTAGTCCTATCCTCTAAATGTACTCTGTAATATATAAAGCCGTCGTTATGTTTATAAGGGCTTTTTCTTGTTTTGTTGTGTTTTGTCCGCTGCTGTATTGCACTGTAAGCGGGGTGCTAGCCTTTGTCAAGCCATCGCAGGCTTTTTGCTAGCACCCTGCAGCATCACGAGTACTGTATAATCAGTGTTGATGCTAAATAAAATTATTTGTATTTGTATTTGTATTTATTTCAGCGCTTATATGTTCAAAAGTTTTTTTCATTCTTATTGCGAATCTGGAGGCACGATTTTCTGGCAGTTATGTGCTCCTTGATAAGAAAACTTAACCACCATTCTCTTTCAAACTTCTCAGAGTAGTCTACACAGTGAACAGAATGGCAACTGGAGCTTGTTGCTGTTCGACAGCATATAAGCCAGATGTGAAAAGACCCCGGCCTGGCGCTCGGCTTTTTCTAGGGGCGTGCGCTTGGGAGAAGCTCCGCAAACCCCTCTTTTTTGTTTTAGGACTGCTGCAGCTTAGGCTCAAAGGGAGCACAGCAGGTGAGGCTCAAAGGAAGTACCTTTTCAAGACAAACTGAACCCCCTTTGCAGGCTGCCAGGTTCGAAACTAGGTTTGGGCCCACCACGGAGGAGGGGCGCAGCGGGGTAGCCTAGCCTCTATTATTTTCCACGAGTCCGGTGTTTTGTCTTTATTTCAGTGAGCGCGGTGTTTAGAAAATGCGGTAATTATATATTGTTACGGACTTGTTCTCAAACAGAGCACGGAGGAAGAAAGAAGGAGGTGGAAGAAGAAGTCTGCGTGTGCCGTATTGATCGAATTCACAACGGGCATCGAAGGGAGCAAGGAGGGAGGCCCTCGAGAGCCGACAACGTCAGAGGGCAAAGATGATGGAGACCGTACAGGGGGCTCAAATCGCTGGAGTTCCTCGCGAACTATTTGCCGGATCGTCGACGACAAATCCATGAAGTTGTCTTCAATGCTCGCCACAGATGGAACGTTGGCGAGCCGCCCAAATTTTGGCGTTATGCGACGAGTCTTCAATATCTCGAATGTGCGAACATGCCGAATTACATCACAGACGGCGTTCAGGTCACCTTTGGCAATTAGAAAATTATAAACATCATCTGTGATGCCCTTCAGAAGATGTCCTACTTTATCTTCCACGGTCATATTAGCGCTTGCAGTTTTGCATAGCTTCAGGACCTCCTCTATGTAAGTTGTGCATGTTTCCCCAGGTAGCTGAGCTCGATCTGTGCGTAAGCGTGTGCTCAGCTCGCTTCCTTCGTGCAAGACAGTCGCCGAAGCACTGCCGCAATTCAGTAACGAAACGGTCCCAGGTGGTAAGAGAGTCTTCGTGGTTTTCGAACCAAACAAGAGCGGTATGGGTTAGGAAGAAAACCACGTTTGCGAGCTTAGCGGCGGCGTCCCATCGATTGTAGCGGCTCACCCGTTGGTAGTGGGTCAACCACTCGTCAACGTCCTCGCCTGCCGCTCCCGCGAAAGTCTGGGGCTCCCGATAGTGGTGTGAAGAACTGTTTGCTGCGCCCGCAGACCGGTCTTCAGCCTGGATCACCGCGTCACCACGGGCTGCTTGTGGGCCATCGGCCGATTGCATGGCGCTGGTTTGCGGTTCGAGGCCCGCAAGGCGACGACTCCGGCGAGGCTCCAGTTGTGTCGGTGCTGTCTGTAGCGCCAGGGATCGTTACCCGGCTTCTCCACCACAATGTTACGCCCTTAGCGTCTCGACGGAGACGTTCTAGTCGGTTCAGTACGCTAAGTACACACGGTTAGCGGGAACGACACAAGTGCCACAAGACAAAGGTCGAACGGGCGCGCAGACTTCTTCTTCCTCCTCCTTCTTTCTTCCTCCGTGCTCTGTTTGAGAACAAGTCCGTAACAATATATATATATATATATATATATATATATATATATATATATATATATATATATATATATATATATATATATATATATATATATATATATATATTTTTTTTTTTTCCGGCCGATAACACTTCCCAACGGTTATTACAAACTTTTCATGAAAGTACGAACGAAATAGATACAGACGGTAATTAAAGACAGTGTAGGACGTCATCAAACGTAAAATTAAAGGACAAAGCATGTGTACAAATTTTCACGTAGCTAGGAACCTATTTTAATTCTGTGACTGACGCGTTTGATGATCACGTTGCAATGGTGCAAATGGACCTGGAGAAGGCGTTTGGCCGGGTTGGGTAAGAAATCTTTTTATAGCATAGGATCATATAAACGTGGGCTCAGTCATATATGCAAATTGTTTCATCAGCATCAATATGAATAAACAAGTCACAGAAATCTTCCACATAAGATCATCAGGCTAGGATGTTCCCGTTCCCCACTTTTACTTTCCCTCTATACAGAGCCATTTTGTTTAATGTTGACTCAAACTCAAAGGATCCGAGGAATGAGACTTATGTAAAGTGAAGTAAAGATATTGTCCTACGCTGACGACACAGCCGTTTTCCGTCATAACGATAGGGCTTCAGATGTAATGAAACATGTTACTCACTTTTGTAGGCAAATTGCTGTAAAGTCAACTCGATATATGTTTGGGGCTCTGGCTTGGGGTCTGGGCCAATGCACATTTTCCCTACTGAATGTTGCAGCCCAGTAGCAACATGGAGGAGTCGAGAAGTACAAAACACAAGCGCTGACTAACAGCTGTATTTTGCTGACCCTGAACCAGATTATATAGGCTCTAGGTTCAATACAACAAAGCGAGAAAGAACACAAATATTCACGCATCCACGGCACGATCATCGCCTTTTTCTCCCGTTCCTACAATATTTCATCTTATTATTGGCATTTAGAAATCACATTTCTTATTCCCTAAGGCACGCAAAGCGGTTACTGACATTTATCAACGGATTTTGAAATTGCCACAGCCTCTACCATCACTATTGAGGTGGTGTCCGGACACTTTCCGGAGACATCATCTCTCTTTTTTTTTTTTTTATCAAGGGCACGGGTGCAGCCCTCGCACTTGGCTACAATGTAAGGCAAGTTTTTCTGAGTTCGTGTTCCTTAGATTTCTTTACCTTAAATCGTCGCAATACATAATGCGCCACGCTGTACAAAGACATCTTCATTCTAAGCAACAATTGTTGACCTAAAGTACAGACACAGTACTGCAAGGAAAGTGTCAACCGACACACCACACTCGTTATGGAAGTTCACCTCGGCTTTTTTTTTTTTTTTCATAAAGCAGTCACTCACGAAGCGCAAAACACATTCATGCGGAATCTAGTAGTACAAATCCCGGACGTCCACACAGAACACATGACAGTCGTCAGGACTGGAATACCTTTAGAAAAGCAAATGTGTGTGTGTGTGTGTGTGTGTGTGTGTGTGTGTGTGTGTGTGTGTGTGTGTGTGTGTGTGTGTGTGTGTGTGTGTGTGTGTGTGTGTGTGTGTGTGTGTGTGTGTGTGTGTGTGTGTGTGTGTGTGTGTGTGTGTGTGTGTGTGTGTGTGTGTGTGTGTGTGTGTGTGTGTGTGTGTGTGTGTGTGTGTGTGTGTGTGTGTGTGTGTGTGTGTGTGTGTGTGTGTGTGTGTGTGTGTGTGTGTGTGTGTGTGTGTGTGTGTGTGTGTGTGTGTGTGTGTGTGTGTGTGTGTGTGTGTGTGTGTGTGTGTGTGTGTGTGTGTGTGTGTGTGTGTGTGTGTGTGTGTGTGTGTGTGTGTGTGTGTGTGTGTGTGTGTGTGTGTGTGTGTGTGTGTGTGTGTGTGTGTGTGTGTGTGTGTGTGTGTGTGTGTGTGTGTGTGTGTGTGTGTGTGTGTGTGTGTGTGTGTGTGTGTGTGTGTGTGTGTGTGTGTGTGTGTGTGTGTGTGTGTGTGTGTGTGTGTGTGTGTGTGTGTGTGTGTGTGTGTGTGTGTGTGTGTGTGTGTGTGTGTGTGTGTGTGTGTGTGTGTGTGTGTGTGTGTGTGTGTGTGTGTGTGTGTGTGTGTGTGTGTGCGCGTGTGTGTGTGTGTGTGTGTGTGTGCGCGTGTGTGTGTGTGTGTGTGTGTGTGTGTGTGTGTGTGTGTGTGTGTGTGTGTGTGTGTGTGTGTGTGTGTGTGTGCGTGCGTGCGTGCGTGTGTGTGTGTGTGTGCGTGCGGGCGTGTGTGTGTGTGTGTGCGTGTGTGTGTGTGTGTGTGAGAGAGAGAGAGAGAAGGGGGGGGGAAGGGATGGTTTTAATGATGATCTTTGATGGGGGAAATGGCTTCTATGACAGTTTTCTACTCCTGGTTAGGACATTTAGGTCAGGCCTTCGGGTGAAGTTTGGCAACATCAATAACTGGGGACCTTAGTTGCAGTGCGCTATAATTTTCTTGGACTACTTAACCCCCCTCAACGCAGCAATGCGATAACGAAGTGTTCTCGATCCACTGCGCACGGATGGAAGTTGTTATAGAGGAGAGCATGACCTTTACAGAGCGAGAGAGCATAGTTGTTAAACACGAGGGTTGTTGGGCTGCGGCGATGGCATACAAATAAAAATAATGTTGTAATGACAGCGCATCTGTGCATTGGGCAGCGAAACTCATCTGATCGCCCCATTAGCGAGTTCGATACACAGGCTCGCCGCAGTTTGGATATGCTTATTCCTTTCTACAGCTCTAGCTATCCAATAAACACACAAATAATGGCTTTTAGCCAGATTGGTAGCCCTGTTTCTGGCGCAATAAACACTTTAGAGTATTCCTATGCATTCACCCATGCACTTTGCGCTCCCTCCTGCAGCAGGCGATCAATAGAAACTTTTGTAGCGATTCGATTGGATTTATCGCTTTCAATGCTGTTCGCCACGATGTACGAAAAGAGAACTGCTTCTGAGGGCATTCAATCAGGCTCTTTTTTTCCTCTATTTCTGAGCATTTCCTGAAGCACCGAGACAAAATTTCGATCTCGTCTTCTTGTTTCTTCCATTCCTTTTCTGTGTTTGTGTCGTGCCAAATGCTGAATCGTAAGAACGCTTAATAGCGGAATGTTTTTTCAAATCCTGCTGTTTTCAGTACAAAGAGTTCCAGCGGCGCTTCTCACACGCAACGCCTTACTTTATTTCGGGCACTCAGTTCTCGAGTAAAATTATTCATACGGTGGCGCGGAGAGAGAAGCGAGGGTCGAAGAATGTAACGTGCACGTTGCTTGCCGTGTAGCCGGACAAGATCATAAAGAGATAGGCGCAAAGCTATGCCCACAATGGTAGAAATAGAGCCTTCGTTCAGAGCCAGTAGAACAGCTCTGGGACTCCCATCGAATGTTTTTTTTTTTTTGTTTTTTTTTCGGAAGAAGCGGTTGGATCTCTTTCTGTAGCTGACCAAGGCAAGAGCTTTTTTCTTGTTCTTTTAAGCTTAACGATAATTTCTGTAGGGTACTATATAGCTGGAATTGAGTGGTCTTTTTTTTCTTTCTTTCTTTTTTTTTCACACAATGACACCTTAACCAGAAAGGAGAGGTTTATGACCTCATAAAACCGGAGTTTTATAGAGTAGACGCTGCAGGGCGATTTACGAGAAGGTAGGCGCGCAATAAAGCTGTTTGTAGAAGAAAAACTGCTGCGCAGAGTTGCGCAACTGCCAAATAGTCCCTTACTCATCTTGCTAATGCTGACCCGTTCGCTGGTCCGTTCTTTACCTCGGTTCACTGTTTCCTACCAGCAAGGCCAAATAAGAGAAAATAAGTTTTTTGGGGGGGAAAATCTTGGGAAAATATACAGCGCTAACGGAGACGACGGACGAGGAAGTACACAATAGAAGTACTGTCTCGAAACTAAAATTTATTCCGAAGGAAGACACATATATAAAGCGCCCAGCAACGCAGCGCATGTACTTTCAGCAGCTGCGTACTTCCTCGTCCGTCGTCTCCGTATTTCCTCAAGATGAACACAACCCAACTAGCCCAATTTGCCATCCTACTGCACACACCTCTTTGAAAGCATGACAAAATTATTTCGGTGCTTCGGTTTATATCGTCAGCGCCGTTTTTTAGCTTTTTTTTTTAGAGAGGCAAGATCAAAGGGACTTCTTTTTTTTCACGTAGCAGGGCTCGGGTTGCGCCTTTCTCCACTTACTTCCGAACTGCAAGTAATTCTTGTCGTTATACACGAATTGACCTTTGCAGAAAGGCTACTGTGAAAATTAGTCAACTGCGCAACGCATTGTTGAACAACACTTTGACTTCATTTGTTAGCCACGTAATATATTTGAGACATTGAGTTAATTCAGCCTTTGAAGCTGAATTAACGGCCTGGAGAGAGTTTAGGAGGGAGGCGACAAAGGAAGGGTGCGAATCACAAAGAACTAACTTACAAAGTGAGAATGCATCCTTCAAGGTCTTTATCATTTTATTCTACTCTACGCAAACGCAGCGCTTTATTTCTCATGTGGCGCCTTACGAACAAGCTTCTGTGTTCCTACATCCGATTTACTATTTAGAAAGACGTGTATGCCATTGCATACTACAGAAGCCGCCACTGAAGGTAATGAGCCCTAACGCACGCTCAGTCATTTTCGGCACTGGCTTCAATCCACTGCACCTCGCTATAGCGAACACCTTTCAGCGTTGAAAGTATAAGGAGGTGGCTAGTAATACTCCCCAATGACATTAAACGTTGGTCTTGTGCAAGGCACTTTAACAAAATTAGGTCATTGTGAGTTGATCATTAGAGAGTTGCTGCTTCTCGAGGCTACGTCTGCTTTCCTGATTAAAACACTACCACAAGACGCTGAAATGGTGTTACGCAAACATGGCTGTGCGCTCAAACAATTACCATACATGCGTGTGGCAGTGCTCATTAGCTTAACTGCGTCAGTGATGCAAACGCAAATGACAAATGACTCCTTGGGGCGTGTAAACCGAGACATGTCGGAAACAAGCGCACAGCAAGCAAGACATTAACGAGCGGCATGCTTACCGTATTGCCGCTAAGTGGAATTCATGGAGATGTGTAGACACATGAAGATCTTTTCATGCGCTACACAATGCCCTCTCGTCGTCATGGTCGTGTTTGCTCAATTAGTGAAGGCGTGCACTTCGGAGCTTATCCCTCTTTTGTTCTCCACGAACTCAAAGCGGCGTCATATTAGAGCTGCGCCCTTGAACCTTTTCTTCTGGAAATGAAGAAGCTCTGTTCTTGGTGATACAATTAAGCATTTCTACGCACTCCAACTCACGAACGCTTTTTTTTTTTTTGTTCTTTACATGGGAGTCGTAGTCTGTGATACCTTTTTCTGCCTCGCAGGCAAACATTGGAATGACATTTCCAAGTTAGATTAGCCGTAGACACCAATATGCAAATCGGCTCGTCAAATTGATCTCGGATAGCCTTTTTAACGTACGCGAGGCACAGCTGCCTCTGAAGCTGCTTGATCAGGCGTCTTCACACAAGGTATAATATCGCCAGTTATTTATTTGATATACATCTTCATCCGTACGTTTCAAATTACACATTCATGAGGCTGGTGAGAGGACGCTTGCCTAACCCGTATTCTAGTGGAGTCGATTCTACGACGGCTACACAGCAACTGCGCGCGCCTTAAAAGGCAGCCGAAGAGAGATTAGAATTGGGCAAGCTTAAAAGAGATTGGACTCTGAAACTAGCTGATAAAGGGGCGAATTCTTTTTATGCTAACACTTAGGCTGATGGCATGATCATGATGCACAGCACCGGGCAAGCGCAGTAGTCATGATGTCATGCAGAGAAGGCAAAAGTTCCAGCGCTGAAACGGTTGCTAGAAGGAAGAAGACCAAAGCCATTCAAGGAATTACCCATGGAGGTTGTCTGGTGGCCTTAGACGGTGCACGGCAGCATCTGGTTGAAGCGAGCGAACATTTGAAAGTTTGGCAACAGTGATGTCATCAGAGTTCACGTCCGACGCAATATTTACAACTTTGAACTTCGTCGCGATTTCAATGGCCGATTACACAAATATTTTAAATGCTAGGCTCAAACTGCCTAGCATCCTTCACATACCAACTGAATACTTTAGAGTCCCTAACTCTCCTTCAATTTTCAAAAGTCATTTCAGCTTCCTTTCATTGATTGAGCATATTATCACATAAAAATATATTATGATGTTTTTTTTTATTTGTTAAGAACCAAATGGAGTTCCTGAACCCGACCTACCACCACCGCTCTCAATCATTTCAAGTGATTGACGCTTCTGAAAACACGGCTACGTCATGTGTTTTCATCACGTCGCGCATGTCGGCGACCAGTTAGCGCTTGCCCATGTCACCCGCCAACTGCTAGCTGCCGGTGTAGTCACCAACTCCGTTATGACATCTGGTCTCGTGACGCCAGAGACCTCGGCGACCAATCAGTCCTCTGCCATGTCCCTCGCCGCCTACGAGGAGACCTACCAAGTTTGCTACGTGACATGGTCTTCAGACGTCACACTTCCCAGCTAGCAATCAGCGCTCAAACTTGTCACCTTCCAACTGCCACTTCTCAGATCGTCCTCCTTTTCGCCCATAGAAAACGTTGATGGCATCACAAGGCCACGTCACGCAGCCTAAAACTCATTAGTCGGCGGGGCTTGCGAACTTACAAGACCTCGTGACCTTTTTCGACCAATAGTGATTTTTTGTAATACGGTCAGAGAGTGGCTTCTTGCAATCTGAATCTTTAACGACGTGGCGTTAATAATAATAATAATAATAATAATAATAATAATAATAATAATAATAATAGCAGCATTGGCTAAAGATGAATTGGGCTGATTCTAGCTGTATTCACTTTCAAACAACGTTATCTGGCATCACACCTGGCCGTGATGTCTCAAGCATATCGGCAGCATCTCAAATGCTAGCGGTAGTCCTAGTTTCTAGTTGCGCATAATTTACTCTCTATTTTGCAACACAAAAACTTACGCAGCAGGAACGTTAACATCTGTGAACCGCATGAAGTCCAACATGTGATCACGTCCTCCATTCTGTGTGGAAAATTGGGCTGAATAATTTTGCGTTTATGATAGCTAAGCTGCAATGGTGCTCGCTCCACCACTTTATCAAAAGCCAGAATTTTTTTTTTTTTAAGAGTTCATTTACAACTGCTAGAATCCGGTATGGAAAGGCATAAACAATGAGGCTCCTAACTAAAGGTTTACCCCTCTGATCGAATCTAGCAATATTGTTCTTACTGTTGCACCTCAAAATGTCAGCTGAAGCTCTACTCATCAGGAACACTTATAATGAAACTTTCTTTACATATAAACACAAAAATAAACAGCCCCGCTACGATGGATCAGTGTTTACAGCGTGAGAATACTCAGCCGTAAGCCCCTTCTTTGTTCCCACCTACGCTGACCGCGTTTCATTAGAGGCGTAAGTACTGTATACTGCACGATGTCATTGCTCCATAAAGACCTCTTGGTTGTCGAAATTATCATGAACCTTCCATTTCGGCTTTCCTCATATACTGTGTGTCTTTGGGGCGCTAAGCCCCATAAGCCAATTCAAAGCGTAGGCACGCACATAAAATGGCACTTACGGCTAGTGACCTCCAACCTAACGGCCTGTGCTCATTTTAGGTTTCTAAAGACAGCAAAACTGCCATAGGAAAGGGATGAACGAGAAAAACAGGGTGAACAACTAAATATTTTAGTTGTCTCAATTACTAAGCAAGCTAAAATATTTCAGCTGCAATTTTTAACAATCAAAAATAAACGCCAACCTCTCGTTGAAAATATCCATGCAAAAGTTAGAGATAACAATTTCACGCATTGCTTCTCTTTCCTGCCCTTGGAATTATTGTTATTAGCTTTAGGGATGAGTGCAAATATTACTTTTTAAAACTGATTAGAATAACAGAAAACTTAATCGAATATGGATTGAATAATATCCACTAGATGAGAGTGACACGGTAACCAACAAAACTAGCTGTACACTGAGGTATGGTGCTGTAGGGAAATTCGTAACACTAATAAGGACGCAACGCTAACCATGGCTCTCCATAGAAGGAGTACCTGAGAGGACAACATAGGACAAGCGTTGTATGTCAAAGCATAGAAAAGTGCCCCATACACAAGAAAAGATTACCTTAAAGTTAACACGCTGGGCTAGCCAGTTTTAACTACTGCGTTGGTGACAGAAGCAAACAACTAGGCCATCTCAGCTCTGACATGCAGCAATGGCGGCTAATGTAACGGCACCGAAATACATTTTGCTTTAATACCCCTAATGCCAAGGGAATCGAGTTTTCACCATCAAGTCAAGAGCCGCTCACGCCATGATATATGCACACTCGTTGCGGAGGTGGCGATGGTAACGCAGCAATCCAGCTAACTCCTCCCGCACTTACTGCCTGCGTTACAGTGATTCGTATGAACGCCTCGTGTGGGAGTGCCGCTGACTCCCCGCAGACAGGGCACAAGTGACGCACTTCTCTCCCTTCGGCGGAGTTCTATTGAAACTGAACTAGACCTCGCTAAACCACGAGAGGCATTGAACTCTTCATGGCTTCATATGTGACGTGTTAATAATGGACCACACATAGTGCGGGCCTACTTTATTATCTCCTAAAAGCTTCGGGTCAACCTCCATTAGTAAATTAATCTGTCTTAAAAGCCTTAAAAGCGGATCTTCATCGTGGAACGCATGAACAACTTGTTTGCGGAAATACGACAAATTCATCACTATGCAATTAATGGAGGACATGACATCATCTACCAATGGCTTCCAGGACACAGCGGCATAGCGGGCAATCACCGAGCGGACGAAATCGCACTAACAGCCCACCAAGACGGCGACTGTGTGTTGATTCCCTTTTCCAGAGCAGACGTAGCGGGCAGGCTTCGCGTCCTTGCGCGGGAACACACGCTCTCCTTGTGGAATTCTAGCCAGTTTGCAAACTGCCGCTTAAAATTCCTGGACCCTGACCTGAAGCTCCGGCTTCCACCTGACCTACCCTGACGCGAAGAAACTTTGCTGTCCCGCCTCTGGCTTGGTGTAGCATTCACAAACTCGTATTCATTTGTGATAGGTATGGCAAACAGCCCTGCATGTACAAACTGTGGGTGCGACGAGCCTATATGCCACATTCTTTGTGTGCCCCATATACAGTGAGGAAAGACAGTGCCTATGCCATGCGCTGGAGCATCTAGATTGACGCCCATTGGCTTTTTGGTCCCTGGCCACAGCGATCGTCTGCTGAAGATGCCCCATCCAAAAGACCCAATCTTACATTATTGGTAGAAACATGCTATTCTTGTTTGCGTACACTGTACATGTGCGTGCGTGCATGTGTGTGTGTGTGTGTGTGTGTGTGTGTGTGTGTGTGTGTGTGTGTGTGTGTGTGTGTGTGTGTGTGTGTGTGTGTGTGTGTGTGTGTGTGTGTGTGTGTGTGTGTGTGTGTGTGTGTGTGTGTGTGTGTGTGCATGTGTGTGTGTGCATGTGTGTGTGTGTGTGTGTGTGTGTGTGTGTGTGTGTGTGTGTGTGTGTGTGTGTGTGTGTGTGTGTGTGTGTGTGTGTGTGTGTGTGTGTGTGTGTGTGTGTGTGTGTGTGTGTGTGTGTGTGTGTGTGTGTGTGTGTGTGTGTGTGTGTGTGTGTGTGTGTGTGTGTGTGTGTGTGTGTGTGTGTGTGTGTGTGTGTGTGTGTGTGTGTGTGTGTGTGTGTGTGTGTGTGTGTGTGTGTGTGTGTGTGTGTGTGTGTGTGTGTGTGTGTGTGTGTGTGTGTGTGTGTGTGTGTGTGTGTGTGTGTGTGTGTGTGTGTGTGTGTGTGTGTGTGTGTGTGTGTGTGTGTGTGTGTGTGTGTGTGTGTGTGTGTGTGTGTGTGTGTGTGTGTGTGTGTGTGTGTGTGTGTGTGTGTGTGTGTGTGTGTGTGTGTGTGTGTGTGTGTGTGTGTGTGTGTGTGTGTGTGTGTGTGTGTGTGTGTGTGTGTGTGTGTGTGTGTGTGCGTGCGTGCGTGCGTGCGCGCGCGCGCGCGCGCGTGTGTGTGTGTGTAGGGGGGGGGGGGGGGGGGCTCTTAAAGCCTTCTTCGATGCGGTGGTGGCACGACCTGTGTAAAGCGTTCTTCATGTCATTTGTACCTACCGCTGTCTGTAGAAGCTTCAAATAAATGTTCTGAAACGAATGGCAATTGAGTGCTCGCATCTTGTTTGGTATTCGGCTAGAAAAACTATAATCATCATTCCTATTTTCGCATCCTTCTTGCTTTTAGGATTTTGGGGTTCGTCGGGTGTCTCGGGAAAGCCTCTATTTCGTCTGCACTTCCTCGGGGGACGCCTTAGATTACGCCTTTCCGCAATTTCCCTGCGCAGTTGTGAAGCTGACACTGCGTAGGTTTTGTGACTGATGGTAATAGCTCTTCCATTTGCGAATCCTTTTTACTTGTGATCCTATCCGGTGTACGCATGAGCGTTGTATTTCATTTGTCGTTCACTTTGATGGAGTCAGTCTTGCTTTCTTCTGCCCTGAGATTCGCCTTGACTGCCATATGTAGGTGGGTGGCCGCGAGAACTCTTAAATTCCCCCTGTTGGCTGGTCTTGAATTACAAAATCATCTACCTCCAGCTTTTTTTAGTGTGCGCTGACTTGTCTTTTTGTCAGGGTTCTTCAGATGACGGCTGCGTTCTTTTCTTGGATTTCAGTTAGCGACTTTCTATGCTACTTTCCCGTTTGGTTTCCTTCTCCACAGCCTGCCCGTTATTTTGTTTTTTCTTGTCGAGCATGTTTGCCCATTTGTTCGTTTCCCTTAACCCTTTTTTTTTTCTTTTTTGGCCAGATGTCCTCGCTTTTCACCAAGACGAATTTCATCAGTGTCCGGGAGCGACTGCCGACTGGATAGACGGCCGTTCCTGTCTACGGCCGGAAAATATTGGCCTCCTGTGCTCTTTGATGGCGGCCCCAGCGTGAGAGGACGCAGAAAAGTTCGCAGAGGGCAAAAAAAAAAGGGGGGGGGGGGGCATCTTCCTAATTTAGAAATCCTCTCACTGTTTGTAAATTCCGACTTCGATTCAGGTCATTTTGCAGGCTTTTTGGGAAGATTGTTTTCTTCGGGACCTTGATATTTTCGGGGCCCATGTGAGGAGCGTACGACTCAAACGTCTGAGCGAGAACCCTTGTCACTCGACGCAGAAAAAAAATCCAGCTCGTTTAGTCAACAATTGACTGGGACGCATCGGGTGTATAATAAAATTCCCCGATTGGTGGAGACACTGATAGCGTCACCAGGATGCATGGTGCAAACGAAGGTCGCCTGATTGGTCAAGACAGTGACGACAATGCAACTTTTATACAGATACACATATGAAAAAAAAAAAGTAAATTCTGCATTGCCGCGAGCGAGATTCAAACCCACGGTGGCGCGAACAGATTTGCCATTGTTTTTATGTGACGATCTGGTCTCAGCAGGCCCAGAAGCAGCTGGTAGTCAGTTGCCAGTGTGAATTCTAGCCCTAGAATGTAGTCACAAAATTTTGTTTCACTGGAATTGAGTGCTAGTACATCTCGTTCCAGTTGTGAATAGCTCCGTGGAGCTTGTGTCAATGTTCTAGAACGAAACCCAATTGGCCAATGAACGTTCCCGACTGTATGGAACAGAACTGCTCCTTCATGGTGAGGGTACGCGCCGCATCCCAATCTCAATTCCTTTTTTGGGTTGAAAGGCAAATGAGCCTGGGCAGTCTTAAGTCATTGTTTAGCAGCATTAAATGCGGATTCCTGTTCCTCTTTCCAGTGTCAGCGTGCATTCTTTTTCAACAGCTGATATAACGGGAAAAGAGAAGTCGACATGTTAGGCAAGAACTTGGCGTAAAACGTCAGCATTCTGAGAAATGCACGCAGTTCCGCGACATTAATCGCCTCAGCATTCTTTTCCGTCGGGTGAAGACCACCTGGGTCAATTCGGTGCCGCAGAGAAGATACAGCCGGTCTGCGCAGTTCGCATTTATCGTATCCAAGTTTCACTCTGCGTTCTTGGAAGCGTTGTAGGACGTTTCTTAATCGCTCACAGGTATCGTTTTTTTTTTCCTTCTGAGACAAGCACGTCGTCTAAATAAGCTTGTACGCCCGGAAGGCCTGCCAGCACCCCATCCATCTTTCTCTGGAAAATTACCGGTGCAAATGCTATTCCGAACGGTAGCCTTTTAAAACAGAAAAACCCTTTGTGCCTATTAATGACACAAATTTTTCTTTGCAGCTTCGTCAAGTGGTATTTGGTTGTATGCATCTCGCAGGTCCAGCATGTTGAAGCAGTCACATGCATTATCTAAAAAGGCAAACATGTCCTCAATAACGGGCAATGGATATTGTTCGGTGGCACAAGCTGGGTTCAAGGTGGATTTAAAATCACCGCAGAATCGAATCGTGCCGTCTTTCTCTAGCACAACTACAATTACTGTTGCCCATTCGGAATGCTTCACTGGAGACAGCATGCCTACAGAAAAAAGCCAGTCCAATTTCTGCGTCACTTTATCGCGTAAAGCATAAAGAATGGGCCGCGCCTTACAAACCCTTGGGATGACGCCTTCTTTTAGGTGCAGTCTAGCGGGGTTCCCACTGATGAGGCCTAGATCGGTAAAAAAGACGTCCTGGTAGTCTTCGAAAATGCTGTTTATGCGGTAGCTGCTCTTGCTGTATACCGGCGAGACGTATTGGGCTGGTATATGCAATATTGGAGCTCCTGCGTTGTTGAGTAGACTAAGCAAGTCGTGCCAACAGAAGCTCGGTCCCGCACAACCTAACCCAGAGGACAGGCCACGGACGCCCCCTGGTAGCAGACGCTTAACTGATGTTCTCCCAGGACAGGCCTACGTAACAGCACAATTTCATGTTAGATGCTTTCAGACTTGGCCACTGCTTACGGTACTTCTCATACGAGTTCGCGAGGGATGACGCAAATTGGGGACCCGGTATCTATCTCCATTCTCAATTCTCGAGAGGTACACGGGGCAGAGCTGTTCCGTGTGCTTCTTTTTCTTGTGTTGCTGTGTCTTACGTTGGTACGCTATATTATATTCGCACCAACTGGTCGAAATATTCCACTTGTTACTATGTTCCACTTGTTACTTGTCATCCAAATACGTTGCCTCCCCTCACTCCTTCGCTATGGCATCGGCTTAAGGCAAACGCTTGACTTTGGCATGATGGCGATTGAAACTCCTGCTTCTAGCATAGTGAACGCGAGAATTTAACCAGCTGTCTTGAATGACGCCGACGTAATTCAAGTGAATTGTTACGTTCGAAAACAACCATAGGCTGTAAGTTACGTTCGCAAACAGCCACAGGATGTAAGACATTGGAAGCTTATAAACGTGCGAAAATTACATTATGTATTTATTACATTGCTAAAATGAGCTACCATCGAAGAAATGACGTACGAATGAATCTGATTGGCGTCACTGCACCAACTCCTGTGGAGTGGAAACGTATTTCGCTTAGAAAGTGGATCAATGAAAAGACCGGCTCGAGTGAAGGTCGGTAAGGAAGATAGCGAAGGCCAGACCGCAAGGTCGCCCGTCCAGGAACCCCAGTTTATTCAAACGTTAAGCTCTCACCTCATGCCTCGAACATTTTAGCGCGTAAACACTGCCCTACATGGTGCTGAATTCAATCTCTAGTGTGTGTGTGTTTTTATTTGAAGTGGCATTATCAGCCTAGAGTAGCAACAGTCAAAACGATAAAGAAGAACACGCCGAAAAGGAGCGGATTCGAAGCCTTGTATTCTGCGTGGCAAATTAATAAAGGAGTTCATAGCTGTCGCCGCAGCCGATAACACTTCGTGTTTTACTGCTAATGTCGTGCTCTTCATTGCATGTTGTCGTCTTCATTGATTTCCATCCGTGCTCAATTGATCCAAACACACCCTTATCAGATCGTACCACGCCACGACTGCTGTACCAGCCTTATCAGATCGTACCACGCCACGACTGCTGTACTAGCAGTAGTGGCGTGTGATGGTTTCATGTTGTTGTTTTTTTTTTTGTCTTGTTTATTCAGAACACCTCAGGTTCAGGTTTTGTTATTTTTGAAATGGATTTTGTTTTATGTGCTTGTGGGAACTGATGTCATGATGACCGCTACAAACGTTGTATTTGCTTGTTATGTATACAAGTGCCAAATGCAATTTGCTTCCCCCTGGGAGGAAGGCCTACGTCAGGCGTCGTGCCTTTTGGCTTCCTTCCTGAAGTGTAAATATAAATGCACTTCAAAATAAATAAAGAATAAAAGGGGCGTTAAGTTATAGTAGACGGCTAGCGTTAAATGTGGTAGATGGAAGATGACCCCAAACATTTTGGTGGCCAAAGCCCTAATTCTAAATTAATGACTTTGGGCAGTTAAAAACTCAAATTCAGGAATTTATGTGGCCCACTTTCAAAACCGAGCCCCAGAAAATGAATTTTCGTTCACCGTGAAACTTTAGTTGGCGCATCTCAAAAGTTAGGCCGACAAGACCTCAAGTGTTGACACGCTTCCTCACTATGAATGATCCCACTCTGCTTCTCACAAGAAAGGAGCACCTCCGACGCCGCACATGTGCTCTTGTCCCACCGTGTGCGGTAACGTTTCCCAGCGGTCTTACCCACGTTGAGGAGGTTGCGCTACGGAGGATCCGGGTCGGGGTTGCCCTCACACCTGCAGTGACACGAACATGGCCGCAATATCAATATCTATATCAACGTCCAGGATGTCCTGTCTGCAAGTCACCAGATCACGAGGCAGATATTCACCACTTGTAGGTTTGCCCGGCACTGAAGCCGACAAGAATTCGGCACCTGACGGCAGTGGGTCTTTCGCCGAACAACTCATCTTCATGCATTGCATGTACTCAAGGGCCTTATCATCGCTCTCTCTTGAACTTTATTAGATCAGCTAACCTTTTTCCTTTCATTTAATACCCCCTTTATTTTTACATATTCGATTATGCCCTGAGGCAAAAAACAATGTTATTAAAAAAAATAAACCTCAAGTGTGAAGGAACAATCGAAATTTTGACACTTTCGCTACATAATAGGTCGGTTGGCGTAGTTAAACCACACGTCGATTTTTCTTATTTCGCCGCCATTTAGTCTCACGCAGCAATTATTGACGGTGCCATATGGTATGTTGAGGCTAGCCAGAGTACCAACAGAAGCCAGGTGCGCCTTCGTCTGCGTTGGCTTTAATTTGCTGTACCTAGCTCATCGTTTGAAAGCCATATTAAGGCAAGAGAGCCAGAAGCATCAACATGTTAAGGAGCCCGGCGCTGTCAGTTATAAAAATGTCTTGTTGGCCGGGACCGTGGTAGTGTTGTTCAGATATATTTCGTTGGTTGCTAGAGGCAGCAATTATTTCCACAGGCGTTTGTAAAGTTCTCTGATTAGTCAACAGAGAGGTGACGTAACCAGGATGCCTTCAATAAATGCTAAATAAATTGAATAATAACAGCCGGCTAGACGCAAACCAGCGACGGCATGAAAAGATAAGATTTGCAGTCCTTAGCATTTCACCAAGGCGCCATCTCTCCTCGCCGCAGCCTAGCATCAGGCGTCGTAACCTGCCAGTCTCTTGCGCTGAGCTCTGCATGGCGTGACATTCACCAGCTTAGGCATTTTGCTGGAGGCTAAGCGCGGGAAGACAGAACAGCAGAAACACTGAAAGCAAGACATGACACTCTTCTCGCGCTTAGCCTCCAACAAAATCCATGCACCAACTAGCCTGCAAGAAGGTTCTGACGAGCTTATGTATATTGGTACGGACCCGCACCGGATCTTACAGAGGTTCGCGCAGCCGTGTTGGCAGCATACTCCTGCCCCTATTGCAACACGATTTTCATTTTGATGAGACGGTGGCTCCAATCAAGACTTTTCTTTTTCTCTTTCCACGTCCATGAAACTCTACAGTGCTGCCAAAGATGACTTCATGCATAACGTACGCGGATGTCATGCGCTCAACCCGACATTCTCTCAGCGACGTACATGCCCTGAGATGGCGTTTTTGCCGTAGGATGAATGACTTTGTGACGCAGGCAAATGTTGCACACCGCTTCTTCCAAAATGTGCGCACACTCCCGCACACCTTAGCCTGTCGTGACGCTGGGGCTATGGCGACCCGGCTTTCACTTGGTAGCGTGCAGAGACTCCGGGTTGAAGAAGGACTGAATCTTCGAAGTTGGTAAAATATGTACAAGCAGGTTTACTGGCACTTTGAGAAAACGTATTTACAATATTTACACGAAAAAGAAGGGTACATCAGCAAAATGGCAAGCGTTAAGGGTTCATAGCGAGAAGCGACTGGATGAGCCGTTTACCCAGGGCTCAGAGCGACATTTCGTGCTCTGCAGCGTCCTTAAAAACCCCCTATGTCCAGCCCCTCTCTGAAGATGCTGACCAACCAAATCCAGGGCACGCCCCTCAGGTATCGGCATCCAATCGAACACATCACTGCACTGATGGTCTGAAGCACTGACTGGTCCGGCATTCATTCGTTGGGCGTGATCACTTGTTGGCGGGAAAAGCTTGGGAACGGCGAGGAGAGGAGGTACATTTCTATTCTTCAGCAAAGAAACCACAGGCTGGTTCTGACAAGGGGTTTTACTTCTCAGAATCCCGAGTGCACGTGGCGCCGCATAGGGCTCCCAACATGGTCCCTTTTCGACAATTGCAAATCTTTCCTGCATTCCCGGGAAATCACTTAATGGCCGTATGAGTCATGCTCCTTTCTTGTCCTGCCCGTCAGCGGACATGTCACTCTGTCGTCTCCTTTGGATAGGAGGCATTCATCACTGGAGGATAGCACTTCTCGACTGGAAGGGTGAACAAAAGAAAGAAAGCACTTCCTGCTATTTCCCGCAGGGGGACGTTTCTTTGTGTTTTTCCAGACGTTCTCTTGACAAGGTCAATTTGGCATTTGCAGGTTGTCCACAAAGCAAAACATGCTTACAAAACAGGATTCCTGGAAACAGGCTCACTTAGAGCCATTGGACCATCACCACATATTCACAAAACTTATCCATGCCCACAGGCGAACAATAGAGCGCGCAAATGCGGATGCTTGGTCGTAACAGCCTCCTCCCCCGCCAGAAGAGACTCGGAGGGCAGCAGTCCCAGCTGCTGCATGAAGAGACGACTTAATGGCCTGCACGTGAACGCTTGAAGCTCGCTGTTGCTTGTCGCGTTGTCTTGATTGTTGTAGGCCAAATTGCTCGAGCTGTCTGAAACTCAACCACATGTCGAAGCAAGCACTCGGCTCCCGTCTGAAGAGACCAGGTCAAAAGAAAACTGCCATTGTTGTTCGAGAAAAGCCCACACTCAAGACGTTAGGACCTACGTATTCCTAGAAAACCAAACGTGCTGCTTTACATAGTCACACATATACAAGCGCACGAAAAAAAAAAAAACCTGATTATCAATTTGGATACATGGTGAGGAACATCTCGGACCGCTTAGAAAGAGCGGCTAAGCGCGTCCGCATTCCCATTTAACTTCCCCTTTTTGTATCTTATTTCAAAATTGTACTGCTGTAAAATCAAGCTCCACCTAAGAAGGCGACTGTTCTTCGATGTCGCAGTTTGCAGCCAAGCTAGGGGACAATGGTCCGTCTCTACGGTGAATTTGGCCCCTCCAAGATAGCACTGCAATTTTTGAATGGCCCATACAATGCAAGCGCACTCTTTCTCTGACGCGCAATAAGCCCTCTCTCTAGAACTCAGTTTTCTGCTCAAGTAGTGCACGGGGTGCTCATTACCGTCGTCATCTCTCTGGCAGAGAACAGCACCTAGCCCTCGATCACTGGCATCACACTGGACCGTGAATTCTCGGTCATAGTCTGGAGCTCGCAATACCGGACGGCTAATCAGCACAGCCTTCAGGTTTACGAAGGAGGCTTCCTTTTGTTCGTCCCAGACTACATTTGTCGGTTCTGTCTTGCGGAGAGCGTCGGTCAGAGGGCTAGCCAAAGCTGAATAGTTAGGGATGTAGTGATTGTAGTACCCAGTCAGACCTAGGAATGCTCGAATTTCCGTCTTCGTGCTCGGCCGCGGATAGTCTGCTACCGCAGAAATCTTAATCTCGCTGGGTTTCCTGAAACCTTGACCTACATTGTGACCCAAGTAGTCCACGGTCGCCCTTGCCAGGCAACATTTCTCGGCCTTTACGGTTAGTCCAGCTTGACGCAAAAGGCTCAGTACAGCTCTTAGATGTACCATATGGTCCGCCCATGAGTCGGAAAAAACCGCAATGTCGTCTAAATAAGGCACCGCGAATGTTTCACACCCCTTTAAAACCCTATCCATGAGTCGGGAAAAACAAAATGGAGCATTTTTGAGCCCGAAACTCATCATTGTTGGCTGGTAGCTGCCCGTCGGAGTGACGAAAGCCGCGTATCTGCTGGCGCGTTCAGTGAGCGGTACTTGCCAGTATCCTCGAGTAAGGTCCAGCGTAGTCACATATGCCGCTCTACTGACCTGTTCTACTCTCTCCTCAATATTCGGAATAGGATACACTTGATCCCTGGTGAGAGAATTTAGCTTTCGGTAGTCTACCACAGGCCTAGGGTCTTTACCTGGAGCTTCTACTAAGATCATAGGCGAAGCATAATCGCTTTCCGAGGGTTTTATTACTCCCAATTCCAGCATGCGAGTTACTTCCCTATCCAGAATTTCTCTTTGCCTTGGAGAAAATCGGTAGCACCTTGATCGCACTGGCACGTCTGAAGTCAGCTCAATATCGTGCTCAGTCAAATCAGTCCTGCCTGGCCTGTCCACGAAGCAGGCCTCAAACTCTGTTATTAGCTCGCCCAGATCGGACAGCTGGGATTTCTTTAGTTCTCCTCTCTGCTCCGTCTTTTTGTGAAGCTCCTGAGCGTTGCTTCCTTTTCCGCTGAGGCAAATCAAGTTATCCCCCATCTCCTCGGGAAGGTTTAACGTTAGATTTACCACGGCTTCCTTCTGCACATAAGGCTTCATAAGATTGCAATGATAAATGCGCACTTCTTTACGCCTACCGGGGATTTTCACTGCGTAGTTAGTGTCAGAAAGCTCTGCAACGACTTTAGCAGGTCCTTCCCACTGTACTTCGAGCTTATTCTTGGGATCATTGGCTTGCTCCATAGCTAAGTCCTCTCGGGTTCCACTTAGAAGTCTCGTGAGATTACTAGAGACTGGCGGCAAGAGGTTACTCTCAAGAACGTCCTCATTCCGCGTCTCATCAAGCTCACTTTCAAGTTGACTTATCTGAGATGACTCGCTCTCAAAGTTTTCTGACCCGCTATCTTCCGCATCGACCACTGTCTTAACTGCCGTTTCCTCCGCTGTGGAATTTTCTGGTATGAGCAGTGTAGCTAGTTCTCGCGCCTTTGAACGTGTTAAGGCCTGCACATCTCTGTCTCCGAAAATCAGAAGGCAAGCTTTGACCTTCTCGTAGTTGTCCGCGTCCTCCTTGTTTAGCCGCGCGACAACCTCCGCTGCCTCGCAGGGCAGAACCGTCAATAATCTCTGAGACCACGTGTCTCGCTGGAAGGACAGTTCTTCGCAAGTTCGCTCAAAGTTACCCAGATACAGACCGATATCCCCTGATATCACATATGGCTGCATGTACTTTGACATCTTGAAATCTGCCTCCTTGTTGAGAAGAGGTACCGCTAGCTGGGGACAATTGCCCGACCTCTTGCTCAACTCTACTTCTAATTTCCGGAGCTCAATTTCTAGCTCCCGCTTTTTTGCTTCTCTCTCAAGCTTCTCACGTTCGTGCTCCCTTTCCTCTTTTTCCCTCTGACGTTCGCGCTCCCTTTCCTCTTTTTCCCTCTGACGTTCGCGCTCCCTTTCCTCTTTTTCCCTCTGACGTTCGCGCTCCCTTTCCTCTTTTTCCCTCTGACGTTCGCGCTCCCTTTCCTCTTTTTCCCTCTCAAGTTCACGCTCACGCCTCTTTTCCTCTTTTTCCCGCTCTTTCTGCTGTCTGAGCTGTTCCTCCTTTTTTTGGGCGATGAGGTTCCATGCTTCACTGAGCTCCTCATCATCGGCTCCCAAATCTGTGATTGCCTTTATAATCAAAGGTTTTCGTGCCAAACCACTTGTATCAATTCCCAATTCCTCACACAATAGCAACAGGTCCGGTTTCTGCAGCTTTTGTAGGTCCATGATCGCTCCGAGTGTCGGCTACTTCCAAAACAACAGTGCAAACTACCAAACCTAAAGGCGTTTCAACACTTTTTACCAGTTCTTAAAATCTAACCCTGTTCTAGAACCTGGTCCACATCAGAAGAAAAGCCAAGCACTCACCCACACATGCGATCGATGTTCCGAGCTGCCCTCTTGTTGGCCGATTGTTGCGCCTGCTTGTTGCTTGAGATGCCACCTCCGATCACCAGATGTTGTGGCTTGTAGCTTCAGATCCCACCTCCAGTCATCAGATGTTGTGGCTTGTAGATTCAGATCCCAACGCTGGTCACCAGTCGTTGTGCTTGTAGATTCAGATCCCACCGCTGCCACCAGTTGTCGTGACGCTGGGGCTATGGCGACCCGGCTTTCACTTGGTAGCGTGCAGAGACTCCGGGTTGAAGAAGGACTGAATCTTCGAAGTTGGTAAAATATGTACAAGCAGGTTTACTGGCACTTTGAGAAAACGTATTTACAATATTTACACGAAAAAGAAGGGTACATCAGCAAAATGGTTAAGGGTTCATAGCGAGAAGCGACTGGATGAGCCGTTTACCCAGGGCTCAGAGCGACATTTCGTGCTCTGCAGCGTCCTTAAAAACCCCCTATGTCCAGCCCCTCTCTGAAGATGCTGACCAACCAAATCCAGGGCACGCCCCTCAGGTATCGGCATCCAATCGAACACATCACTGCACTGATGGTCTGAAGCACTGACTGGTCCGGCATTCATTCGTTGGGCGTGATCACTTGTTGGCGGGAAAAGCTTGGGAACGGCGAGGAGAGGAGGTACATTTCTATTCTTCAGCAAAGAAACCACAGGCTGGTTCTGACAAGGGGTTTTACTTCTCAGAATCCCGAGTGCACGTGGCGCCGCATAGGGCTCCCAACATGGTCCCTTTTCGACAATTGCAAATCTTTCCTGCATTCCCGGGAAATCACTTAATGGCCGTATGAGTCATGCTCCTTTCTTGTCCTGCCCGTCAGCGGACATGTCACTCTGTCGTCTCCTTTGGATAGGAGGCATTCATCACTGGAGGATAGCACTTCTCGACTGGAAGGGTGAACAAAAGAAAGAAAGCACTTCCTGCTATTTCCCGCAGGGGGACGTTTCTTTGTGTTTTTCCAGACGTTCTCTTGACAAGGTCAATTTGGCATTTGCAGGTTGTCCACAAAGCAAAACATGCTTACAAAACAGGATTCCTGGAAACAGGCTCACTTAGAGCCATTGGACCATCACCACATATTCACAAAACTTATCCATGCCCACAGGCGAACAATAGAGCGCGCAAATGCGGATGCTTGGTCGTAACAAGCCCCAAAGTAAGTCGCGCGAAAAAGTGCAGATACAACGCGATTTCGCCAAACTCTATGCCAGCATTTTGCGATCGGGCAGCAGCTGCTTTCTGGAAGTAAAAAAGGGTGCCTCCCTTCATAAGTTTGTCGGCTTCCCAAGCACATTCGACAGGTGCACCTTTTTACACACAAAAACAGAAACCTTAGCGATTCGCTCGGTACCTCCACTTTTGCGATCTACGTACAAATGGCAATCAGGCTGTCACTTGCGGTTTTCAAGGAATGCATTTCCCACAGTATATCACACTGCAGCGTGCCTCTATCATTAAGTGGAATCAAAATGCTTATTGATGCCCTCGTATCCGCGTCTAGACATGACCTTAGGTAACAGAGGGTTTGTTGCAGTAAGGTTACCTTTTGGATGCTGCAATCTGTGTGATTGGGAGTCAAGCGAGGTGGGAATAGTAATATGCAATGAAATGGCGGAACAACTGGGGGTGATTTACAGCCGTTGGCAATTTTTCCGAGAAATTTCCTTTAGGTTAGAGTTTGCCTTTGTCTTCGATTCATTTCATCTCTCCGCTTTAAGCGGCATCCACTGTGGCATCATATCACTTTCTCCGCTGTGGCACAGCCCACATTTTGTGTTCGTCGAGTATTTCGTCAGGGCACAGACATAAATCAAGCTTACATAAACTATACTGTGTAAATAATGCAACGTGATGCAACGTTCTTGTTCTTGCAAAGGTGCATAATGCAACTGCGATGGTGGAGTATGGCTGTTCACGCCAGCCTCAAAGCTCCAATTCCTGAATAAATACTTGGATAAAGCATTGAAAACCCAGTGGTGAAAATAATGGCCGTCCTCAAAATCGCATCGTTTAAATGCATAAAAATGGCATATTTCACTTTTCATGTTTTTGTTATCCTTTCAATTCGACAAACTTCCATCCGCCTTCTTGTGTTCTGGCCTCATGGGTAAGCTTCTGTGGACCTTTTCTTTTCTTCTGAAGAGAAATAAAAATGTTCTTTTGAAGAGTGATTTATGTCACCTTTAAGTCCTAAAACCCTGAAACAGAAATGGCTGCTTTCATTTGTTTTTCAAATGAGCCAAAAAAAGCCAACAAACGAAAACGCTTACAATATTGCGCGTATTTTCGCTTTGAATCCAAACGAGATTTCTGTTCTTTTCTTTTTCTGCAATGACGCCGGACATGAGCAGACAAGACCGCCTATTCGCAATTCTCGCGAAGACCTTGCGAGAATCAATTTCAAGGCAATAAAAAGAAGTACAGTCGAATGTCCTCAATGTGTCTCTCACTTGAGGCTCGTGCATACCAGAAAAGATAAGAGCCGGATGATCGATAACCAAACAGCACTGCCTACGGCTATCAGTACCTTAGCCGGATCATACAGTGGGATAAATATAAAAAATAAACAGCTGGAATGCCAGAAACGTACAACTGAGTTACCGAGTCAAGACTCCGTATGAAAAAGCGTCTTCAACTAACTATACATATGAAAAAAAAATTGTTTTAGTATACGCAGTCGACCTAAGAGGTTGGTCTTGCAATGCACAACTTTTTCGGAAGCGCTGTTGCTAGGCTATCAATTTTTTTACTTACATCCGCTAGATCCAAGGCTTTGACTGCTCAGCATGCTTGATATTTTATACGGAGATTTAAGTTGCTCTCTAGAAGAAGCGTCGCCCCATATCGCGCAGAATGACACCTAGAAGCGCCGCACTTGCTCCAGCATGCACGAAGAACAAAATCCCTTCCCAGATAGTGACGTTCCCAAGAAAAATGCTTCCAGCAGAGCGATGGACGCCGGGGCTTAGAGTAACGTGGCAGAAAGGGCTTGGTTTCACACGCCCATGTATTCCGTACCGACATTTGAACTAAACTACTGTATATCAGTACCTATGGGTCCCACCATGTGTTTCTTTTTTCTCGTGTCTTTATCACTCGCGGCGCTGTACGCGCCTGTCTGAGCTGGGGACGGTGGTGCTGTGCGACTGCACTGCCGCTATTGAAGAGAAAAAAAAAACAAGAACGCTGCAGAATCTGCATTGGAGTAATGCGAAAGCACGGATGCTGCTGTTGGTTGCTTCTGGTTGCTTCTAGTTGCTTAATTCTCTTCTTGTTTACCCATTTTATTCTGAGAAACGATGTAATACATCGGACGTATGATACTTCGTTAATTAAAAACTGCTGCACGCCATCAAAGTCTTCTTAGTAAAGTTAAAGAAGTGGGAGTAAATTCTTTGGCTTGTCTGTAAGTAATTAATCTGTGTCACACCAGAGATTAAATACTTATTCCTTGCGATTTGCACGTAGGCCGCAGGCGGCAACTCTTATCATTTTGAGCAATCAAGCGCTTCTTGCAAGGATTAACGGCTGCCATTACTTCCACATGACTATTTTTGGCTACGAGTATAGCAGCTGAAGGTAGGTTTATCCCTCTAATTCCAAGTGTTGTTGATCAAAACAGCTCGCTTACTCAAAGCTTCTAAGCACTGTGGAGAACACATAATAAACAGGGTCGTTGATAAGTTTATAAATATGCGCATAATCTTGCAAGCTCATCAGAAACTAAGAGAAGATTGGAATCTGTAGTAGTCCGGGGTTCATTATCATTTTATCTAGTTGCCACAACGGCTCGCAGGCTTAAAGTTGTCGTGAATTATTTTTAAAAGTTTTCGAGATCACTGCAGATACTGCACTGAAGAAATGCGTAAGCCTAAGCGTTGCTGTGTCGTCCGCGAGGTGTGTCAGCGGTATTCCCCCAGTGATAGATACTGAGCCTTTCGTCTCCTGTAAACGACTTATTGTCTCGAATTAATTACCTAATGAACCCACACCAACTATTTTGTCACTTGCCCATCTTTCTTTGATGCTCTATCCGATGGATAACCTCCGTTTTTCGATATATCAACTAGTTCATCGTCCGCGAGTGACTGATACTGGGCCTTTCCTTTCCTGTAAACCACTTAGCTGTAATTAAACTAGCTGTAATTAAAGCTGTAATTAAACTAGCTGTAATTAAACGGGTTATGACATTTAGAAACATAAACTTCTTACTGCATCTTACTGCAGATATTTTTAAAACTATAGCATTGCTGATCTCGTAGGCCGCCGCCGCGTCGTCTGCTCCATGTTCTGTGCACGAGCAGCGTAAACCGCGGTTACGCGAAGCTGCAGTAATGTCGGCCAAACAGCAGTCGTGCTAGCCATGCCGCAGTTTTCGAAGTTAGCGCAAGCTTAGCTTTCGTCGATATCTGTTAACGCTTTTAACCTAGTGAATAGCGGCATCTGCGGGCGGGATTCAGGTGCGCGTCGGTGCCTGAGTACGAAAGGCGCAGGAGTTGACCCGCTCGAACAGCGCATACATTTTCCACTGAAATATGTCTGAAAAGCAACACATAAAATGCGCAGTATATATATAGCGCCGTCCGTAGGCGTTTATCTACAAACTTCGGGTACTACCCGACAGCGCATAGCGTAGTGCATAGGGCGCGGCGCACTACATCGAGGCACTCGATACCCCGGCCGTACCGTCTTCGCAGGTTATCATTTACTCTTCTCTTCGACGGGCCCAAGAATAGGCCTTAGCCGCATCATGACAGTAGATGATAAGCTTAAGAGGCATACGGCACCGGATGCCTCAAGCTTACAGCAACGACGCCCGCGAGCGCGAAAGACGGCGGAGCTCTGGCTGTCTTCTTGTCCCTAATTGTCTCTAGGCCTAAATTCGGAATGAAGCCGTAGCGGAGGGCACTTTGTAATAGATCAGCGAAGCGTTTTAGTAAATGGACCACTCGATCATGCAACTTCTTTACTCTTAGCCCCACTGTTTCGTAGTAAAGAAAATTATTTTCGACGACGCCTTTCCAAACGCTGACGCAAGGGATCCGCCGTATATATCGCTGGCCCGGACGACTTGAGCGGAAGGCGCGGCCGACGCGGCGGTCGCACAAAACGCGCTTCACTGCAGTCTGTATTCTGTTTTCATAAATATGCTGAGTACACTTATTGGGAGTTATGTTAGCAAGCACGAACGCAGTACGGTGTATCGGCAGCTTACCGGCTCCGGCGTAGCCGCAGACGAAGCGGTTGCCAGCATCGCTCTGCGACGTCTCCAAACGTTTCAAAATGGCGACCGTTATCAGTGGGAGGAACTTCATGGTGTCAAATTCAGCCACTTATTTCGAAATAGGGAATGCGTCTAATGCGCCCAAAGTTCTGAAATAGAATAACAAAGTCCAGTATTATTTGCCATAATATAATGGATGACCGTGACATAACCCCTTTAAGTTTCGATGCAGGGGAAACGAAGAGGCATCCTTGTGCTGTGCGATGTCAGTGTACGTTAAAGGTCACTAGGTGATCTCCATTACTACGGAGCTCTCCGCTGTGGCGCCCCTTTCAATCTTTCCGCTTTCACTTCATCATCCTCCCTTCCTTTACGGCGTGTTTAAGGTGTCCACAGAACATGTGTGACAGACATTGTGCCTTTCCTTTTCTGTGGTCAATTATTATTGTGTTTGGCTCTAATTACCGAATGGAACCACATTGACTATTTTGTCCCTTGCACACCTTTCTTTGGCGGTCTATCCTATGGTACAATTCTTTTTCCGATGTACCAACTAATTCCTCTTTTACAGCGCTGACAAAAACATGCCCACGCGAATCTCGCCTACGTAGCCATACAATGCTTACATATCATAATGATCATGCACTAAGGTAGAAGCTGAACTGATTGCAGACAAAATTTGAATTTCAGTCTCGGCATCTTTTGTCGTCTCTCTTGCCACTTATTGAATACTAAAAGACCCGAGCTCCCCAACCAACAGTATAAACATGGCCCTATCGCTGTGCTGCCGAGGTGCCCAGGAGTTCCCTGGAAGGTGTAGCTTCGTGAGCCGCAATCGCGACACGGCGGTGGAAAGCGCACGGTGTCTCAAATAATCTGACTAATGGCTATATTTATTAGCGTAGGCGCCTGGTAAGAAGGTAGGCACAAATTCAAAAATATTGAGGAAGGGGTTCGCCAATCTTTGAGCGCAGTTGCGGGTTTTCTGCTTTGCATAGGAGTATATTGCTGTCCCCGTACATTCATTACGTCATAGTTTAGCGATTTAAGAAACTTGTGTAAGGGAACGTAAACTGCTCCGCCTAAATATTATTTCCTGCTAGGGGAGATGGTGTAGAAAGATTTTGTTAACACCAAACGTCTTCTGCAAAAAAAAAAAAAAAAAAAGCCACAGTTCTAAGCCTGTAACTCAACGGAAGAATAACAAATGACTGCACTGAGATTGCTTGTTGCTCTCGGCAATACATTTTCTCTGCGGCGCTGTTTTCTGCAGGGTTGGGAAACCTATGCCAAACGGCTCACCTGGAGCACATACGCCCTTGCTTGTTAGTCTTTCACGGTGCTTTCAAGCATCGAATCCATCCGCACACATTGCAACCATAGCTTAGGGCAGTAACTACACAGAACAGCTACGTAACCCTGCAGCACGATAAAAGTTCAGCGCGTGGCTATGAGTAATCCCTAGACACTATCGATTGCGATCGCACAGCGGTTGCAATTCGTACAAATCCCGCTCGAATTAGTAGATTAATAATCTCGGCATACCCTGGAGTAAACGATGGATTCAGCGCCACTTAGCCAATAGGCTAATTCTCCGAGCTAACGCTGCCGCCTAGCTTTAACTGCCTATTTTAAGAGTATCTTAAAAGACAATCAAAGCGATATTGCAGTATTCACCGATACATGGTTGATTCCGAACATCAGTAATGATGAATTGCTTGACGGCACGTCATCTTTCACCGTTCATAGGCTGGATAGGAATGGTCGTAGGGGCAGTGGTGTTCTCGTACTGATAAAACGGATTACATCTTCTTTCACTATTGATATTGCATGTGAAGCACAAACATACTGATTGCCTGTTATCGCTTACCCGATTGGGATACCTCTTTTACTAACGATCTGCACTCGGTTCTTTTTTATTGGAATTTTCGCTTCATAACGCCTATTATATTTTTGTGGCGATTTTAACTTTCCCGATATTGATTAAATGAGCTTATCTGCATTTTCCCGCTATTCCAAAGATTTTATTGACCTCGCTCTTATGTTTAACCTTGCCCAAACTGTAAGCCCCCCATGCCAAATCGCAATAATAACACACTGGATATAGTTCTTTCTACTGATCCCAATTTGATATGGTCAATGCAATGTGTCAGTGTTGTGAGCGATCACGAAATGCTACTATTAGACTTAACCTTCCCCGCCCCTGTCCGACAGAAATCCATAAAACACATACGCGACTACAGGTGGGCAGACGTGCCCAGTATAAACAAAAAGTTAGAAATATTTTACCATTCCTTTTGTGAAACTGCCTCTCTAAAATCTGTGAACGAAAACTGGCTTTTATATAAGCATTAACTCTTATCTCTGATTCATAAGTACGTCCCTCTCGTTTCTATTCGTGGTAGTACAGAAAACCCGTGGTATTTGAACGCTTTAGAAAGCTATCCCGAAAGAAAAAACGTTTTCTTTTTTCGTTCAGCGAGGACAACGCTTTCTCAAACTTAAGTGGGAAAAATATTTTACTTGCCTGAAGGAATACATACAGTTTCTGAGACGATCAAAGAAGTTTCATTACCAGGACCTAGTCTGCGTTCTTCCTACCAATCTCCAAAAATTCTGGAATATACTTGCTCCTACGCGTAGTAAAAGGCATAACGTTTCCTTATTTAATCAAGACAGCTCCCCAGTTCCGACTGATCAGCGTTCCGATGTCATGAATTCATACTTTTCTTCTATTTTCACGCGTGAGCCTACCCTGAACGCACCCACCCTACCTCCTTTATACTTTGCTCAGACGCCTCCCATTCATATCAATTCCGAAAGAATAAAAAAAAATTGATTGACAGCTTAAAGTTGTCCAGTAGCCCTTGCCCTGGCAATATCCCTGCAAATGTGCTTAAGTCCACCAAAGTTATTTCCAGCCTTATCTTCCTTATCATAATCACCCGGTCCTTAATTAGCAGTTCGATTCCGGGTGACTGGAAACTAAGTATAGTATTCCCAGTGTTCAAATCAGGAAACCGCTCCGATCCATCTAATTACCGCCCAATTTCATTAACTTGGACAGCCTGTAAAATAATAGAACACATCATTTACTTCCAGGTTGCAAGCCACCTTTATAATAACTCATTTTTCCTAAGAATCAACGTCGCTTCCGCTCCGGTCTTTCATGCGAGACCCAAGCTCTTTCAATTCACTACTCACCTTCACTTTAACCTTCACTTATCTTTCCAAACCAACATCATATTCCGGGACTTCTCCAAGGCATTCGATCGCGTCCCCCACCAAAGACTGATGCCTAAACTTTCACGCATTTGTATTGATCCATTGACTTTATCCTGGATTAACTGTTTCCTCACGAACCGCTTTCAATACACAGTCATCGGAGGGCATCATTCCGCCACACGTGAAGTAATTTCGGGCGTGCCGCAAAGATCCGTGCTTGGGCCATTGATATTCCCTATCTTTATAAATGACCTCCCATTCGCCTTTTCTCCGACGACTGCGTGTTATACCGTCGCATTTCTTCTCACTATGACCAAGTAACCCTTAAGAACAACTTGCGTAAAATTGAAACTTTGTGCTCAGACTGGACTATGAAGCTGAACGTAACCAAATTCAAATTAATGCCGGTATCACGTAAACGTTCTAACATTACATATTCACTAAAAGCAACTATCATGTCACAGGCTGAAATTTACAGGTATATCGGCGGCTTAATCAGCAATATACTAACACGGAATGAGCATAATACAAAACTCGCTACTGACACTTCGAGAACTCTAGGCTTCATTAGAAGGTGCACAAGCAACTGTATAAATATTTCGTTTACTCACCATCATTTGTCCGCCCTCTATGCCTATGCCCGTGCTCCTCACC
The DNA here is from genome assembly GCF_055883805.1 of Amblyomma maculatum. NCBI lineage: Eukaryota > Metazoa > Arthropoda > Arachnida > Ixodida > Ixodidae > Amblyomma > Amblyomma maculatum. The sequence continues at coordinate 48,137,280 of NC_139345.1, forward strand.
ATTGGGATATTAGGTTTAGTTGATTTCAGCCCGTTTTTCTTTTTTTCATTTTTTGCCTTGCAAAAGTTACGGTCCCATTTACCTGAAGTCACGTAAATGGGAGCAATAACGAGCTTGCATAATTGTGCCATCGCAACGTATCCTAAAATCAGTTCAGTTCAGTTCAGTCGTTCAGCCGTGTCCTACTCTTCGTGACCCTATGGACCATGTCACGCCACGCTTTCCGGTCTCACTATCTTCCTAACATCACATAACTTCATCTGCAGCGCCTCGAGGATGCCATCTAACCTTCGCGTTCGCTGCCTACCCCTTCTCCGGCGACCTTCAACCTTTCCCAACATCAAATCTTTCTCCAGCGACTCCTCTCTCCTCATCAGATGACCAAAGTAGCTGAGCTTTAACTTTAGAATTTGACCCTTCAATGAGCAATCAAGGTTTATGGTCGACATTATCGACTGATTTGATCTTCTGGCAGTCCAAGGAACTCTCAAGAGTCTCCGTCAGCACCACAATTCAAACGAGTCAATTCTTCGGTGGTCAGCCTTCTTCACAGTCTAACTCTCACATCCATACATCAAAACTGGAAAGACCATAGCACGAGTTCCTAAAATAGTCGCTATCTTCTAAGGTAACAAATTAGCGCTACAAAGGAACGTTCACGAGTGAGACACATGGTGCAACTCTCAACCTGCATGTCTCACCCACGAATGTTCCCTTATTGTGTTATGTTGTTGCCAAAGAGCAAGTAGTATAACTTAAGTCCTTTTACAGCTTTCATAGGTTTGTTACTTGTTGCTCGTATCCCTTACTCGTTTCAAATGTCTTCCATTGTTATTCTGACATATTTTGCACAGAGGGCGCTGGATACTAGCGCTAAATCTCCTCATATTTCCGCGCTCATTACTTGTATAGCCTCATGCAACAGTTTTCTCCAATAAACACTCAGCTTGCTCTCAGCCGTTTCAAAAACTGCGCGGACATTAACGAGCTTGACCGCGTGGCATCGAATTTCAGCGGTTTCCAGACACGGTTAGCGTAACAGGGACAAACAGGCAGCCGCATATGCCGCCCAATGGGCTCGCTGTCGATGGGCTGGGGCAAAAAAAAAAAGTAAAAACCTATGGAACAGTCGTGGTGAGGATAATTACCTGGCCACGGTCCTTTGAAAGCAAATACGTTTTAACTGGCCATTAATATCCCACAAAACCGCCCCGAAGTGGACGGCCAGTCTCGCGCACCATATTTTGTTTCGCCTGATGAGAACAACAGGGGAGCACAGGGTGGAACTCATTTAATTGTAATCCGCCCGAGCATGCAATTTTGCTTTAGGGCGGAGCTTGAAGAAAATTTGAGCGCACAGTTTTCTTTTTTTTTCTGTGAACGCGAAGAATGCAACAGATATTCCGCTGTCAGGTGCAGCAAGAGCGTTATCCTTCATTCCTGGGTGCCGTGCCAATAATTGCATCGTACGCACTAGCCCCAGGCCACCGCCAATTTGCTCGTCTTGCATTTCGCATCTCTTACGCGAGGTTTGTTTTATTATCTGATTCGATTAAAAGCATTAGCATTAATTTAATGTATAATTTCGATCCACCTTGGCCGCAAGCAGTGTGTATCCACATCGTTTCTATTAAGGTGAAGTCAAGAGAATTGCGGAACTCGATACCATTAAAATATCATCCTTAGTAAGCGTGCAGCAGACTCAGACATTTAACAAGTCCCTCCACACGCTGCCTTATCGAACAAAAACTGCAGTATCCCCTTTCGCACCAACATTAGTCAATATCAGAGTTAAAATCCTTGTTCTACATTGCTAAACTAAGTTGGACGCTATAGTGACAACTAAAGATAACAAGAAAACTTTTGTTGAAGTAGTTAGCCTAGACATGAAAAACAATGCTGCGAAATATTCAGAAGATGCCTGTGTTACACGTTATCACTAGGCGAATACTCAAAATGCTGACAAGATGCTCTCAGCCCTAACAGTCAAACCGGGGCCAAGAGTTCCGCGTATAGGTTTGTCGATGCCCCGTCCACACGGTGCCCTTAGTCACTCTTAGTCAGACATTCGACCAAGTGAATTTACAATGCACGCTAAATTCATACGTTTCTTTTCGCCTTCTTAACACCATGAGCATGCAAACAATGCCGAGTTGTGCGCCAGTACTGCTTTCTTACAACGTTGCTATTTACTGCATGCTGTCACCCTTGTAGAAACTCTCGCCGGCTACAGAAAGGCAATTCTATTTTCCTTGAGTCCAAAGCTACTCGTAGAACGTGCAAACAGCCGGCTTAAGTCTTCTGGGCGTACGGAGCGGGCTGAATGCAAGGTGGACACTAGCGTAGCGTGTTGATGCTGTCTCTAGTGTGTAGATATTGACCTGAAGACTGCAGTAAAAGATGAGATATACATTAAGACAACGCTTCGTAAACAGAGTCGAAATGGGAACAGAGCTCTCAGCAGCATAGCTCGTGCAATGCATTTCTTTACGCAGCTGGTAGGTTGCAGCCTCGTGTTATATCCTAAGAGAACCAATAACACCTTATGTATATTGTTCTCTTTCCCACGGCTTTTTAGTATTCTCGTGTTTCAGTGTTTTTCCTGATTTTTTTTTCAGCCAGAGGATTTCAAATAAAACTTCGGTTCTTTTTTTCAAACTCAGCGTAACCAACTCGGTAGTTCTTAAGAAGCTACAGCAGAATTGAAAATTTTACGTGCCAAGAGCCAAGCTTCTCATAACGCCGCCAAATTATTTTCACCTTACAGACCTTAATACTTCCTCAGAACAAGAACAAAGCAGGAAGAGTGAAACACTCAAAAACTTCCCCTTTCAGATGCAATTTTTCACTTCGTATAAGTGACGAACTTCACGGTATTGTCAAGCACCTCTCATATCCGTGTCAAAAAGCACACCCAATGAAGAAATTCCTCGCGCAAACCCACGCGAGGAGGGCATCTGAGCCATAGCGATTGTGCACGAGGGAAAGGAGGTTAACGGGCTCACAGTAAAAATGAGAGAAGCGCTAATTTAGGGGGAAGTGGCGATTGCACTGGCCGCCGCCCACTCCAGACATAACAGTGCGGACAGTTGCGGACATAAGTAAACGGAGCACTCTTTTCCGTTCAAATTCAAATCGCGCTTTCTGCCCAGAGATAAGAAAACAATATTTGCCCAAGTAAAAGGGCACTGGCCTCTTTACCGATTAGCACATATGACGGCCAGTTGCAATTACGCAACACGTGAAAATCTTTAGAAGCAAATCGCGTGCTCTGTTTACTTTTGTGCTCAGCGGCCTATTGAAATTACGTGCGCTCATGTGCTCACTGCAGACACGGCAGTAATTGAGTTGCGACTATTATATTTTTGTAATTTGTAATGTAATTAATTATTTTCCGGTCTGGTAATTCACTAATGTAATTAGTTACTGTCTGGCAGTAATCGCAGCAAACGTAATTATTTTATTTCGCAATTACTTTTACTAAAGTGCACCATGGCTTTCTAGTGCCTTATCGCTATCATCTTTCGTTTACTCCATCCGCGTATTTTCTCTTTAATTCTTTCACATTTTTCTCATGCTTTTATTCCCTTTTGAATATTTTATCATCTATTTTTTAAAACATTTTCACTTCGGTTTATTCATTTCTATCACTGTTTCTCATTGTGTTTCTTCGCTTTTCGGGCCATTCATTGCGTTTCGTTTTCCTCCCCGCTTTTTGCCAGCCAGTCGAAATCATATTAGTCTATGCCCGAAAAAGCCGATCTTGACGGTGAAGGGACGAGCTTTTCTGTGACGTAATAAACTTCGGCACTGTCTGCATTGCTGCTAACCTTCCCGCTTAGGGCGGTTCTTACATCACGCAAAGACCGGGCTGTTTGACAGCGCTCGCCTACCTCTGATCCTCAAGCAGTTTCAACATGCAATATCCATTTAAGCCTGACACAGCGGATTATTCCCATCAATCAGTTATCTGGAGATGAGAGTGAAGTGGTATTGAATCCTCTGGGGCTTTTGGCCAACGCTCAGCCAGCTTTGTTCTTTGAATGCACATAATACGCTAGGCCGTTCAACGTTCTGATCTAACGAAGTTAGAGCTCCCTCAAGGAAGAGGTGAAGTAAATAAAAACGCTAGTTGGGAAAAGCGGCAGCTGGTACGTTGGCAAATACTTGCGTCCATCGTGCAAGTTTTCTTTTTTTTTTACTGTTTTCTCTACATTTCCTTTCTTCACCCCACTATTATATAGAGAGTAACTACCATCCGCTCGAGGGAGCAAGCATCAGCATAGGGAGAATTCTCTAATGGTAACCTTGTTGTACATCCCTTTTAACGGCACGTGCGTATCCAGGCAAGCATCACGTGATCCTAAAGACTGTGCCGGTTTTTCTTCAACGCCCCCCCTCACTATTCTCAGCGCCTGTGCCATGGCACAGAACAGGTAAACTTCATATAAATTCATATAAACTTCATATAAAATACGCACCCAGACTACAACAAAGAACGCAGAGAACACAGAGAAGAAAGAACAATACGAGTAAGCGCTTCACACCACATACCACGTACATGCACTGTTGATATAGTTCGATATAAGCCCAACTGCAACCACTTGTGTTTTATAGTCTAGTGTCATTAGTGTTGCCACAAGCATTTAACGCATGCGTGCACTGAACCCGTAATATTGTACTAACGTCGAAAATGCGATCAAAACACATATGTTTGCAAACATGCAAATATTGGTCACTGGAAAGCGCGAAGAGGTATCAGCCGCTTGTCTAACCGTTTCTGGCCGTCCCAATTTGGCAGCGCAGGCAGTAAACGCGTACTAAAGCCGGGAAGCACACAGCAAAACCGCTACTCTTTTCGGAACAAACCACAAGGGGTATTTTAATGAAGCTCCTGTGGTCAGCCCTCATGGCGCATAGCTAGCATACATGTACTTTCCCTCAGGACTGAGAGAAAAATTAATATGAACATAAACGAGGCTCAGTTTTACAAACCTCATGACCAGTTCAATCTTGATATAACCTCGAATCACGTACAAAAATATTCTGATCTCTCTTTAGAGAAACACAAGAGAGTTACAGAAAGCCCGACAACCTCACTAACGACGTACTACTTCCCACACAGTGCCCCTCTTCGTCATGGCTGTAACAGCGACCGCTGTGGCTATCATTGCGCCTACTGAAAAATGGTTTGCCAATCGTCCTGTCTGGTGTCCTTCTTGCGATGTGCTTTATTTCAGTGCTGCTAAGGTGTGTTCTCCGCAAAGGTTAGGTCAAGCTGAAGCTTAAGCTGAATGCTGCGAGCAGCACGTCATCTCCAGTAATAGAAAGGGAGAGACGTTACGCGCTGGCTAGGCGAATAAGAGCTGTCTAGCACCCTCTCCAAACTCTCTGCTAACTACCCTGTTTTGACGGGAGCACGCGCACAGAAAACATTCTCATGGCAGGAGTCCAGTCAACAGAGCGTTCCGCTATCCAGAATTCGATCTTTGAAGTTTACTGTTTATGTAAGCCTATTAAGTGAACGTTAATCAGTTAATGTCAGAACAGCAAGCAATGCACTAGAGGCCAGACGATTCACAGTGCGCGAGCAAAGAACGCCAATTGATCCAGTATGCAGTGACATCTAAAGTCTGGCATCACCACACGTCATCAGATTGGCGTGAAGCTGAACAAAGCGAGTTCCGCATCGTCGTCTGACCTCTACATGGTTATCGAGTCGAAGTTTTTTCACGTCGGCCGGTCGAAGCGCACTATGTAGCGCCACAGGTTGGCGATGTCACTGCTGCCGAAGCGCTCGTAGAACTTTCGGTCCAGCCGTGTGGCCTGCGCAGGCGAGAACATTGTCTTCCACTCTCCAATCCTGCCCTTAGTCAGGTTGCCCAGATGCGCTTCGTCCTTGAAGAACTGTGACATGTACGAGTAGGAGCTGCGGTGGATCAGCTTCTTGAGCATGTGCCGATCCTTGACCATGGTGCCGGCTACTCCACCTGCAATGAACGAAACCTGCTCGTCAGTCGGCCACCTGCAGCACCGTGAGTGACATTAATGTCAGTCACCATAATGCACACGCACCCTCTGAAAACTTCTGTGAGCGCGTGAGCTTTGTGAATTCGAAATACACCTCCTGTCGAAAATCTTATCCTATGCAGAAAACGCTTCGGCTTGGGCGAGAAGGAGACTGCAATGACGATGGTCACATACACTCGGAAAAGGCGCTATCCTTAATGGCAGCCGCATCCTCGCCCTCTTGGAACCACCCGCTAAATTGGTGACGTGCTTACCAATGAAGTTTGCCAGCATGAAGATATGGCTCTTGTGGTCAAGTGTCATGTTCTCGTAGGTGAGGAAGAGCACGTGGCAGTCCTTGCGGTGCACCCAGTAATGGATGATGTGGTCGAAATAGTCGTTGTAGCAAATGCGGCCCCGTATGAACCACTCGAAGAAGTTTTCCCACGTGCCCTCCTTGAAGCGGAAGATGCTCACGTGCCTAATGTAGTGGTACATCGCGGCGCAGCAGTCCTTCGGGTTGCGCGTCACGTAGATATACTTGGCCATCGGGTTGATGCGCATCTTGTGGTAGGGCAGGTGAGAGCGCACAATGCGCACCTCGTCGGCCGCGCTGCGCTCGCGCGGCATCAGGTAGCCGTACTCCTCCAGATTGGGCATCTGCGCGAGATCGGCGCCTCGTTAATTTGACGTCGTCGCACGCGCTACCGAACCCCTTGATTTTACTAAGATAAAACTGGAAATAAATACATAGGCCCCGCCGGGGTGGTGCAGTAGTAAGACGCCAAACTACAGTGCCGGGGTTCCCGGGTTCGATCCCGACCATGGCGGCTGCGTTTCGATGGAGGTGAAACGAAGTGGCGTCCGTGTGCTGTGCGATGTCAGCGCACGTTAAAGATCGCCAGGTGGTTGATATTACTCCGTAGCTCTCCACTACGGCTCCCCTTTCCCTCTTTCCACTTTCACTCCGACCTCCCTTCCTTCCCTTACGGCGATGTTCAGGTCTACAGAACAAGTGTGACATATGCAGCGCCTTTCCCTTCCGGTGAACCAATTATTATTAATAAATAAATGCATAACTAACATTTATCCCTGGTAAGCCACTAACACATCAGACTAAGTGGAGAGGAATACGGCTTCAGAGAGCCTAATGTAATAATATTCAGATACATATGGCGGCGTGCAGAAGGGCACCACTTATATTGAAATAATATTATTAATAATATCAAAATAATAATAATAATGATAATTAGTGCACAGGAAGGAAAAAGCGCAGTATCTGTCACACTTACTCTGTGGACACCTGAACCGCGCCTCAAAGGATTTACTGATTTATTTATAGGAAAGGAAAGGCGCGGTAACTGTTTCACTTGTTTTCTGTGGACACCGCAACCGCGCCGTAAGAGAAGGGAGAAAGGTGGGAGTGAAAGTGGAAAGAGATAAAGAGGAGCCGCAGTGGAGGGCTACGGAGTAATTTCGACCACCTGGGGATCTTTAACGTGCGCTGACATCGCACAGCACACGGACGCCACTTCGTTTCGCCTCCATCGAAACGCAGCCGCCGTGGTCAGGTTTGAGCCCGGAAACTCGGGACAGTAGTCGGGCGTCTTATCACTGCACCACCCCGGCGGGGCTTATATTGAAACGCAAAGCGCGCGTTTGTGTAATGCACCGATGCCGTCTGGCCTCTATGCGAAAGATGAGAAGCGAGAGGTTAAAAAACATTGCCCACGATTACGTTACTTCCTAATGCAAAATCTGAGCGCAACTTATGAGCTGTTTCACCTTTTCGATAGATTGAGGCAGATTTCGAGCTAGACACGTACGTACAATTACAGACAACTTTTTATAATTTTTTCACTCGAAATTCCTTCAAGAAACACTCCACTAACAGGTCTTGGCTGTCATTAAAGAAGCTTTGTGGTCGAAGAAATGAAAAGAGCAGTTGAGTAATCGGGAGGTGACGAGTGGGCCCATATGAACGTTGCGCGCCGAACAGATAGCAGCGACTGGCCGGTGCCGCTGACGTAGCTAGCGAGTGAAGCGAGAGAGAACGGGGTGCACGCACAGTGATCCGCCGATAGCGAGCCGGCGTTTCGGCAACCGGAGAGCACCCTCGCCGCCAAGCAGGATGGGGACCCCCTCCTCTTCTTTCAGCATGGCGGCGACGGTGTTCTACACAGTCACGAAGGGGAGCGACCAGGTCTCCCCTGATGGGGCTGGGGCAGGAAGGTCACCGCTGCTTACGGCGAGGGCTAGCCTGCCACCGAATTTTTATTCGTTGTAGGCCGCCATTGCACCCGCCACCACTTCGGTGGTGGACGACGGCTGTTGTTGCGGCGCGTGTTTTTCTCTCACTTTTCCTTTTCTCCTCTATTTTCTCTTCTGTCTGCACAAGGCAGCGGAGGTGGCTCAGCTACAGAGTCAGTAGCAGGCCGGAGCATTTTCTTATCCTTTTAAAGCGCAGCTCTTTGGCGTCCGTTCCTGGGTTTCGCGTCGGCGTCAGCGTCGTCGTCAGCCTCGTAACCAGCTCCGCCCCCCTTTCATCCCCCCAGCGCTAGCAGCGACCGACTGATACCGCTGGATGCCGCTGACGCCGCTAGAGAGTCAAGATAACGTTACTGCATAGAACACCGTCGCCGCCATGCAGAAAGAGGAGGGGAGGGTCCCCCCCCTGTTCCTGTGTGGCGGATAGGGTGCTCTTCAGTTGCCGACGCGCCGGTTATTTCACGTAGGCCCCGGCACGTTGACGAATACGTGACCACCTTCCCACGGCTAGGCCTGGTTCTTGGCGCTGCGGAAGCGAGGGTATCATATTGTTTGCGTCGGCATCGGCGGCGTTGTCCCTGAAACCAACTCCGCAGCTGGGGTTGACTCACTATCGGCGTCAGCAGTATCAGTCAGTCGCTGCTATCTCTTCCCTCATCCCTTTATCGCGTTGTCCGCTTGCTGCGTGCGCTTCTGCCCCCATCGTTTGCCGCTGGGTGTACACGCGCCCCCCCCCCCTCTTCCTGTGAGTCTCCGGTTGTCAAAGCGCCGGCTCGAACTTAATTCCTTTCTTCGCTCCTCCTCCAATGCAAGTCCTGCGCGGTGGCAATCAGAGAGCCAGATCGGTGGCGGCGGATCTGTATATGTGCACCGCCCGAGCCGACACCGATGTTAGTAGTGGGGGACTTTAATGTTGACATAAAGACAAACAGGAATTTCTTCACACTTATGCGGGAGAACATCCCGTTCCTCCCGCTCGTAACGCGTCCCACGGCTGTGACAACCTCGCGAGGCACTTGTATAGATCTCGTCTTTGAGAATCAAGCATTGGTGTACCAAGTCGAACATATATTTCTCCGACCACAAAGCTTCCTTCATGACTGTCAAGAACTGTTAGTGGAGTCTTTGTTAAAGGAATACGTGTGAAAAATAAAAAAAAAATTGTGATAGCGCATACATGTGTTGCTCGATTTCTTTGCCTCAATCTATCGAAAAGGTGAAACAGCTTATTTGCTGCGCTCAAATTTCGCATTAGGAAGTAACGTAATCGTCGGTAATTTTTTTTCTACAGCCGCAACAACAAGGCAGTCACGTTGTCTTGACTGGCTAACGGCGTCAGTGGCATGAGTCAGTCGCTGCTAGCGCTGTTTCCGGCGACACCCCCCCCCCTTCCTTTCCTCGTGTTGTCCGGTTGCTGCGCGCGCTCCTGCCCCCATCGTTCGCCGCTAAATGTATCCCCCCTCCCCTCTTCCTCCAAAGCTCCGGTTGCCGAAGCACCGGCTCAAACTGGGAGGATGAAAGGAGGGCGGAGCTGGTTACGAGGCCGGCGCGGCCGATGCCGACGCGGAACCCGAGATGGGCACCAAATAGCTGCGCTCTAAAATGAAAATGTTTGATGGCGTCGGCTGCGTTTCGACTAAAGGAGTCGTAGTGGAGGTCTCTAGAGTAATTTCGACCACCTGGTGAACAACTTGGGGCTAGCAAGTCCCCACCGCAAGCGGCGTTAATCTACCAGTCCCAGCCCCGTAGGGCCAAAAACAGCCACCCTTCACCACCTCCCCTTCTTGACACCGGAGGGACGCACAAAGCACGTGCGTCAAGAGTGTTTAAAGGGAAACCTTCCCCAGCTCCATTGACCTGAAGCATCGTCTACGGGCCTCCACTTTCATGGTATCCCGTCGACGATGCTTCAGGTCAATAGAGCTGAGGAAGTTTTCCCTTTAAACACCCTCTACAAGCGTGCTTTGTGCGTCCCTCCGGTGTCGAGAAGAGTTGAAGGGTGGCTGTTTCTGGCCCTACGGGGCTGGGACTGGTAGGTCAACGCCGCTTGCGGTTGTTGTTGTTGTTGTGGCTGTAAGAAGAAGGAAAAGAAAATACACGGGCCTGCTACTGGCTCTGTAGCTGATGCTTCGTGTCGACAGAAGAGAAAATAGAGAAGAAAGGAAAAAGAAGAGGGAGAGAAAGACGCGCGCCGCAACAACAGCCGTCGTCCCTCACCTAAGCGGTGGCGGGTGCAATGACGGCATACAACAGATAAAAATTCGGTGCCTGGCTAGCCCCTGCCACAAGCGGTGTTGACCTATAGGGCCAGGAACTGTCACCCTTCACTCATGCTAGCCCCATGTGGTCCTCCACTTTCGTAGTATTGCCCCAACGGGGTGGTGCAGCGGTTAAGGCGCTAGACTACTGCGCCCAAGGACGCGGGATCGAATGTCAGCCTCTGCGGCTGCGTTTCGATGAAGGCGAAATGGAGTGGCGTCCCACGACCTCCTCGTCTGGTGGCGTCCATGTGCTGTGCGATGTCAGTGCACGTTAAAGAACCCTAGGTGGTCGAAATTTCCGGAGTCCTCCACTACCGCGTCTCTCATAGCCTCAGTCGCTTTGGGACGTTAAACCCCACAAACCAAACTAAACCAACTTTCATGGTATCAAAAAAAGAGGCAAGGTCATTGCCCGGAGGGAAGCACAAAGCACGCGCGTAGAGGGTGTCCTTGGGGCGAGCGCCGGGCAATGTCCTTACCTCTCGCCACCACTCCCCTCGCACGCGGCCTTCCAAGAGCCGCACTCTTCCTTCGACATGCGCCTGCTCTATTCCTACTGCTACCGATGAACAGCTGGCGTTTGCCTTTGATACCATAAAAGTGGCGCACGTCGACGACGCTTTCGGTCAATGGAGCTGGGGAAGTTTTCGCTTTGAAAGCTCGAGGTCATTCGGCTTCGAACCGAGGTCGAGACAAAGAGATCAGCTTGGCTGCTCACTAGTTTACGCTACTGTGGCATTTCAGTAGCAGCTTGTCATGGTAAGCTCTCAGTCTTCCTCGCTGATTTTCGAATAACGTCGTCGTCATCGTAGTGATATCATCTGACGAAATTGCAGTCTTCTTTAGGCTTCTTCCATTCTCACAAAGGCCTAAAGCATCCGCCAGTTACGTAGCTAATCACAACAACATTTAACAAGACAAAGCGAAGCAAACCTCAGTAAAGCTTGAGTTATCATTCCTTCCGCGTGAATAGCCTTGGTTAGGCAATCTAAATCACTGATAACGTTTTATTGACCGCACCTCGTACTAGTGACAAAAACGACGGTAACAATGATATCAGTCGTCACAGCGTGTGAGCAATGTTCGCTTGCAGCATACCCAGGATTCAGTTGTTTTCATATCAAGCCAGGTAAGAAACATATATGCACACCACATGTAACCGGTTATAAAACATTTCTCAATCCCACTGTCAAGCTCCTTTAAGGACGCTGCCTCCCCAATTTTTCAAAATGAAGAAAATTGTCTTTATAACCTTCAAAGTGGGAGAAGTGCTACAAATATCCATAAACATTTCTTTGATACCCTATTTTCTCACAAAATCGGGGGTAGCCACTGAATCTGCATAACAGAAGATGCTTGCCTGCTGGTCGAAGGCGTTGGTATCTGCCAGGGGGACACAGTCGTTCAGAAGAAGGTAGACAATCTGTGCCACCCAGACGCCTCCGCACTTTGGGTACGAGATCACCATGATGTCGCCCTTGGAAGGCCTGAACGCAAGTCACGCGAGATACCAGCCAGCGCCAATCTCGTTTACGATTTCCAAAAGGATGCCTACTTTACGTTCGTACAGGCGCAGTAAGGTCTTTGCTAAAGTCGAAACCATCGAAGGATGAAGGGAAGTGCAATTATGGCGGCAACTGTTGACTCTATATTGCCCTCAGTATGACGATAACAAGCAGATTGTTTACCTGCAATTTACGTGCAGTCAAATATTTTCATCTCCAAAAGAGAGATTGCTTATTCTTTTACTCGGACAATCAATGCATTGTCAACTCTGCAGTGCATTGTGCTTTTAAGGCGTTAAAGCTAAGCGAGCCCACGACGCGAAACACGAAGAAAGACCGCCTGCCACATTTATAATATAGCTCACATCGTAGCTAACGGGAACAGTAATTGCAGTTACTGAGAGAACCAAATCTCCCGACGTATTGCCATCTTGTGTTGGAAAGAACTTATTTTAAACTGCGCACATTAGTTTTGTTGCCACTGAAGTCGCGTGTACAACGCACATACTCGTTTAAACCTTCACTTGTGTCAAAATGCATGAAGCGTATAGTTTTCCTTCGGCAGAAGGTGGCCTAAACGAATTTTTGACATAATACCCAAGTGTCAGTTCCATACAAAGGGTGATAAAATTAATCTGTACAGATTCCATAAATAAATTAGGCCCGTAAAGATAAATTAAACGTTTATGCAAAAACTTAATAATCTAAAATTTATTAAAGTTTTAGATACTGCAGTTCGCAGGCTTGTTATGCCAGGAATAGAAACTCAGTCGTGTTCCTTCACACTATTATATGATCGGATTCTCACAGCCCACATGTGTTCCTAATGTCCCTAATGTTCTACATGATATACCTAATAAGACATGCGAGGAGGTGAAGAACTTGAAGCATAGACTTCATCATATTTCTACACAATACCAATTGATAGGATTTTCGTAGCACACGTGTCTTCCGACATACTGCTTCCGAATTTTCAACTGAATGAACCTAATTGGGCAAGCAAGGAGATTCCTATGGGCGCCAAGTTTCTAATTCACTGTACCCGCCTTGGGTGCTCTATTAAGCGAAAGCAGTGGAAACTTCGAAGGAGATTATCTCGGAGCCCGAGGGATCTGTAAGGATTCCGACTAATGGAATACCTTACAAATATGACTACTTCTATGCCCCACTGTGAGTAATGAACAACATTAACATTGACATGTTTAGTTAATTATATATATGACGACCACAATTACCCTACTTTGTGTTATCTTGGTTGCAAACCTGATGTGTAGAGGTGATTTGACTATATAGCCCTTAACATTGAGTAATTTGCACAGCTTAATAATTTTGAGCCCCTTGCATAGGCACCGCTACAACTGTGATTTTGCGCTCAAGAATGTGAAACGGTGATGCCTAAGCTTTCGGTTGGAAAACGGCGCACCACGTCAGAAATTTCAATTTTTACTCACGTACAATACGCAGGCCCTGCACCGCACTTTAGATATGATACTTCTTCTGTAACAGTGGTTAAGATTCCAAAATACTGTGCCGGAGTACTCAATTTCGATCCCAACTGCCGGCGGCTGCGTTTCGGTGGAGCAAAAACGGAGTGGCGCCCGTGTGCTGTGCGATGTCAGTGCACGTTAAAGATCCGCAGTTTTTCGAAATCTCTGGAGTTCACCACAAATGCGTCTTTTAAAGCCTGAGTCGCTTTGGGACGTTAAATCCTACAAGCCAAACCAAACCAAATTTTCTTGTGTTTCATCTTGGTTCCTTTGATAATATAAGCGCACTTTCTGAAGCATTTGTTCTAGTGCTAAAAAGTTTACTAATTTCTGCCTTAAGCTCAAAATTTATTTCTCATAAACGCTCGGCATATTAATATTATGAAACCGATGTGACCTGCACTTTAGAAATGTCCTAAGCCAGACATGACCGAATTTAAATAGCATCGATCTTTATGTTATTGGAATACATCGCTCTTACCTGTAGTTCAGAGCAAAGCGCAGGGACATCTCGTCAACGTCGATAGGCAAGTAGAGACCGTCAATGATCACGTACGTCGGAAACCTGGTAAGAATGGTAAAAAAATGGCGTGCAAGTCGCCACAACATACTTACTTAAAATAAATGCTAGAAGCAAACAACTGTTACAGCCTCTATCTACACTGTAAGTCAACGTTTCGACAGCAGGTCCTGTTTCCCCCAAAACAGCAAAGCTCATTCAACCACGAATGATGGTGGTGTGCTAGTGAAGAAGCTGCAGCTTGGTTAGTTCAGCTTTGGTGCACTCCATTTCGGCACTAGAATTTTCTGCAAAGCAGTGGTTCATACGTCATGAAACCTGTCGTGACGAAGTTCTAGGCATGTATAAAAAGATGTAACGTGAGGTTTAAGAGCTCTGCAGCAAACGGTGCTTGCCCCTAGCGGTGTTTCGCAAAATTAGACGACTCGCCAGGCATGACGTAGAATCGGGCGCGGAAAGCTGTCTAATCTGTGCGCCGATCGCAGACGGCAAGAAGAGGCGGCCAGTAAAAGAAAGGAAATTTGGACTGTGCGGCTGGTGGGGTTTCGTCTATTGGCCCTGATACTGAAAAACCTTAACTCAAGAACCATGCCGAGCCGCTATGCAGCCGTCGGGTGCCCTAACACAAGCGCCGTTCCCGGAGTAAGCCTGCATCAGTTTCTGAAGTACAGCAAGCTGCGAAAGCAGTGAGAAGTTGGTAATGAATCGCAATAACTAGAATCCAGTGAAGCGCTGCACACTTTGTTCAGATTATATCAAAAGCGAGGACTTCACGCACGGCTCGATTTGGGCCGCAAGTCAGCCGTTTGAACCATTAAAATGGTTTTGAAAGTTGACGCAGTGCCGTCCCGCTGCATGCAGCTAAAATGTTTGAATATCTGCCTGATGTACAGGATCATCCACTTCTAGCTATAACATGGTCACTGCTTTCAAAGCAACATTGCGTACGACCCAGTCACATATCGATGCAAACCGATGCAATCTTAGATGGACACGGACGTGCTGCTTTACATGGCCTATATCACTTAGCTTTATTGCGTGGCTGGGTCGGACTCAAAGACGCTTTGAAAGCAGTGACCGTGTTCTAACTAAAAGTGGACGAGGCTGTACGTATATTTCGATGAACAAGCTACATGAGTAAGCATGGTCAACGTGAAAATGCAGTCCAAGCCCGAAACAGCTATGCCTAGGAGCTCCGCAACGATTTCGTACGACACGAGCCCGATGCCTTAATTTCACAAAAAAAACTAGTTTCGTCGAAAGTCACAATTCCTTGTATAGTGCAGATCGCCAAACGTACCTGTTTTGTTATGCAAATCCAGTTTTCAGGGATACACAGCTCTCTTCGCTCCGAAAAATTCCACACATCAGTGGGACGAGATCTCGCTACGTGAATTCGCAGCGATGCCGCTCGACATGCTCCGTGTCATCGCTATTGTGCGGGCGTTTTCGTTACATCAGCGAATGCGTGCCTCACGTGGCGCTTTACAGAATGCAGCCCTGGTGCTTCCCACGATTCAGCAGCACAAAAAACGGACTCGAAACAATCTATACGCAACAAACCACAGCGATTTATCCAGTGTTACAGCAACGGCCTGGAAACAAGTGACTCAAGTACGCCAGTTCACGTCACTTTTGGCGACCTGAAATGACCTCCCTTTTTTCGTTCTCAGTGTTAAAAACAGCAATTTCAGAAACCAGCTTCCTACTTACTCATTTCAAACGTGTCTTATATTTTGTTTTAGCACTCCCTTTTGTTTGTTTGTTTGTTTTTTTGTTTAGCACTCCTTTTTTGTTTTTAGCACCGGTAAATGGTCTTCTTTAGGAGTTTAAATTTTCTTTAAGTTTGCCTTTGAGCACCAAGAACAATTCAGTTCACTCTGCAGGAAGCTTCACACTACGAGCCTGCTGCGATTTTAGGTGGAAAAAAAAAGAGATCTCAATATGTGTGCTCTTTCCATATTTCCGTGAATTCTTTCCTCATAGTTGAGTTGCCTCGGCATCAATGTAATCATAAAACGATTGATTGATTGATTGATTGATTGATTGATTGATTGATTGATTGATTGATTGATTGATTGATTGATTGATTGATTGATTGATTGATTGATTGATTGATTGATTGATTGATTGATGTTATACGCACCTGAGATCCTTGGCTGTGTAGAGGACTTCCATGGGTGGTTCGTCCTTCTTCGGTGGGTCTGGCAATTCCTTAGCCTTGGCTCCCTTCGCACTCTTCTTGCCGGTGACTTGGGACCCACTCACTGCGCTTGTGCTCACTTGAGCGGTGGGATTTACTAAGAGAAAAGTGATGCCTTATATTCTGATGACCGCTTGCTCGGCACTCAGCTCCAGTGCGCACGCAAACGCATACGGTGTGCCTGAGAACTGACATTGTACATAGAGCGGCATCGATGACAAATTTCACCCACTAGCTGCCGTCCTTGAGGCTTTCTGTGATAGATATTTCTAACGCGACAGCGTTAAAGACTGCTATCCAGAAAACTATCCACTGCTATCCATAGTTCTACATAAAGAAAGCAAGAAAATTCCCATAAAAAAAGGTGTTAGGCAAGGAGACACGATCTCCCCAGTACTATTCACAGCTTGTTTAGAGGAAGTATTCAGAGACTTGGAATGGGGGCGGTTGGGGATAAGGGTAGATGGAGAATACCTCAGTAATCTGCGATTTGCTGATGACATTGCCTTCCTAAGCAACTCGGGGGATGAACTGCAAATAATGATTGATGACCTAGACAGGAAAAGTAGAAAGGTAGGCTTGAAAATCAATATGCAGAAGACTAAGGTAATGTTCAACAGCCTCGGGAAGGAGCAGCAGTTTACATTAGGTAGCGAAATACTGGTAGTAGGCGAATATGTCTACTTAGGACAGGTAGTAACCGCAGATCCGGACCATGAAAAGGAAATGACAAGAAGAATAAGATTGGGATGGAGCGCATTTGGCAAGCACTCGCAGATTATGACTAGCAGCTTACCGGTATCGCTCAAGAGGAAAGTATACAACAGTTGCATCTTGCCTGTACTTACCTATGGGGCTGAAACGTGGAGGCTAACCAAGGGAGTTCTACTTAAGTTGAGGACAACCCAGAGGGCTATGGAACGAAAAATGGTAGGGGTAACATTAAGAGATAGAAAGCGTGCAGAGTGGGTCAGAGAAATAACTCAAGTTAACGACATTCTAGTGGAAATTGAGAAGAAGAAATGGACATGGGCAGGACATGTAGTGCGAAGAGAGGATAACCGATGGTCGCTGAGGGTAACAAACTGGATTCCAAGGGAAGGAAAGCGTAGCAGGGGGCGGCAGAAAGTTAGGTGGGCGGATGAGATTAAGAAGTTCGCAGGGGTCAAGTGGATGCAGCTAGCACAGAACCGGGTTAAGTGGAGAAATATGGGAGAGGCCTTTGCCCTGCAGCGGGTATAATCAGGCTGATGATGATGATGATGATGATCCAGAAAATCCGTTGTCGCCATTGTGAGCAAGGAATCACGTGTATGGTTCTGGCAGGTTATGGACAGATGACGTGGCCATGCATTGTCTGGTCCGTCGGGTTTTGTGACGATAGGATGCAGCATGGCAAGACCGAATTGGCAGGCGCTGCTGAGTCTCATGCTTCACTTTTGAGATGTTTGAGATGGGAGGGTTAGATCGAATCCTACCCTCCTTGACGCTTATCCCGGGTTAGACATGCTGTCCAGGCCGCGCAGGCACGTTCGTACGCCTTGATTAGGCGGGTATTGGGTGTCTATATCTGGTGCTCTTCCACATAACGTGGTATCTTACGTTAACATGTTAACGTATATGTGAGGGATAATACAGCTAAAAATAAGAATTAGAAGGGGAAACACATGTTCCGAATTTAATGGTGTGACGCGATAGCTTATCGTCGCCCATCCGCGGCGCCTCTTGAGGACCTCCATTCGCGCACATGAACTTTGTTATTAGCTCAGTTACCAATCCTTTAATTTGTGTCTATTATCCCACACACACACTCTCGACCATACAGTGATAATCTACTATGTTTCGTTGAATAAGCCTCAACGCATACATAAAGCCCCGCTTAACCAACTCGTACGGTGCCTGCGTGACCAAGGAGTAGCATGGGTCGTAGAATGTTTGATCGCGTTAAATCTCTACTCATAACGCGATTAGTACCATTAATGTAATCGAAAGAGAAAGCCCAGTGGAATCCGGCAAACGAGAGTAAATAACCCTTACAAAGCTCTATAGACCGGAATCATATACTCACTCCTGTAGTCACCCACCACAGCCTTGGCAACTTATCCCTTTTCCAAGTGCCTTTTCCAGGACCATCTACAGTATATAATCGCACACTGCCCAGTCTCTATTACCGCATAATTATTTTAACTCAGATGCGTGCCCAAATAGCGAAGAAATGGCCCGGTGGCGGCGTCGGTGGATCAACCGTTTGAAGCCTCGCAGCCTTGAAAAAGTGCGAGCATACCTCTGGTAGGAGGTATTTGGATATAAAAAACACTGAGGCAATTATACTCCCCTCTTGAAGCATCGCGGCTTCGAAAAATCATAACCATGCATCTGGCAGGTAGACTTTGGCCCTTTCACAAGTGTGCGTTTGCCGAGGGCGACCAATTAATCAGCAGCTGCGGCATACAAAATACGACGATACTAGATGGTAGCCCGTCGACGACAGAAAAAATACCACTTCACAGCTAAGCTGCAATCGACAGACGACGCAATGAGGAACCCATGTCGCGCAGCAAACCTTCCTCACAAACAACACAATCCACTGCCACAGCTACGCTCCCCACCATATATCGAACAAGACCTTAAGATCCGCCTAGACGTGCACCTGCGCCTGTATTTGTCATCATGGCGACAACCCGACGGTGTTTATAGGGGTTCAGTGCCAGCGCAGGCACATATCTCCCTCGAAAGAAAGGTCACGCTCAAGCTTTGTGTGCACACTTACAATTAGACGACATGGCGACGCCGCTCTTGAGCCAGTGACGTTGACGCCCGACCGCTAAAACCAATAGTGTGAAGCACGCTCAGCAGTCCGCGTGCCCCCACACCTGCTCGTGAGGAGAAAAATGATGGTTGTCTTGATGATGAAGACCAGCGGTAAAATAACCGCGAAAAAAAAAATTTGAGGATCGGATTAAAAACGTTTATTTCGTTACAAAAAAAAATGCTCCTGACCCGTGCTAGGTGGCTGACAGCGACCTCAGCAGCCTATTCAATGATCCGGGTTTCAACTCCCACCACCACGGTCTTGCATTGCTCGAGAGTAGGAACTTTCAACTTATTCAAGATTCTGGCGGCGGCTCCCCTTTACAATTCTACAATAGTGGTCATGAACAGCTATTTAACCACATAGTGAATACCGGGCTAAAATGTGGACAAGGAGTCATGAAGAGTCGCATCTGGAGTCGCCTCCGGGTGGTCTCCTGCTCCTTATCTAAGGTTTTGTCTGGAGTGGGGAATACTCTCTTTTTTGCTTAAAATTATTCATAAAACTGAGGAAATTGAGGAATTGCATTACCGACGTATGCTGCTACCGACAGCCCCAGCTGTACTTCTCATGTGGCGCGGAGTGATGCTACTGTAAGATACGGTGGCAATGCGATCTCCAGAGTGGTGTCCAGACGAGGGTTTGGGAGCGGTTATTGAGTTTGTGTTTGGAGGGATGCCGTATGTAAATTAATTTATTGGGAAACTTCAGATGTATTATTTTGCACCACTCTGAGATTTTCACGGTTCTGTTGTGATTTATTATAATATAAAGAAGGTGCCCTTAGTGTTTTGGTTAGAGATGGAGTTGGCCTATCGCGGATTCAGCCCTTGAATGAAAACTGGATGGCTGTATGTCGAAATTTTTGCTAGTGTACATGATGGTACAGCTTTGGGCGCCGTTACTTATTTTGCACAATAAGAAATAAACATTTAGTTGTTGATGCGTCTATGTATGTGTCTCATGTCTTCTCTTTGAGGTTTACGTTTGGCACCCTTTCGCATAATATGTCAAACTCGGCCAGTGGTACATCCTGAGAGAGCAGCAACGTCACAAGATTCCGGTGTCGGGGGGCGAAAATAAAATTTAAAAAAAAACTGAAGAACCACCAGAAGCCCCTGCGTCGAATTCAGAACTTACTATGAATTTCTTTTGATCCGAGCGGAGTGTAGACTCGTTCCCAAGTTCTTTAGTAGAGCCGGTGGTTCCCACAAAATTAACTTGGTCAGTGAAGTGTGTCGCCAGTGAATGACTATAGGCAGTAGCATATGACTACAAGCCCGTTAGGATACAATGTGAGGAGCATGTAGCAGCAACGTTGCTTCTAATGCTTCTATGGTCGCTTAAACATTTTAATTTTTTTTTCTACGGCATTGTGGGTTTGTAATTGATGCACACCTTGCGGATGGTGTAGGCAGGTTAATGGTGGCAGGTGACGTCTGTGGAGGCTAGAGTTGGCCGGCTAGAAGTGAAATCCTGCCAAGTGAGGTTGTGTGGGTATGTTTATTGTGTGGTGCAGTTTACTATATATGAGCCAATATTGTTCACAAACACTTGCCTAGAATTGGTCCAAACTTTCTGGCTGTGAACCTTTCGTCATTTACCGCCATGACAAAAGCCGTCCGCCGGACACCAGGTTAGAAATCACTGACTATATATATATAAAGCAATAACAAATCATCGCACATGCCAATATTTCCGTATTTCGCCTCACGATATCTAAAAATTCTTCCTTTCTAGCTATTGGCTCATTTTAGCTGAAATTTCGTTCGTGGTCAATAAAACTTTTACTTCCAGTACGAAGTTTATGAAACAGCATTGTAGCCTTTTTAGCCGCATGGTACAACTTGGATGAATGTTAATGGGTAACTAATTATTTGTTATATTCTACAGCATCCTGGACAACCCTCTAAATCAACACATCAACCCCCTTCCTGCTTCGAGTGCAATAATTATTTTGTCCTCGTCTTACCATCTCAACTGCTGGTGGTCCTAGACTTCTAGTCATCGATGTTGATATATCGGCTACACCAAACTGGCGGTGGTGCTGGGTTCACATAGGGAACTAGGACGCAATTTTCTGCAACTAAAAAGTTCATTAAAAGTTGTAAGGCTTCATTTAGGTGGATGTTAGACAATTATAATATATTGTAGTTATACTCCCCTTTGTCGCTTCCCATAAAACATTAGGTCAAAGAAACATATCACACTGCTTACGAAGTTTTCGCACGAGTGCTTGCCTGGGTTTTTTCCGGCAGTGATGAAGAAGGGCTCTCGGGGATATCTGTTATGCGTACACAAGTTTTCGCAGAGGACAGCCGAACCAACGAGCAGCGGATCTGGCAAGCTACGCCACCTGCCTGACGACGAGGCAAGCAATATCCCGGGCGAGTGCAAGTTCTGGCAGCGCGCCAGGTTCGCAGATGCAATTTGCTGCGCCGTGAAATCTCGGCACCAAGGAAGAGTAATCGCTTCTCTTGCGGAAACTCGCACTAAAAACGAAACGTGGCAAATACGGTTCCAGCAGCAAAACACGCATTAATAAATAATAACTCCTCGCTTGTATAACAATATCATCTCTAGTGCTGTCTGTGAGTTATTCATTTAAATTCTTAGCACTTGGACAGTAATGTGACTTAAACCCGGCGGTGCTCAATGGTTGTCGCAGTACGTCGAGAGCGTAACGCTGGCAGAAAAGGAAGAGCGAATGGTCTGACGCTATTCATTGCGGCAAGCTAGCAGGTTTGATAAAAGGAACCTGGCTGTCCGAAGTGGCGAGGATGTATTTTGATTGGAAATAGGAATAATATTTCTAATAGTATTGATGTTCGAATAATGTTATAGTTCATAATAAATCAAATATCTGATTTGGAATTGACATAGAACATTTGGTTTGCACGCATATTTAAAACTAAAATTGCATTTGAAGTTGAAACATTGAAACTTGAAAGCATAGCAGCCTTGATTAGGCATTTGAGACCGGAAAACAACGCCAATTTTTGCAGAATTGTTTTCAATTAAATATGTATTGAAATTACATATGGGATAGTTGTCAAAATTAGTATTGCAATTGAAATCAAGTTTGGAAAATGAAATTGGAATTGCCATGAAAATTTGTATCATAGTTGGACGAACGCATCTGAAACAGTATAGTCACCCTCTTTACTCGAAGCATCATTCACCACCACATTCGTATTGCCACCTGGTGTCCCCATGTTCTGGCTGCGCCTGGAAGAAGAGGACACTGAAGTTGACTCTCGCGTGCTGTGCGTCGAACTTTGCCTGCTGGTACAGCTTCGTCCCGTCGTTTTAGACAAGTCTAGCCTTGTTGTCCGTGACATATTTTTGGTGGAGGTGCTGGGTATATCCAGCGAGAGTCTATCTTCACGTGTACGAACTGTCGTTGGGGCCGTCAAGTCGCGGTCGCTCACAGGTCGCGTTGTCGGGGGGTCTTCGTCGCGTCGATTTGAAGCGGCCTCGCAGAAACCACAGAATGCGCAGAAACCACAAGCTGAGGAATTGAGACGATATTGATGGAGAAAATAGGGCAAAGCCTAAAGGAGTATGCGGGTCTGGAGTCTCCTCCATATCGCGTGCTCACTGTGGCCTGCGTGGCGGATAGGGGCCACGTTCCAAGCAATGAGACACTGTGAGCTCGGCAAAGACGTGTTTAACACTCTCGGAAATATGCAGGCACCAGTTCCACCTCAGCACGGCAGACTAACTCTCGGGATAATTTGTCGGCAGCATCGTCACCCTCAGTCCGCGCGTTTGCTTCACGTCGCAATGGATGAAGTCGGGCCGTCAGGCACTGCGGCGCAGATTCGCCGTGCTTGACGTGCTGAAGTACAATGGTTAAGCAGTGCTACGCACCTACTTCGCATTTGATGAACTATACAAATCGGCCGTAGTTTTTGTTTTGTTTTTTTTTTCGGCACGCCTAGATACTTCTTAAGGGACGTTGATTGACGTGTTCAACAAGACACGTTTCTTGACCGATTACGTGTACATCGTGTTGAGTAGATTTGTGCTCGCAACATCTGAGGGGCCGTCTCTAAAAATATTATGAAGAGAGGTTGGAGCATAGATAATAATAGCGAAAAAGAAATTCAAGCAGGGCGCATTGCATGGAATCTAATAAAAGATCCGCAATGGTGGCGCAGTGGTATGAGCGCTCGACTATACTGTGCCCAAGAATGCGCAACCGAATCCCGCCCTCGTTAGCCGGTTTTCGATGGAGATGAACGGCTGGCTCCCCGTATGCTGTGCGATGTCAGTACACGTTAAAATTTCCGGAGCGCTCTACTACGGCGTCTCTCATAGTCTGAGTCAACTTGGAAAGTTAAACCCCAGAAACGTATCAACCATGGAATCTAAAATCGCGACTGCTACTACCCACCAGTGCAGGGGTGCGCATTACAGCGCAGCCATAATTCATGCAACCAAACAATAGCTAATTTTACTTCAGACTACGCTTCCACTATGCGGAAGCGTAGTTCTAAAATTTATCACTCTATCCCGCACTAACCTGAGCACACTTTTGCACAGACTCCGACAGAATACAGCATGAATGTGTAATTTATTTCATCACCTTAAGAGCACGGTTCGCGTGTACGATCAAGCCCAGAGGGTTTTAACCCTTTTGCAAACTGTTATTTATGTGTATGCATAATCAAAGATTTCTAGGTAAATTTTGGTCCATGTGATCAATTTCTCCGGATTCTTTCACAACTTTTAAAATGCGTATATTCTTAACGTTTACCTTGTGCACCGTGAAAGACCAATTTTCCCCTCACATTTTTCATTTTTTGCGTCCAGTTCAGCCATAATTTGTTAGATGAGGAATGCGTTGGAGCTTATGCACGTGCATCGTGTCCTTAAAGGAGTGCTTAGAAGACGAAGACAGCGAGGCGCACGTAGCTCGTGCTTCAGCCAGCAACTGACTTCGAACAACCGCTCTCGGCGCCTTTTCTCCTTTGCTCCTGCTCACTGACGGAAAACCAGAATGACTTCATACGAAGAGCCGCGCAAGGTGAGTTCATGCTTATCTCTTGCACCTACGCATTTGCGCCGGCTGGTGGTTGCAGGTCGCTCTAGCATTTCCTAACACTAAGCCTAGATGGGTCTGCACGACAAGTTCTGCGCAGCTTAGCCACCAGGAAGATGAGGGATTGACTATATCTTCAATATAAAATAAAGTAGGTAAAAGAAACTCAAGCATGGGCATTAAGGGACACAAAAGAATTGATTTTCACGGCTGCCTCTCGCTGCCGCTAAGCGTGTACATGCACAGTAGAGGCGGCCGGATAAATCGCAGCTCCGGAGCAACAACGCCTCCCGTGGCTGTATATTTACCCATTATACGTAATTATCTTCACCTTAAGGCCTTTCTTTTTTTTTTTTTTTTTTTTTTTGCAACGTCGTCTCTTCAAGGGCTACGCCTAATAGCGGGCATTAGTCACGAGACTGCCAAGGCTTGTCTGCGTAAATGCTACAGCCATTCCATGAACATATTGTCACGTGGTGGTAACAAGGCCGATGTCACAAATGAAGGGTCTGGGATTGCACTGAAGAAACTCTCTATTGTGCTGACTTGCAACCGCAAAAGAAATAAGTGATTCGGCGTCGATAGCAACAAACATTGCTCGGTGGTCGTCGAACAAAGAATGCCCGTCGCACCCGTCAACGCTCAATTTAAAAGCTACGAAGAAACATCGAGATAAAGCCGCAAACGGTGACTAGCACAACCTGGAACATTGAAGAAACACAAGCGAGTGCTCGGAATCTTCGAGACACATCTCGGCGCATCTTGCGCGACAAAGAAACTGATAAAACGGCGCCTCGCGACAAGAAGCATGAGCATATAAAGAATGCAGAATTGATTGGCGTGCCAGAATCGAGGAATAAGGCAGTATACCGGCGGCTGCTAAAAAAAAAAAAAAAAAAAAAAAAAAAAAGCTTTAAACGTTTCGCGGCAATATGGCGCTTCTCGACGCAGATGTCGTCTCGTGGAACATTGAATCATGTACTACAGCGTTTGGGAATTTGTCTCGTGAAACATTGAAGCATATACTGTAGCATTTGGATATCCGACAAAATGTTTTGGCGTGGTAAGGCAAGTGCGGTTTAAGTTGTCAAGATGCGCACCACCTGGGGCTCTATAACGTAGTAAACAAAGCGTTGCTGTGCAACGTAAATATGCTCTAGAACGTTGGACAAATTTGGAAAAGTTTTATACTGCCCCATTGGCGTAGGCCATCCTTATGAAAGACTCTATACCAAGCACTACCTGATCGTTTTGTTCGAGGCCAGCGCTGCTCCAATTATCGTGAGTTTCATAGCCTTCATAAGCCCCTTCATACGCCTCGTTTTATTCTCCTTGCCACTTCGTGTATGCAGCAGCATATATCGACATGGATGTGGTTTGCCGAGAAGCTTAACGTTATGAAGTCAAAAGTTAATATGTCAGTCTAAGCATGCTTTTCTTACTAAAACGTTAGCCGACGCAGTATGAGGTTTGCTGGATTCAGACTATATACCCATACACGGAATTGGCCGCGATATCGCGCTCACTCGCCGCGTCGCGGTGCAGCATTCAGCCCGCCTACTTAGTGAGGACGTGCTCTCATTGGGGGGGGGGGGGGGGGGGGGGGGGGGGGAAGACAAAAACTCGGAGAAAGAAATAAGTCCCAGCTGCCCAATTGACTGTAACGCACCAAGCGACTGGAGGCAACAAGCTTCTGTCTCAGTTTAGGTGCGCGGTTCGAATATTGACATGCGCTGCGCCCTGCTCCTGGCGACAACTTCCGGTTTTGGTTTTAGGGGCGTGGAGTTTGAATGCTTGAATGCGCTTCGCCCTGCCGCCCCTGCTGGCTTATTATTTGCGATCTGTACAATCTTCTTATGTTTCTTTATTTATTTTCAGCAACTCAAAATAAAAATACTATTATCTGCACTGTTGCAGGCCCGCACGCACGTACACCATCTCCTAATGCTTTCCTCGATTACAGGAAATATTGGCCTCCTGCATACTCGCTTTTGCAATTATTGACGCAGCGTCACACCATCAAATTCACTGACATTGCCTGCAAGGAGTCGCCGAGTAGTGAGTTAGCTAACTTACGCCACTCGGTGCGCCACAAGTGACCGATCAGATTTGCTCTGCGGTTAGGTTTCCTCTACAGTATCGGCGTGATCCCATTTCAGGAAAATATGAGTCCCGCCGTGGTGTCTCAGCGCTTACGGCGCTCGATTGCTGAATCCAAGGACGCGGGATCAAATCCCGGCTGCTGCGGCCGCTTTTCGCTGTAAGCAAAAAGCAAGGCGCCCGTGTACTGTGCGATGTCAGCTCATGTTAAAGGTCTCCAGGCGGTCAATGTTTCCGGAGCCCTCTCCTATGCCGTGTTTCACTGACTTTCCTTGGGACGTTAAACCCTCCAAACCAACCCAACTATCATTTGGGAGGAATAGTACGTAGCAGTGCCGGCATAGTCTAGACAGAGTCGATGTGCTGCCAGACTGTGTCAAACCATCCGGGCGATATTTAATCAGCCTCAGGCCCGAGTCAAGGAAGGTGTAGGCTATAGCGAAAGCAGGCCACCGAAAGATGCTACCAGAGCAACTGGCATTTCCTACCGAGGTTCGTCTCGCCCTGCAGTGAGCCTATCGCATATGAAAGCCACAGAGGGTGCGCGTTGAAGAAACACGGGAAGACAAGGACGAGTGCATACGTGGTACGCTGCTCGCAAAAAGTACACTTCGGATTGCAATTTTCCAGCCGGCGTAGCACCATATCACGACAGTCAGCAGACAAGTGCAGGGAGAACCAGGCGCTTCGTTATTACTAACATAAGAAAGGAGCCAGCATCCATTGCCACAAACGAAAGGATAGGGGATTTTTTTTTTTCGATGTTGATGAATGTGAAGAAATTTTTGATCGTGAAGACATTCGGTTAAAAACCAGGAAAAAAAAACGCATGCCGCCAGTGTATTTAATTAGCTTAACGAAGGTTTGGAATCTCATGGCATTGACGTGCTTTAGTACGTCAATTCCGTAAAAGAGTTATCACACAGCCCCACTCTCCCCTTTAGAACATGTTCGTCTTGACATCAATGGTTTAAGGACGTCCCACGTCCGCAGCTATGGTGGAGGGTGTGGCTTGCGCAAACGCTTAAGGATAGGTTAGCAGCGTACTTAATAAATTAGAAGAGGAAGCTCAGTGGTGGAGCACGGGGCCCGAGATTCGAAAGTCATGGGTTCGGATTTCACCACAGGCATGTGGCTGGGTTATTTTTTGTACTTTCAATTCAATTCTGAATTCAAGTTATTTGCCATCGTGGTACAAATGATGGCATTAGGTCTGGATGGCAGGAGCCTTTTGGCAGCTTGGCAAAGCCACGGGCCCCAATTTGGCAGCAGTACGATAGTCAGCCATATGGACAAAAAGTACATAGCATGTGATCTCAAAACAAGAAAAAAGAAACAGGTGACAGAGCAAAGCTCTTCTCAGTTTATAATTATCGACGTACCAACAAGTGTACAAAGGAAACAAGCGGAAAGCTCATAAATATGGCGAGTAAAAAAGAAGCAGGTTAAACCAGTCATGAACAAGAGCATTAAATTTAATTTAGCAATTAAGCACTCAAACAAGTCCCTGCGTGTAGCACTGTGAAGAAAAATATCGCTTTGGGCTAGTTTGTTAGCAAACGGGGTAGTCTATTTGCCAATTTCTGTTCTCCATGCGAAGTTCTTTAACTTCTGGTATTTATTTATTTTTTGAACACGCAATGAAGTAAGCTACTCATTCATTTCAAAGGGACCGTTTTCTCTGTCTCAAAACCTGTCTAAAATATTAGGAGGGTGCTTAAGTTTCGCCCTGAGGGTAGACTCAATAGCGTACGTGCGTGCTTATTGTCTCGTTTGTTGCTACTCTGCTTGTACATTTCTCACACCCCCTTTTTTGTCTTATTAAATGGCGTTCGAGTTTCCACTCGGCATCTTTCGCTTTAAGAACCACCCATCTTCAGCCCTGCATTTGCTATACGCGGACGTTCCAGCTCTAGTTCCTTCATACACTTAATGTGTTGCGCTTCCGTTTCTGGCGTTCGTACCTCGGCCTCTCGCCTTCGCTTCAACCGTTCGCTTCGCTTCGCTCCCTGCCTCATACCGAGCGTACTTCTCAATTTTCTCTCAATTCGCATTACGCCCTCTCTCTGGTCGTCAAGAAGACACGACAAGACACATCCTCTAACGAAGCCCCCGCACTATTACACGCATCTGAAGAATGACAAGTCGTCGCTCTAGTACCAGCCATAGGTCGTTGCACCTGCTCAAATTCATCGGCACTCATATCTAGTATTGGGCTACACCACCAGATTTCATTCACTAGTCCCCAGCCGCTACTCACTATTAATGAGTCAATCACACTATCAACGACCCCAATTTAAAGCAACACTACGTGTGTCATATGCCCTCCATACAAGGCGTCTATCATTTTTCTCGCATCCCTCCCGACTTGACCTTGGCACGCTGTTTGATGATGATGCACCAGAACGTCGAGGTGCCATCTACTTTGGCAAACACGTATCAGGCATGTTGTTTAAATGGTTGCCATAATAAATCTGACTCCTCGTTAAAAGCTTCCTTTCCAACTGCGGTATAATGATGCCTTTCCTGCGCAACCAGAGCAGGACGCTTCGCGGGAAATTGTCAACAAATGGACGCCGCGCTCATTTCTAAGAGCACCTTCGGCTGCCGAACCACACCGGCGAATCATCGCCCATAGTCTTTACGGCGATCTCTCAGCGATATGCTATAATTGTGATGTTTTGTGCCAAGGTGAGAGCAACTATCATCGCTCGACATTCTAGACTAGGCTCCGACAGCGGATGCGGGCAGGCCCAGGATTTAGACATAGACGTGATAAGAGAGCTGTGAGTGCAACTGTATTTTAGCGTGCTAGCTCGTAGAGCTGTGCGTATTTGTGAGCAAGTCTTTATTGCAAAAAGTATAGTCGTCTTTTTCTCTTTGTAAATACGCCTCTGTGTCACTTTTTATGCTACCTAAATTAAGCTGTTACTGCTGATATGTTCGCGCCATGAAGGTCAGGAAGACCGGCGCTCATACTAAAACGTTTTCATTCTTCGCCGTCAGCCTTCGATGCAAAGCGTGAGGTGGCCTTGATAAAGCTACGCAACAGCACTGCTGTTTCACTCTTCCTGTTATAAGAAGCGCCTTTTGTGCACTCTAGTCTGGAGTCACCAACTGTGCGCCTTCTCAGTGCGTTGTTTATGGGGTTTAACATCCCAAAGCGACTCAGGCTATGAGAGATGCCGTAGTGGGGTGTTCCGGAAATTTCCACCACGTTTAACCTGCACTGACAACGCACAGCACACGGATGCTTTGCTTTTCCCCTCCATCAAAAATCGGCCGCCGTGGCCGGGATTCGAGCCCGCATCCTTGGGCACAGCAATCGAGCTCCGTAAGCACTGCACCACCACGGCGTGTTAAAGTTTATCATCGCGTTTCAAAAGGGCACTTCGATGTGCAAGGCCGTTTAAAAGTAAGCAACTACTTGCAAATTGGCATTTTTTATACATTCTCGCGTATGCCTTTTCATGTTGAATCGTACACTGCAATATTAGAAAGCTCTATAGCTACGGGCTCAAACTCGCATCTCCGTCGTACGCGCTTCGCAGTTTTTCGTGAGGTTGTAAACATTACCTATTTCCCTGCCTTACCTGCATCGCAGGTTAATGCCGCCGCCAAGGCAGAGAAGCGCAAGAGTGGGGTCAGCCCGGTCACACTGGGTATGCTTTGCCTCCTCATCCCAGTGCTGATCGGCGTAGCACTCGGTATTCGGTTCACCACGCGTGGACCACGCGTCGTCACCGTCACCAATGGCGACTCGCCCACCGCAGCATCGTCTACAGTGGAATTCACGGAGGGGCTAATTTCATCCGTCAGCAATGAATCCGTCAGCAGTGAAGCCTCCAATAGCGGTGAAGCCCCCGCCAGCAGCCGAGCCCCCGCCAGCAGCCGAGTCCCCGAGAGCAGTGGAGCCCCCGAGAGCAGTGGAGCCCCCGAGAGCAGTGGAGCCCCCGAGAGCAGTGGAGCCCCCGCCAGTAGTGGAACCCTTGAGAGCAGTGGAGCCCCCGCCATTAGTGAAGCCCCCAACATTACTGGAGCCCCTGACAGTAGTGGAGCCTCCGACAGTAGTGGAGCCCCTTCCAGTAGTGGAGCCTTTGAGAGCAGTGGAGCCCCCGCCAGTAGTGAAGCCCCCAACATTACTGGAGCCCCTGACAGTAGTGGAGCCTCCAACAGTAGTGGAGCCCCCGCCAGTAGTGAAGCCCCCGCCAGTAGTGAAGCCCCCGCCAGCAGTGGCGCCCCCGACAGTAGTGGAGTCCCCCCCGGGAATATATCCCTCGCCAGGAATGTAGCCCTCTCCAGGAATGAAGCCCCCGCCGACAATAAAACCCCCGCAAAGCCCACAAAACAGACAGTTGGAACGGAGAGCCACACAGGGTCCCTTCCATCAGACGTGAAGCCTACACATTATGATGTCACCCTTACCGTCGCAGGTAAGACATAAATTCGCCAAATCTTTGTTCAGAGTAATGTCTTTATGTGCCTGTATTGACGTTTGACAACTTCTAAAAGGCAGATTTATTACTTATAAACGTGGAGCTAAAATTAGTTTTTTTTTCGCCATCTATTCCGACCTTAAACGTTAATGGGGATGGTGAGTGTCTAGTAATGTGATCCCACCTAAGTGAAGTGAATCGACAAGTTGTTGGCGAAGAACAAACATGCTTTATTGAAGGTTAGTAGTATTTATAGCTGCCAGGCTGTTAGACTGTGGCTTGTAAGGAGCTGTCTGCAAATGAATGATGCCATTGCGCATCATATATGCCCTGAACTCCTCGCTACTCAACTGCGGCCTAATTTCAGTCACAACGGTCCTCGGCAAGCCGAATCGGCTGAACATAGTCTGCAGTGGTTCAATTGTTTTCGTCGAAGTGGCAGTCTTCATACCGACAACCTTGATCCATTTTGTGTGAGAATCGACTACACTCATGACATGTGACCTTCCAAGGGTCCCGCAAAATCTGCATGGATTCTAGATTAGGGCTCTTTCCGTTTTCGGCCAACGAATGGGTTGTTGGACAGCGAGCATGTTGCCCCACTCTATGCATATCTGACATGCATTGACAAGCTTCTCAATGTCCCGATCAAGTCCTGAATACCAGAATACCGACTGAGCCAAGTTCTTCATGGCCGTTGTACCTTGATGCGCGTTATGCAGCATACGGAGCATTGGTTGCCGCACTGACGTCGGAATTACCGCACGGTGACCCCAGTATATAATTCCATGGCTGCACATCAGTTCGTCCTTCCTGTGCATATATGCGCGTAACGACCCCTGGCTAGGCTGCAGGTATCGTGGCCAGCTATTGTGAATGTATTGGCAGACTTGCGCGAGTTCGCTATCATTGCCCGTCATCTTGGCCAAATCACTCGCCGAGAGCGGACCAGAATTGAGCTGATCGGTTGATGAACATACTCACGTGCATCATCTTCTGCAGTCTTGGCGTTTTGCTTCTCCAGTACAGGCAAACGGCTAAGGGTATCGGCAGGAATCAGTGCCTTCCCTGGCTTGAACTGAATTTTGGAGTTCTAGGCGCTTAGCAGGAGAGACCAACACTGAATCCGTGCAGCGGCCACGGCAGGAACGGGCTTCTCGGGGCTAAAAAGGCTCACGAGAGGTCTGTGATCAGGGACGAGCGTGAACTGATTTCCGAACAGATATTCCCAGACCTTTGTAACACCAAAAACCACCGCCAATGCCTCTCTTCCAATCTACGCGTAATTGCGCTTAGCAGCTGAAAGTGTTCACGATCGGAACCCAATTGGCAGATCTTGCCCATTTAGTCTGTGGTATAGTACGACGCCAACGCCACATGATGATGCATCGGTTTCCAAGAAAAGGGGCTTACTTGGATCGTAGTGCGCCAAGAACTTTGCTTCCTCTAACAGCCGCTTCGTTGTTCGGAAAGCGTTATCTTATCTCACCCCCCCCCCCCTACACACACTTCCAGCGTGTGTTCTTTCTTAATAGTTCGTGCCGCGGCTCCAGAACCACAGCCACGTTTCCCAAAAAGGCGTGGTAATAGGTTACGAACACCAATAATGCCCGCAGTTCCGCAAAGCACGTTGGCTTCGGCATCTTTGCTATGGCAGCGGTGTTATCTTTCTTAGGTTACAACCCGTCCGCGCCAATACGACGCCCCAGAAATTCAACTTCTGCTGGCCGAAACTTCCATTTCTGGGGACGCAACTTCATACCATGCCGCCGGAAACGCCTGAAAACTTCACGCAGTGTAGCAGGGTTCCCATGTTTTTCCGCGACTACTACGTCGTCCAGATAAACTTGAACGCCCGGAATGCCTTGCAGGATGTCTTCCACACGTCTCTGAAAAATCGCAGGAGCAGAGGCTACACCAAATGGAAGTCGATTAAAACAAAAGGGGCCTTTCGGGGTGTTTACGACCAAGAGCTTCCTAGTTTCCTCATCAAGAGATGACTGATTGTAAGCATCTTTCAAGTCGATGGTGCTGTAGACTTCACCCCCGTTCAGATTAGCGAAAATATCGCTTATTTTCGGTAATGGGTACTGCTCCGTAACGCACGCAGCATTTGCAGTCACCTTAAAATCGGCACACAACCGAGTGGAATCATTCTTCTTGATAACGGGAACCAGAGGCGTGGCCCAATCCGCATTGCCGATAGGCGAGAGAATACCATCCTTAACAAGTCGATCTACTTCATTAGACACTTGCTCCCACATTGCATATGGTATAGAACGAGCTTTGCAGAACCGCAGTTGAACTGCGGGACCCAATGCGCCCTGTGGTGTAAATAGATCACTGAACTCTTCTAACAGTGCGCTAACTGAAGGTTGGGGCGAAAAATCTTGCTCACCAGGGGTTGTATCGCTGCCAATGCTGTGAGGACGGGTCTTCAGCTATGCTCAAATGCGCTGATGATGTCGCGTCCGCACAAATCCGAGCCAGTGCACTGCAGCATGGTCCGAGGTTTTTCCCGCGTACGAGGCAGGAAGCATGAGCTGGCCCTTCACGGGGAGCTTGCCTAGAAAGCAGGACAACTGCAAAGACGGCTCGAGAAGCGCAGGCCAGGTATGCCGATACTTGCAGTAGACTTTCCACGTATTGATGGAGACCGGCGAGCCTGTGTCTACTTGCATCTCGATTGTAATACCGCTCCAACGGAATATGTGGGTAATGGGCGTGGTCAAGGTAACAGACGCCGTGTACGAACTAAATAGGCAAAGCTCGTTGCCGTCACTCTCAGAGGAATGGTCATCACAAAGTGTCACTCCTAATTGTTTCAACTCGACCATTTTAGCTAGGTGCCCTTCAAGTCGGCAGCGAAAACACTCCGGCCAGCAAAACTTGCACTTCTCTGCCTTGTGCTCAGTGTTATCGCAACACGGGTAAACGTCGTCTGGGCTTGGTCTAGATGTCGTGTGCGTGCGAGTTTTGTGGCAATACGGCTGGCCATGCAGCTTGCTCTTCACAGCATTAATATTGCCGTGATCCTTTCTCTTATCCATATGGTCCAGGTTAAGGGCCGCCATCTCTGCCGCCAACGCTATATCCTCGACTTCTTTCAGCGTTAGCGAAGTTTTTGACAAGAGTTTTTGCTGAACGCCGGAGTCACGCAGTCTGCAAACAAGTCTGTCTCGTAACATCCTGTCCCTTGCATCGCCAAAGTTGCACCTCCAGGCTTGTTTTCGAATTCCGGCTATAAAGTCCTTCGTTGTTTCGTCCGGACGCTTTCATCTTCTGAAGAACTTGTAGGACTCCGCAATTTGATTACTGGATGGAGGTTATGTCGGCCAGCTTATTTGGGTTGCTGTAGGTAAGGAGTGAAGAGGAATGATGGTGACTATGGTGTCGCACATGTCGACCTTATCGTCGCGCAGCGCTTACTAGCCCTCACCTTCGGCCACTCTGTCCTCGCATCAATCCCCCTCAGCTCTAAAGGACAACAGACGTGTACGCGTAGAGTTCTCTAGACCACGGCTCCGAGCCGCTCGCTGCTAGAGACGGGCACCCTCATACGTGTGTGTTGAAACCTCTTCACTTTGCCAGCCTTTGTTCATCGCTAAATAAGGGTTTCCGATACTGTTATCTAAAAAGCTGTAAATGCAGCTTTAAAGATCGCCACACTTTCGCAGCAGACTGAGAACCGTGCACTTTCGTTCTATTGCTGCATGCGACGAAATGCTATTTTGATTTGTGGTCAACCGACATCACCACTGCACTCCGCATCGTGAAGCAGCTGGCTTCACGCCTTCAAGCGCGCTTCCTTGCTCTTCGATTACCTTTCTTCCTCGTGGAGACCTTGCTACAGTGCTAGCCAACAGACTTCGCATTTGATTAAGATACAAATCGGCTGCTTTTTGGTTTTATGTTATAAATGTAGCTCTGCGAGGAACTAGCCTCTTTATCAATAAAATTCTGTAATAAATCGATAAAGACCAGCTTCCATTTGTTTTATGGTACCTCTGTTTGTGGTGAAGTTGGATCCCATAGCATAGGACGGTAGTGACTGGAAAGCTATAGCACACGACGTGAAAGGCTGCGCGCGGCCGGAACAATCACGGTCGCGCTGCACGGGCATCGTTTATGTGTTCGACGTAATGCAGAGCCCATAGTTCACACCCTTCACCTCTCCTACAATCGATCAAGTGGAGACAAGCACTATGGGATCAACGTATATATTTAACATTCAAAACGGCACATAAAATCGAGTGGTGACGTCTGGTGTAGTGCAAAATTTTTAATTGTTGTAACGGGCACAGCCTACACATGTAGTATGACCTGGGACTTTCAGTAATCTTGAAAGATAAGCATTTTGAGATAGAAGAGCACCCACTTCACCACATCATTGTTAGTGATGATGTGCGTCCAAATTAGTTTTGAAGCGAAAAGCTTTACTAGGCTCGTCAACGCCACGCTTCGCGTGAGACGGAGCCCTAGCTTTGCCACTGCTGCGCATGCGCGAAACCAAGTGACGTCATGTCTGGCGCAGGTGGCCCATAGAGTAAGAGATGTGGCCGCCGTCACGCCTGCCAACGCTGACTCCGCCGCCTGACCTTTCGCCGCCGCTGCCGCGCGCTACTGCGCATGCGCGCCGCCGCTTCTCCTCCTCGCCACCGTCCGACCTTTCGCCACAGCTGTGCGCAGTCACCGCACCTTGATCTTTACAGATGGGTCACTCCGTCAGAAAGAAAAATCGGCAGCTCCCGCATGTGTCATTCCTTACCTGAACACCTCTAGATTAGACAGACAACTTTCCTGCCTCACCACAAACAGCTGAGATAGCTGCGCTCAATCTTGCAGCCACTCTCCTTCTAGAACGCCCTGAAATTAAAAATGCTGCCATTCTGACTGACTACAAAGCAGCGCTTCAGGCCCGTCAAAGGTCCTACAAGTATGCGCTCGAAACTTTCAACGCCTTGCCGAATCCGGGTGTGACACAGTTCTACAATGGGTTCCATCGCACTACGGGACACAGGGCAATGAGACTGCCGATGAACTCGCTCATTCAACTCACAACCCACTCATTCCCCATATGACTGTTCTCGACTTGCAATTGCGTGACACATTATTTGCCACCATTCCGATCCTCGCATCGCCAGCGGCCACCCCTTCCGTACAGCCAATACTCGCCTCTTCGCCCGGAGAGACTATGTTTTGCTCCTGCTCCTCCACATTGGATGTGTGTGGACAGGTGTGTGCGCAAACCGCCTACGAGGAACTTCTCCCTTGTTTGCGTCGTACGGGGACGCAGAAACACTCGAACACGTACTGTGTATGTACCCTGCCTTCTCGCAACCACGACACCTTCTACGGGAAGGTTACAGAAAGCTTGGACTTCCTTGTACTAACACAAGGGAAACGCTTCACCCTTCTTGCCCTCCCCACATAGTGGAAAGCCCCCTAAATTTCTCCTGCTATTCCTACAGGACAGTGACTTAGCACAAAGCTGTGAACACTTCGCATCTTTCCCCTCCCAGCGCGCAAATAATTGCCCGCAATTCGCATCAATTCAATGTGCCGCACCCGTGCTAATGCCCGCATACTAACAATGTTTTTATTTACTCTATAAGGCCCTGACAATCTTTTGTAAAAGTTTCTGCTCCCCTCCTTGCGCGCAATCAACTGCCCGCAATAAGCGTCCTCTCTACGCGTCTAATCCTTATCTCAGTAGCATTCCAAATAATTCTCTGAAATTTTGTTTCAAACTACTCTATAAGGCCCTAACCATCTTTTGTAAAAGGTCCTTCTCCCATTCCTGCGTGCAACCAACTGCCCGCAATACGCGTCCTCTCTACGCGTCTAATTCTTATCTCAGTAGCATTCCAAATAATGCTTCAAACTATTCTCTCTCGTTTTTTTTCTTCTTTATTTTCCTCCTTTAATTATTCTATAAGGCCCTATGCATCTTCTGCAAAGGCCCTCCTACCCTCACTCCGCGCTACCAACAGCTCGCTATACGTCTCTGTAGCATTCCCAATAATGCTATCATACATCCCTCCCCCTTTTTTTTTTTAATTTTCCAATTGTCTGCGCATATGTTACACAGGCCTTCCCCTCTGCGCGGGAAGTCCCCGCATCAAAATTCTCCAACCCTCGTCCTACGAGTGTTTACCTTTTCCTTGTCTGGTATTTTCCTCCGGAGGACTTCGATATCCAACACCGCCCGAAACGCTTTCACTCCCCCCTCTCATTCCCCTCTTTCATACCCCCTTCCCTCCACTCGGCCCCGTTGCGGTGTATCCTTGCAATTTCAGGAGATAGTTATTGGGCCATGTAAACCCCTTCTTCATTTTCCCCCCTCAACAAGAACCTCATTGTGTGTGCGAATTTGTTTGGGGGGGGGGGGGGGGGGGGTATATAAGGCGCGCTTGCTCATAGCACAGGCGCAGACACTCGCCACGGAAGGAGAAGCAACAGCTTGGGAGTTGGCTCAAAAGCAGCGAAGATATAAAAAGCGCTAGGCTAGACGAGCGGCTTCTCGCTTCGAGATATCCAGGCTTAACCTTAGCCAAGCCACAGCTACTTTTTTACATAGCAGGCAGTATAGGTAGCATACGCATCGTCTGAAACGTAATGGCGGCCACGCCACGCCGGGGTGGCGCAGTGGTTACGGCGCTCGACTGCTGTTCCCAAGGACGCGGGATCAAATCCCGGCCTCGGCGGCCGTTTTTCGATGGAGGCGAAAAGCAAGGCGCCCGTGGGCTGTGCGATGTCAATGCACGTTAAAAAACCTCAGGTGGTCGAAATTTCCGGAGTCCTCCACTACGGCGTCTCTCATAGCCTGAGTCGCTTTGAGACGTTAAACCCCACAAACCGACAAAGCAACCAAATGGCGGCCACGAATGTTATGACGCGGCTTAGCGCAGTCCTTAGCGCTGCATAGCGCTGCCACGGGCGAGATCGTGCGCAGTATTGTAGGGAGATTAAGGATATGGTGGGACTCAACACGGGGAAACATAATTTATCGAATGTAAGCTCTGATTTGCATCGTTTGGCAATGACTAAGCAAGGCTGTGACTATAATGTGCTCGTCAGTAACTATTCAATGATATACAACACTATGGACCATATTTGAAGCCAAATAATTCACTAACTGTACTGTCACTTTTTACTCTTGTCAGCATCTGTGCAGTAATATATCAGTTTTCACTAATAATTTACCTACTTAACTATATTTATTTAGCGTGCCGTTAACTAGTAACTATACTATCACATATGTATATAGCAAACACTTGGCTCAGCCCGCATCTGAAGGGACTAAGTTCCATTACACCTCTACGGGGCTTCAAGGTAACATTAGGATAGCAGGTCGATTTCAGAGTTTGTATCCTTTAAGTACAGACCTTACACTCTAATTATTTTTTCTTACGTTTTACATAGACGAAGGCTCGCGCGATGAGCAGCCGACATTAAACACCTTACGGCCAATTTCAAACGCGACGCGTCCAATAAGAAACCTCCCTTAAAAACATAAAAATCTTCTATACAAAGGGTACCTTCCCCTTCAACCAAAACGTTCGTGCTCCAAACACAGCCCGAAGTGTCCCACAACAAAAACGGCCCGTTATTACAACTTGAATCTAAACCCTTTTGCCGCCTGATTATACTCCTAAATGCTTGGCCTTCATCCAGTTTCGACTGTCTTTCAAAAGCAATATTCTTAGGTCATGTATGTATTACATTATATTTATCAGATATATGCCTTGCTCCAATTCTAAACTTAGTCTCTCTCTTATGATCCAAAGGGCCAAGCGTCGGCCCTACATCCAAACTGACGGGTCGAGTGGAAATTGCACTGGCGCCGTCCAAGGATACCAACAAGCTGGTGCTAAAAGCCAAAGCGGACAATATTCAGAACCTACTGATGGTGCTCGTGGAGGCGTCGGCCAGCGCAGACGAGCCTTCGGTTGCCGTGGCCATTACCAGTGTGAGCTCCAGTAACGACTTCCTGGTCGTGCTCCTCGAGGACCAGCTTAAGAAAGACAAGGCATACACCCTGGTGGCTGAGCACGAGTACAAGAGCCCCGGCAAAGATGGGCCCATCACACTTGACCCAGAGTGAGTGGCACTCACTGTACGATGAGAGAAAGTGTAGTTCGTATACTTACGCTGAGCAGGCCAGGTTTAGACATGAGATCGAGCCATGAGGATGGGTGTACAAGCTATGCTCAGAGGGGGCGGTAAAGGGAGGTAGCCCTGTGGGTACAAACCCTCCACTGACCACATTTGTCGAAAATACTGCTACCAATTGCTCCTTTCTACCCTCTCTCGCATAAAAAATGGAAACGCTTTCCAAGAAGACGCTTAAAGCCAGGTTGAAATTCTGGCTTGAGGCTAGTTGCCCGCCTTCTAGACAGTACCTGCATACATTTAGTGAGAAAATCTCGATGGTGTCAAGAAATAGGCAATATGCGAAATTCTAAATGCTCTCTTTGTGCGCCGAAAACTACGCCTGCCATGTTGACTTCGTCAACAAAACGAGGGTATTGCCCTACGCTCAAAGCAACAACTGCGACGTTGCTTCCAATATTGTAGATAATAGCCACCTGGCCTTTGAATTAATATCAATTCAGCACAAGCGAACACAACAAATTCGCCAGTCTCTGTAACTGTGACGCTGAAAAGCAGATGTGCATCGCACGTCGTACTCGTGAACAATAGCACTGCAATGGTGCAAGGTGCTATTATAGCGCGCACGAAAGTATGCAGTGACGCATAAGTGCTCTGGTCAACACATGTTGATGTGCAGGCTGCGTGAAACAACCGCTAACTTCCTTAGCAAATCCACTTGCGAATAAACGGTGATGATAATGCGCGAAAATTGTATCAGTGTCTTAATGCACGCATTAAAGGGACAACGAGAGACTAGCGCACACTGTGTCGATTCTTGCCATCATCAATAGGAAACTTCTAGCGAAGCGGAAGATTAGGTAGAAAGCGTGCTGGCGCTCATTAAAGGAAAAGAAAGGACCTAAATTCGGCGAAAGTTGAGTAGTAGACAGCGTTGCGGCTGAAACGTGGTTCTCAAACTTCTAAATGTCAGTTTCATGCCATATTCATGTCAGTGTCCCCGTTATCACGAAAGCACGCACAGCTGACGACATGCCGCGACGCGGGCGCTTGGCCGAGCCAAGGTGGCGACGGGAAAATGCGGTCTCGATGTTACCAGACCACCAAGCTGTTCTCCATATCGTCTGTTGGCTTATTCAGCATGCGTCGAGAAATTATTATTAAACGAGTGAATGATGGTGTCACAAGGGTGCGTTACTCGGTCGAACGCTTATTAGTCGCCGAGGTGTCTGATGTCCGACGACCACGTGGCATGGCCGACTTGGTAGTAGGTACTCTGATAGGTGGATTGGATATTACAACATTCACTCACACAGTGCGACTCAGCCTTCCAGTCCCCTGCACACCCTTTCCCTCCACCGCGGTCAATCTTGCTCGCTTCCTGGGATCTCTCCCTTCTCGAAACCTTCGCTTCGCGTAGACCTGTCTCAGGTGCCTTGGAGGTTCGTAGACAGGCATAAGTAGCCAAACCGAGCAAAGTACCACGAAATCTGGCCCGAAAAATTCAAAAGTAACAAAGTAACAAAGCGGTGAAGTCTCGGACATCCTTCACATGATATGGAACTACAAAGAGCAATTAGAGATAAAGCTCGAGCGTTCAGCCAAGCGGAGTGGGAGGCAGAGCTGGCCCACACGACTCTCTCTGAGCAGCTCAGCCTGCTCACCAGGGCCCGGGAGGCAGCCCAAGCCAATGGTATCCTGGACTGAGGAAACCACCCACGTTATTCCGTTAAACAAAGTTTACTCCCTCTCGCGCGCGCGTGTAGACCTTTCTGTGGTGCCTTGGAGGTTCGTAAACAGGCATAAGTAGCCGTGCTCTGGAACAAATGCTTCCGCTGCGTTTCCTTGACGTTCGCAGACAGCCATTGAGGAGTTAAACCAGAGCAAACCATGCCTGACTACGCTTAACCAAGCTTCCACTCTCTAAACTAGGTTCAGGTCTATTGGTCTACCCTGGCTTAGCAATACGGAATAATCAAGAATGAAACAAAATATTTCGCTTGCATGGCCGGGCTTACCGTGCTAGCGAGTCTTTTTTTTTTTCTCGAATATATTGGCACAAAAGCACATATTTACCAATTCAAGCCACTTTTATGGGGTTGATGGGAACTGTACAAGTGAGCGAAATATCTTTTGAGCGCAAAAAGCTGCGTGTTTTTAAAAACTTGTAGCCGTTCCACTGAAGAGGAACCTTCCTTGCACCAACGATTATGTTTCACTTGAAAGAGAATTTTAATGCATTTTTAGTCCCAAGCCGACAGCGTCGCCTCTACACGACTTAGAGGCGTTCCTTCAGTGCGATATATTTTAGATGCCTTATACAACAACCTTATGCAATATGGGTGTGGATTGTGGCCATATATTTTAAGAGTGCTTAGTTGAATTTAGCACCAATAAGTAGAACTCCTAATAAACAAAACTTCTTTACGTTTTATTCTTCGGTCTGAAAGGAAAGAAGCGACGCTAATAGCTGCACTGTATCAATCGACATGTGGCATTACCCCATCTTGTTCTCTTCATGTGTGGCTGTCATTTTTGTTTTTGCAACTCCAGACTTATATAATAAAAGGAACATCTGTAGGGAGCTAACTTTAGTAGCCTACGGGATCAACCTGCTTTTCGGAATAGATTGCGTTCATTGACCCAAACCGTAATTAGTCACTAAACTGGGACGGCAGCCCAAACTAACGCGCCCTGTACTTCGGCGAGGGTTCCCTGTTTTTGAACTCAGTGCTGCGATGTGTTCCTGAACAACGCGCAGGCTAAGCCGCATGGAACTCAAGGCCGGCGAGGCGCACGCTGTTTTTCCCTGCTTCGAAGAGAGTGGCTGGACGGCGGTGGTTCAACTCACGCTGCGCGTACCGAAAGACATCATCGCTCTCTCCAACACCGCTGTTGACGGCCAGCCAGTCAGGTGAAACACATAGCAGGAAAATTAGAAGCAGCAGTTAGAAAGGAAACAGTTTTATTAATGTTGGGCTTAGTTGTGAATACCAAGAATACTATGTAAAATCGCCAGCATGCCGAGCTGTGTCAGCGCGCGTTTGAGGGCTCAACGTGGCAAAAATTTGCACAACTCTGGTGTTCTTCACAGTCCACGCGTCAATTTGGGGCACTGAATCATATGCCATGTTATACAATGTACGCCACACACCTTCGTAGGCGGAATAGCATTATTTCTATTCTTTTAATGAAGAGATAAAGCCTTGGGTCAAATGTTTCGTTGAGAAAAACGACGAAGATACATTCTTAGAAGGGAGGGAAAATTGGAACACCTAGAGGCTTGGAAACACCCATATATGTGCGTTCTCTAGTTAACAGTATTTTCCTCACAAGGTCATAAGCAACTATAAAGAATTATCTAAAGGTTAGCTTGTTTTATTGAATTCGCCGCAATGGCTTATTGTTCTGGCGGTTGCTTTGAGCCTAAGAACACAGATTTAACTAGG
Source organism: Amblyomma maculatum (assembly GCF_055883805.1). Taxonomy (NCBI): domain Eukaryota; kingdom Metazoa; phylum Arthropoda; class Arachnida; order Ixodida; family Ixodidae; genus Amblyomma; species Amblyomma maculatum. The sequence continues at coordinate 48,179,492 of NC_139345.1, forward strand.
GCTGCGGGGGCTGCATTTCGTGGGGGAAAAATACAAATCACCCTAAAATTCCTCATATTGAAAATTATTTCGCAGCCCTCTACTGAGGTTTGTCCGTGCGCATAATCTGGACACAAAACTCCGCATACCACGCCATGTCATACCTGAACCAGACATATACAATACCGAAACATACCACATCATACTATGCAACAATAGCCGCGCCATGCTGCATGATTACATGCCATGCTAGACTACACCATATCGTACCATGCATTTTATAACTCGGAATTTGAAGGGGATTTGCTCAGCTGCCGACCGCGTAGCGACTCACCCCCCGCAACGACAGCACAGGCGAGATCACGCTTAACTTTCGCAAACGTAGGAGGAACTCATCCGGGCAGAAGGCGCGTACATTCCTGCAGTAGTGTCATCCGAAAACCGAGGGCATGACTGCTAAATTAATCCAGAAAGGCATTTATAAGACTTACCTATCTTGAGACACAAACTCAATCATAAAGGTGGCAAGCTCAGGTACAGTCGCAACGCTGCAACCAGCAGAGACATCATCATCATCTTCATCATCCGGACTATACCAAGTGCAGGAAAAATAACCTCTCCCATTTTTCTCCATTTACCCCGGTCCTGTGCTAGCTGTATCCACTTGACCCCTGCGAACTTCTTAACCTCATCCGCCCACCTAATTTTCTGCCACCTCCTGCTACGCTTTCCTTGCCTTAGAATCTAATTAGTTACTATTACATATCATAGCAGATTATTACAGCCCAGACTGATGCGTCCCATAAACATCTTTACTGTCATTATAGGGAAAACTAGCGACCCCGCACTGGGTCTGCAATGGGCACCCAAAGTATGTCGGGAAGACAAGTATTCGGAAGTGGGTTTTCCTCGGTTATGTTTTGTGCACTGTGGCGCCGTCAGATTACCAGCAACGCACACAGTTCGTTTGAGGATCCGACTCATTCAAAGACTGCAATCACTGCATTCATCAGAACGAATATGGTCACCATAAAGAATTCGCAGGAGCTATAATTGTGCTTCTATGCGGCAGAATTCACAGATGTAATTGATTTTTCTGCGAAGGGCGTCGATCATTTCACGTGAAGCCATATACGAGCCTACTCGCCTTTGTTCTATTTCTGGCAGCACGATCAAGAAAAAGAAACACCTTTTGTGTCCCTCTGGTGCGCGCTTCCATGCCTTAACGTTAAATAGTTCACGTCGTGAGAAACATTTGATAGCACTGCAGAGACCTCGATTGGAGAAATACGAATTGTATTGTCTGCTCTTCAGTTTCTCCCAGATTGTCATGACTGAGCACTTTTGAGAGCCATAACTAGACACTCGTCATGGTCATGACGTTAATTGACTTACGCAAGTTATGGACTCCATAGGCATCCACAATAAATCTCCAATCTGACTTACTCATGACAACTGATTATGACTCATGACTAAACTATAATGACTCACATGACATGACTAGGCGTGGTGCGACGTCCATATACAACTTGTCCTTACATAAACATTCATGGCTGCCACTTTCACCTTGATGTGACATATCACACGTTACAATTTGCTTCCATGTTATGCTTTTCACTTTTTTATTCTACGTTTTGCGAGCATGTTTTCACAAACATAGCCAAAGGATTTTGAATTAATATGGATGGATGCTAGAAAAACTTCCAGCTGCCTCAATTGCAAAAACATTGCACATGTTCTGTATATCGCTGGAGGCACCAGAAGAAAGATAAAGGACGCTTTGCCAGTGGTTTTCCTTACTGCACGCGTGCACCGACGTGCCTTTGCAGTAAAGCACTGGTATATGAGCTGCTTTGGACGATAGGCGGAAGTTCGAGGTTTTGTAAACTGCAATCAGCTCAGTTCATTTCACGCTTGGCCGAAACAACTGGTCACGCGGCGTGAACCAGCAAGGGAGGACGTCTTCGATGAAACGTTTCTACTTTTACGCGAAACATATACAGCTTGTTCGTCTGAAAACCCATCGCCGTCGCCTTTCCCGTAACTACGCACATGATTTCGTGACGCGACGTGACGCAACCTGATTTTTTTGCACCGTTCAGCGTGGTGTTGTGTCATTTGCCTTCACAGTTAGCATAATTCATCTAGTCATGTTTGAGGTGGGAGTTCAATCCGACAACATATGCACCACTGAGAAGTGAGATACTACGCCTTTATTTCCCCAAAACTAAACCTAAACAAAATATATAAACGTTTTCGCGAAATTAAAGGCGTGTTAAACGGAATACGGTACCTTTCAAACTAACTTTAAAAAATATAGAAGTATTCGCGGTGTGCAAAAGCAATGTAAAGGCACTTTGTGTCTGCTCTTACGAGAGGGTACTCAAAAGAAACCGAACTTATTTTTTTTAATCTATATTTATTCATATTTTAAGCATAGACCTTCAATCTCCTTCAAAGTACTCTTAACTTCAACCAATACACTTGTCTAATCTTTCATTGCACTTTTCAAAACATTGTTTAAATTCATTTTTAGTGATGCTTGACAGAGCCTCCGGCGCTTTTTTCTTTACCTCCGCAACCTCAGCAAAACGCTTTCCTTTAGTGTGTGTGTGTGTGTGTGTGTTTCATTCTCGGAAACAAAAAAAGTCACACGGGGCAAGGTCCGGTGAGTATGGGGGTGAGGAACAGGGTCATACCATTTGTGGTCGAATATTGTCACACAGACGAAGATGTGTGAGCAGGGGCATTGTCATGATGGAGAAACTAGTCACGCGACTGCCCCAAATCAGGCCGCTTCCACCGCACACTGTCGCGCGATATTTTCAAAACTGCCAAGTAGAAAACCTGGGTAACTATCTGACCTTGCGGAATAAACTCTGAATGCACGACTTTTCTCACGTCGAAAAACGATAGAGCATCATTTTGAGGTTTTATTTCACCTGGCGAGCTTTTTTGGGGCGAGGTGAACTTGAAGTCTTCCACTGGCTTGATTATTGCTTTGGGGCAGGAACGTAAGCATAGCACCAAGTTTCGTCACTTGCGATAATTTACGAAAAAGTTTGGATCATTTCAGGACTTCTCTTTCAAAGCACAGCATGCTTCCATGCGACCTTGTTTTTGTTCAGCAGTCAGCAGTCATGGCACGAATTTGGTAGCCACCTTTTTGATTCCCGAATCTTCTGTCAAAATTAGCTGCACTGAACTCCAGTCACTCCCGACAGCTCCACAAGTTCTCCAATCGTCCGTCGTCGATTTTCGTTGATGATTACACGAACTATTTCAACATTTTCATGTGTTCAGGCGTGGAAGAACGACAAGAACGAGGTTGGTTATCAATTGACATTTCACCATTTTTGAAACGGGAAAACCACTCAAACACTTGTGTTTTGGTTCAAGGCCCCTTTTCCCAAGCATTTCACCCCAGAAGAGCCGAGCACCAGGCCGGGGGAAATCTTGTACCCATGGAAACCGGTGGGTACCCGGCGGCACTGGGGATCGAATGCATAATTTCACCGCCGCACGCTGTTCACGAAAGCCAGCCATTGCAAAAACGACACACACAGAAAGCAGTTGTCACTGTAAACTCTGCCGAAGCTGGTACGTCTGACCTTCAGCGACGCCACTCGGCTGACTGACTCTGGATGCCTGACAGACTTTATGCGCTCCTAGCGGCAAAACACGATACTATGAAAGCGCTTACTATGAAAGCGCTACCCAAAAATTATTTCGGTTTATTTTGGGTACCCCCTGGTAAAAATAACCATAATAAGTTTCCCAATATTTTTGCAGTCTCAAACGCACGTTCCTTAAACATATTGTTTTAGACTTTAATACATACGTGAAACAATATGTGCACTGATATGCACCCTGCTAAACGCAAAACGTTTTTCTCTCCGGCTGGATATATTTGGTGACATAAAGAGCCCTCTCTCGCTATGGAAATTGGGGGCTCGTTGTCATCTAGTTGTGCTCATTTATCGTAATGTGCAGAAAAGGTAGATTTTACATAAGCACATATTGATTGCGAAAGAACGTTTTCGGGTAATGTTTCTTTTAAAATTATTCGTGTATCTACTGCCACAACTCAGTTTTTTGGCCAAGCCAAGTAGCCTTGTCTTCCCGATATTCATACTGATAATAAAATGCTTTTTTAAGAAACGCCAATAGACTGCGGCGCAAGCTTCCTCTCCAGGTAATGTTTGGAAACTATGATCTATCTGAGGGATAAGTATACGGAGGTTGTTAAACGCACATCTGTCTTGTCGTAACCGCTGATTAGGTGGCTCCGAACGGCATCCCGTCAATAGTTGAAGTTTAGAAACTCCATCAGTGGGAGGTGAGGGATTGGGATGTTTTTAAGCGACGCATCTGGATTATTTTCAGCACTGAATTAACTACCATTACGTAAGAAAAATAACTGCACCGCAGTTAAGGCGGCTCCGAAGGGTGTCATGCCAGTTTCAGAAACGTTCTAGTCGTTCCAGTTACAATTCTTGTAACCAGTGCGCACACACTTCCTTAGAGCTAGGTATGATCACTTGATCTCTTTATTTTGTAAAATATATAGATGGCGATTAGTACGTTTCACAATCGAATTAAGGATTATTGTGTTGCCATGTGGTGCGTATTACTGTGTTTTATAATTTCAGTGCGCCGACAGATTTATCCTGTATTTGTCTAGCTCAATCTGAAAGTGAGATTTGAGCGTTTGTTTGATTTTTGTGTGTTTTGTGTTAGTTTTGACGGCACAACGTGGCACTCTGAAAAACAGAATGAGTGGAAATAAATACGGGTATTTCCGTTGATATATTTCCAAGAGTTTTTCTTTTTTACACTTCTGGAATCCACCCGTATTGGAAGCAGATATCTGCTCCATAAATTAAGGGGCACTGTGGTCACATTTGAGGGGCACTGTGGTGACAGTCGTAACATTGTATGTTACGACTGTCACGTTCTTTTTAATGACTCCGCATTCACTCAAAACGAATGTTTTATTATCTATGAAGGCATCGCTGCTCCTGTGGACATTGTCGCGGAGAGATACTCGTTGGCACAAGTAATGTCTCTACCATGTCGATCGGACTAACTTCTTCGTATCTGTTTCACGTTGGCATGGCTCATTTATACACACATTCGAATTTTATTGTCTCCACCTGACATTCCTTGTAGCGAAAAACGATCCATTTTGTCACGCTATCATGCTTTCCTTCAAGAGTGTGTCTTCAATTAATCTGATCTGATAATCGGAACGAAGCTTGTCCTTGAACGCAGTGATGCAGATTTTACCACCTACAAGTTTCGGGACACCATGAACATGACTCTGGACAAGCTGGCCTGGGTCCTGCTTCCTAAAGCTACTACAAAGTCATCTCCCATCATCCCCAACGTAAGCGTTCAATTTTCCTTTCTTAACAATTCTTCAGATCAGGTCTAGTGCTTCTTTAAGAAATATTAAAAATAGCGAAAATAGAAGGCGTCAATGAACCCAGAGCAAGTGACAAGGCATCAGTGCCTAGCTCCCCACTGTGAACTAAACAAGGCGTGCTCGTAGAGACAGATGTAGCTGATAAAAAAATTGCAGGGGCACTTAAGTTCCGAAAAAGATATGACAGAACAGCATTTATGGGTCTCGCCAGTAGTTCCTCTTGCCAACTGCGAATAGAGGCCCTTATTTCACAGTTACAACCACTACCCGCAATTATAATCACTCCGCGAGACTAAAATAATAAGTCCACTTCGCTTTAAACTTTGCTTTAGGCGAGGTCATATGTCTCGCTTTAACCAGATCGTACTCTTGGGTAGGCTACTGGTAGTGTGCGGTGTTCTGATCATTATTTTTGCAATGCATTAACCAGTTTTAAATATTCTGTTTCGGTCAATATTGAGTTTCGTGGGACAATAATGCTGGACATCAAAGGGACGCCTCCGATTCTGCTGAATGGAAACCCTAACGCTTCTGCGTTAATGCAATGACTGACCTCCTACATGAATACGCCAATTAACTCCGCGCCCTCAGTATACGACTGCTGCGAAACAACTGTGACGCAGAGGGCTGTACTGCGTACAGTGACTCGAAAGTGAAGCCACCAACGTTCAGCTCTAGAGGTTTATAGGGTAAAACTAGCATAGCTTTACTGGTTAAGGAGCTAGCAGATACGTAACTATATGCGCGCCTTCATACAGTCATAACCGTACTCTAAAACGTGTATGAATCGTAATTCAGTAGAAGAAAATTACGGGAAAGAAACGCCCGAAGCCGACACTTCTCACCCTGTCATCTTTGTCCGTGTTTGTCCTTTCGTTTACGCTAACACAGCCCAACTAGCCCAGTACAAAGTTCTACTTGAAGGACAGCTGATGGCCGACTTCTATGACGAGTTGGACAAGAAAGAGGCAGGCGTCGAGGCGGTGGGTGAATATGGCATACGTCCACTGAAGTGCAGAGGGAATAAGGAGTTTCTTTAGCGGAATTTAACGTCCCAAACCAACACAGGCTATAAAAGACGCCGTAGTGGAGGACTCCGGAATTTTAGATCACCCGGGATTCTTTAACGTGCACTGACATCGCACAGCACACGAGCGCCTTGCTTTTCGCTCGTGTGCTGTTCGCCCCCAGGGAAAAGCGCCCGCCGAGACTGGGATTCGATCCCGCTTCCTTGGGAACAGTATTTGAGTGTCGTAACCACTGCGCCACCATGGCGGGGCGAACATAACTATATTGACCCCGAACAGCCTTCTTAGGTCATGAGAAAGCATTTAGCAATAACTTCATGTATACATCGGCATCTATAAAACCATCACTCTGCCGTGGTGTAGGAATGAAATATGTAAAATCACTAGAAAATACCCGAAGCGGCGGGACGGCCACCATGTCCTTGCGCAGTGAAAGCAATATGATCTCAATGATGAAATGTGTCAGGCAGGCAGACGCAATCCCAGCACTGCGAGTTTACATCGTATATTTAAAAGTTTGGATGGGCAATAGTTGCACATAAGCATAAATTGCTTGTTAATTTTTGTTCGGACTCGTGCGCATGTGACCATTGTGGTGTAAATTACCACACCTCTACAGGCACCAACATCCCTCACAATTCATGGCGAATGTGATAGTGATTTTAATGGACATCCTTGGCATATGCTCAGTAGTACGCTGTGCCCACGCTGCTGCAGGTGATGACCCAGTACGGCGCAAAGGAAAACAATGATTTGAAAGATGAAGGCAAGAAGAGCTTCGAGTTCCTGACTTCGTTTCTGGAGCCGGCACAGGGAAAACTCATCCAGAAATTAGGTACGAGGTAGAGACGGTACTCACTCAACAGCGCAAATGAAGGCGCGCGTCAGAAATTGTTCCAAATACTCATTGAAGAATGCTTTAAAGTGTGAAGGTGCGGGCTGTACTCTGCTGCTCTGCAGTGAGGTTAAACAGGAAAAAGAGGGAGACGGGCCTTTGTCTCATGGAGGGGGTATCTCAGCACTAGCGACTCGGCACTGCTTCCCATTTCACCCCTTCGGACGCCTAATCCAACATTGAGTAGTCCACTCCTAATGGCACGGGAACACAGCTCGGTAGCCTTCTCTTTCCTGTGTAGCCTTCCTTGTATACATGAGCCCGACGCAAGCATGTCGAATCGGGGCGGCCCGGTTGTCGGGATGAATCAAACCGACCTGCCCTAGCCTACATAAATACGTTTCTCTTAGTAACGTTGGTTTCTGTTGGGCTGAGATTGCCGCTACACCTTGCGTCGAGCAAGCGAACCAGGCACAGTCGGGTCATGGCCGGTCTTCCATTTTCGCGCGCTTTCCATTTTCCATGCGCTTGAATGGCAGTAGCAGACGCGGAACAGTTGTATTATTCGAGTGACTCTACGGAGCAGTGAGGCGGTGGGGGCCCCACCGAGGTGCAGCGGGAGGCGGTAACAGGCCTCACTGCAAAGGCTGTAAGAAGCGCGCTCTCCTTTGAGACCGGCCGTTAGTCGGAAGAGGGAAAAGAGGGAGAATGTGCAGACGAACAGCTCACTGTCCCTCCTCCTGCTGCGGCCCGACCAGCGAGGAGGCGAGAGAAGTGCTTACCCGACACGTCAGCGTATACGTGCTCATCGCCCAGCGGGTCGGATCCAGCCAACCTACCCCCTGCAATAGGACTGTCTCAACTCGACTCGAAGGTCGTTAAGCTCGACTGCCTAGCGTACGCATGAGTCCGAGAGCCAGTTTTCAACCCGACTCGACCCGGCCTTGTTGGGTTCATCTAAACCGCCGTAGATAAAAATGTCCGAGAGAATAGTTCATTGTACATGCTTATTGAAAGATCGCGCGAAAGACGCGGGCAAAAACAAAGGAGGTACCATCACAGAACCATGCGCCTTTGTCATCGTCCTCAGCGCACTTTTAAGATGACAGAATACTTTGTTATGTGACGGAATGAACAACTATTGGTTCAGTTCACTGTCCTGCTATTATTTTCGCGCCACCTTAGCGCGAGCCCATGTTTGTTCGAGGATCGTCTCAATGCCGCAATAGCCATCTCCCTGCTCACAAGAGTCTATAAATATCCTGTAATGTCACATTCTGAACGGATATGAATTGTCATTTTTGCTTCGGAATACGCTTCTTTTATTTAAATGGCCTATAAAATCATATTTACTAAAACTAGAAAATGCTTACGAGCAATAGGTATTCCTACAATCCTCTCCGCAGCGCAAAACGTTTTAAGATAGTTTCATTAGCACCGAACATATCGGCGACCGAAAATGATGCTCAAGTCCCCCCTCAAATTAGCCCAGGCTGGTGCGCAAGTAAAAAGAAAAGTCTAGAATCACTCGATAATTTCCAGAGTACCGCGATTCTTTTCCCCGCACCGCTGCGCCACTGATTTGTCAGCATTGGTCCCGTGGTGCGCCGCCACCCGCTTTCGCCATCAAGCTTCCAAACAGTCACAGCGTGGCCGCCTTTCACCGCAGTGCGTATGGAGATTGCTTTCGCGTCTGGGTTTTCTTGCTCGTTTCTTTTTTCTGTAAGAAGTACTTAGCGGCAGAATTCCGGGCTGCAGCAACCTGCATGAGTCCGGAACGATGTTTAAGGGGCTTGCTCGTTTAGCGAAAATGTGTGCGCGTGACCTGTACCTCGCATCTGTGCGCTGTGCCACTCGCAGATAGCTGACGTGTGAGGAGGTAGATTAAGAACGAAAGCGATTGATGATGATAGGTAATGAGTATAATTTATAGACATCGATATAGTTAATGACTAATGCTAATGACTAATAATGATGAATTATAATGACTTGTAATGACCAGTATGTCAAATACGACTTGCAATGATCGCAACTGACTGGAAATGAGTAAAAATGCTTAGCGATGAGTGGCAATGACTACAATTACCAGGCATGACTCATCATGAGTGGCAATGAATACAAAACGACCAATATGTCAAACGATTACTTGAAATGACAGTGTCTAATTGGAAACGAGTAAAACGATTAACTATGTGTTGCAATGAATACAATGAGCCGGTATGACTCATCATGACTACGAAACAACAAATATGTCAAGCGACGACTAGAAAAGATCGGAACTGAAATGACTAGGCATGACTCATCATGACTGCTAATGGCTACGAAACGACCAATATGACAAACGTAACTTGTATAGACTACAACTGACTGGAAATGAGTAAAAATACTTAACTATGATTGGTAATGATTACAGTGACTAGAAATTACTCATCATGACTACGAAACGACCAATATGTAAAACGATTACTTAAAATGACCGCAACTCTATAAAAATTATTTAAAAAAACTTAGCGATGAGTGACAATGATTACGAGGACTAGGCATGACTCATCATGACTACGAAATAACCAATACGCCAAACGACGACTTGAATGACCGCAACTTACTGTAAACAAGTAACAGTGCTTAGCTATGAGTGATAATGCGATTTTGATTGCGTCATAAAGATTTTTAACAAGCAAGCAAGTGCGAGCTTGCGTCAAAGAGTGCGCGTGCATGTGCGATGACGTACAGTTAATTGACATCTGCATCCCCATAGAGAATCACTCAATGTGATCATTTACGGGGATAATCGAGGAAGGCAAGAAAGTACGAGTGATTCCATTGCCACGAAAATCACAAGAGAATAGCAAGCAGTCGGAATAATCGATAGAGCTCTGGCAGGACTGGAATGATCCGCATGCAGACCATCGCTCAGCCTTCTATACAAGTTTACCGTTCACAGTTTCTAAAATTCTGTTTCTAAATTAGCTGCAATGGTATTCAATGTAACGCGCAGTCAAATGCCCATGCTGCTTACAAAATGTCTTCTGTGTTTGACTTGAATATAGCGGTGTCAGAGGCGCGCCTCGAGCAGTTGGAAGTTTCATGGCCGCACCGGTCTTGGTTGCCAGCACGAGATGGGACCTTCGAGATACTCTGAAAATTTTCCAGTCACTCTAGAAAAGTCGCCACGGCGGCATGCCACGCCCCGTCCCGCCCGCGTAACTTGGGAGCATCCAGTGAGCCAGCGCGTCTAGCATGCCCTAGTGACGTCATCGGGTATGTTTGCGCGTGAGGATGTGTCGTCCAAATCGGTTGCGACCGTCGCTCGGAGCACTTCTTAAAAATTATTTGTATACTGTAGGCTCGACGCAAGACTCCAAAATTTCACTGGAATGGTCGCAAAGACCATAGTTTTGTATTTCTTAATTGCATTAGCACATTATCGCAAGTAACATTTCAGGAATCCTTTAAACACACAGTTTAAGGAAGATTATAACACCCTACTTTAAGATTTTATGATTTTTAAGCACTTGTCTAAAGAAAAAGGCAGAGTTTGTACCCCGATGAGATGCAATCGCTTCATGAACTGAAGCATGTGTCTGCCATCTGCTCATGTTTGGCACCGTCCAGGAGAGCAGGAGCGGCCATCTGCTCATGTTTGGCACCGTCCAGGAGAGCAGGAGCGGCGGATCTGTTCCACTTTGGCTGTGGCAGCTGTCATTGCTGCGTCCAAAGTGTCTCAAACGTATAGGAGACGTTTCGCACCGGCAAATTATTTTACATCGCAAAATGTCGGAAACGCAGCATAACGACAAAGACTATGACTCGACGGCAACAGAAGTGCTTTGCAAGCACACACTCCCCAAACATTCATTTTGAATGTTGCGATGATTGAAGGCTTGCGATGATACGAGCGGCGTTACTTTAATGTCTTCGCAGACGTAGTGGTTGCCGGAATCGACCAGGATAGCCTCGGGCTCTTGATTGTCAAGGATATCGAGAAGGAGACAATCTGTAAAACCATTGCAGGACAAGTGAGTACTTCGCCATTCTGTTGGCTAACAAAGTGCACCTTCGGTGGCCGACGTACCGCAGGCTTTTTTTCTTCAATGAGTGGTATGAAGAGCCTGAAACCCAGCGGAAATTAATTTTCTTCTTAATTTTGCTATAATTTTTCATTTCAGGAATAGGCTCGCATGAGCTTCTCAGGCTTTGCGAGAACACAGTTTGCCAACTCATTGCGAATCCCATCTGTCAGGTTACACTGCGATTGTTAGCATAGTGCTAGTTACATACATAGTGCTCGTCTACAACTGCGGTTGCGTTACTTGCCCTTGGCTCTTAATCAACGTGGCGGAGCGGCGTTTTTTTTTTTTTCAGGCAAACAGCAAAACGTTTCTGGCATCCTCTCTTGCTAATTGTTCTTTGTACCGAACGTATGACGATGATGATGCACCACAATTTCCTCTCAACAACTATCAAAGCAGGCACAGCTTTATCAAGTGGCCAGATAATGAGTATACTTCAATTAGAGTTTCTTCTCTTTGAACACAGTGGCGTCGCCGGTTTTAAGCAGCACTCTGCAGCTCATTTTGTTTTAAACTAAACCACATCAATAATCGTTTTGCTTTCTCACTTTAGTGGCCAGAGCTGCAGCCACAGCCACACACTCTTTTGTTTTTTTTGTTTTTTTTGTTTTTTTTTTTTTGCGGACGCACGGAAAACGCCCTGCGCTAACTACAGCAGCCCTAAATGTATCCTTTACCTTGCACTTAACATCTCGAAAATGTTTCTCCTCTCCACCGTCGCAGTGGTTTCGCCACTTGTTGCCCCAGGCTGACCCGCCCACGTGGTTTGCCAAGGCAGGTGTTGAGTATCTGTGCCTGCTGGCCACTACCGAGGATGCTGGAATGGTAAGAGGCCATCTTGATGGATCGTAGACGAACCACTTTTCAGGCAACCTCCACGAAATGCTATCAACTTACCAAGGGCAACAAGCTATACAAGTAAATGTGAGCTATCTAATACACAAGCAAACTAACACAGATCAAACGGAAGCCTATAGCAATGGATACTACACTGGCACATCCTAAACAAAAAGCTGCAGGTAATATGACACGCACTGAAAGCTTAACACAAACAACCTAGTAGACAGGCAGCCTAAAACAGAGGTCGCGCGTAGGAAGAGAAGATGCTCATATCACGCACCTACTACAGCTAGAAAAAATTCCCTTTAACACGCATCGACTTGGCGAACCGCTTAGCAATTCAAAACAGGGTTAACAACGATTTATTACTAAAACAAAAGTCATATTGGCTTCAACAAAAGTGCGTCATCTTTTAATAATATTCGGGTAAACAAGATGAAAATGCACTTATATTTCATTTTGTCCTCGTCCTGTCGCGCATTTCTTGAAAATGAACACGAAGTACAAAAAAAAAAAAGCCCTGGTATACTTTAAGTAACTATGTGGCAAAGGAAGCAACGTTTTTATCACTAGGAGGTACTGGTCGTCTTAGAAGACCGCCTCCATCTCCGCCATGGCTTTTCAACGGCTGTACCTGCGGAATACTGTGGACCGGGCATCATGTTGTGGCGAGCCAAGCGGGGCTCCTCTGCGTTTTTACAGTGAGATCCTATTGAGCCCATTTCGGCTGCATCCCAACTGCTTCGTATCTCACGATTCGTTTTCTCCCTCAACGTATTGTGACCCACCTCTGTTTTTCTCAAATATTCGTCCTAACCAGATGCAACGGTTCATGTAGAATTCGCATTTATTGGCCGTTGCAAGCAGTGTAGGCAAAAAGCAGTGCAGCGTATTTGGAAGTTATCAAAAAAGGCGAACAAGTATTCATAAAGAGACGATGTAGCATACCAGAAAAAAAAAAGAATTGAAAGCGGGTTCCTTGGCTGCTTTTTGTTATGCTGCCTGTTGTTGATACATGGAGACAACGTTTCTGTGTCCATTAGCGGAACCCCGTGCAAGCGTTTTTAAAGCACTGCATAACCTCAGCTCGTCACCATCTCTGAATCCCAAGTGTGTCTTCAGGCATGAATTCTGGCTTCTTCTAAGCTTCGTCCCGTTTTAAGGGCAGGGAATAATATACGATCATTGACGAGAAAGCAAAAATTGCAACAAATCTGCTGGTGGGCCAATTTAATAAAGAGAAAATAGAAAGAGTAGAGCTAACTGCATTTATACCAGAATCATGTCGCGAGACTTAGTAGGAGTTTAGGAGTTGTGCTTGGACTTTTAGGCAGTTGAGAGATTTGAAATATGCTTAGAAAAAGAGCAGCTAGCCTGAGATTCAGTCAGTGAGCACCGAACGAAAGCACCAGAGGCCATAGTTAGCTTTCATTGTTTCAGGTTCCCGAATTTACGTTGGGTGTTTTCCCAAGACCTAGAAGTTTTATTAAGTGTGCGGGGTTAAAGTAAACGTTTTGAGAAAAATCGGCGTCGTCGTTGTGAACAAATATCATCTGCCAGGGTCATGCCCGTGACCTTTCTCTTAAAACGCCAACGCCGACCCCGACGCTGACACCGGATTTTCTAGCGAATTTAGAAATTTGGAAGGAGCTTCTAACTCGGGTCTCACTTAGAGGGCGAGGATGAGACCAGAATCAAGCCTTTCTAGACCCTGGAATTTTTAGTCGCTTCTAGGCCACACAGGCATGTAAATACAGTTTTGTTAAGCTGGGCATTCTATCTATGTAGGATGACCTTTCAGACGAATATATACCATATAATTACTGTATTGAAACATTAGAGGTGCGAATCTAAAAATTTGTAATTACGAGAACAGCAAAATTCACCTACATAAACAAGAGTCCATTAGACGAGTCTTCAAACAGGAGCCGTTAACGCTATCACCTCATACCATTAACAGCCTCGCTTAACATGTCATCTTCAATTTTTTTTTTAAATATACCTCCAAACCTTAAGTGTGTCTACGTGTGATTTTTCCGAGGATAAATTTATTTAGACACTTATTAGTTTATATTTATCCTCGTTGCAGTTAAAAGCCTTCAAGAACCACCTGGAAAAATGTGTGACACCGAAGGAGGATCCCGCCACAATGGTACGACGTCAGTTTTCAACAAAGAGCACAGAATATGTTAAACTGACAAGAGAGATGCTTTCGTATAAGTCTGGCTAGAATGTAGCTCTTTTGCCACATCACCTGTGGCAGATCTGGGGATATGTTCATAGGTGGCTTGTATGGCAAGCGTTGTACTCTGGAAGAATCGGTTTGGGACAATTTTCAGGTTGTTCGCGTTGACTGATTTACCACTCGTAAGAGCCCTCTATGTATGGGAAAAGAGCTGGCTTATTGCCAGAAGTTAGGTACTTGTGGATGCCTAAGAGCACATGTGGTCTCCTTAAATGCGAAAACGATCCCTACTCGTTTCAAACACCATGTTATTTCAGCTTGCTCATGTTGATTAGGTAATAGTCGCATTTCGTTGACCGATGCTCCCCGTCGCGCAACCTTTACTACGCAACTTTTTCAGCAGCTTCTATGGCAAGCCCAGTAATTCTATAGGTCCACTGAGGGTTAATTGCATGCATAATATTAGGCAAGGTGAACTGTGGCCGCACTGGTCTAGACTACCTGAGAGTCCTTGAATGCTTCAAAGTCAAGGAATGGAATGCGTGAACCTACATTATTTATTGACATTGATATAGGTTCATTCATAGGTCAATAAAAGGCATGGAGAAGGGTATAAAGGAAATATAATATGGTAACATGCATCATAAGGCAAACTGATTGCCGCGAGAGACCGAAAGCAGTCAGCGTAAGTAGTGAATTGGCAACTTCGAGCTGACGGCAGCGGAGAAGAGAGGTACAGGCATAAGCTCTCACTACAAATTGTTTCAACCTGCATGAAAAACGTCATAGTTATGAAGCTTCATATTTCGTTTATATTTCTTTTCCGCATGTTGCTAGACGACGTTAAAGTGTATGTGCTTAACTAGCCATGCACTGACAGCATACAATGGCCATGATGGTAGAAATGCAAAACTACAAGAGAGTGCTACAGGAGGAAAATCGCTTAAGGACTAGAACACGTTCAGTAGCACTTTGCGTCAAATATAAACGTAAAAGAGTATAAAATCTGGCTTCTTCATGGTAGCCGAAGTAGAAAACGTCGAAGGAAAAATAGCTCATGAACGGGACCGCTGGAATACGGACTAGGTCTTTTCTCTGTCGCCATCACAGAATATTGCCAGTCAGCCTAACTCTCTTGAGGATTGAAACGCAAACTGCACCGAGCACTTGTTCTGCTACTGAAGGCTATTTTGGTTAGATGATATGTACAAATTCTTACTATGCAGGAGTTGCTGGCGATCAGGATGGCACATTTTATTATGGGCGACGAAAAGATGAAGAAAGCTATACAGGTAAGCCGTAATTTGTCATCGCTTCAATTTACGCAAAATGTACTCGCGCTAAACTCGATCAGTCCACAAACATTCATGATTTAAGTGCACTCCAGGAATGTTTTCCTTTCGTATTCGATGTCAGTATGACTTTGCTCAATGTTTAGGAATAGCAAGCTACGATCTGTGCTCTTTGCAGTGTCCTATTGTTTACCTTTGCTAACAATTTGTCGAAGCAAGATGTATGTGCCCTTATCACACAGCTCTGCTTCGGTAAATGAAATCTGAAGTTGCAGCAATGATCGCTATATTATCAAAACAAGGTGGAACCGATGGGCTCAATTGATTTTGTTAGAGATGACGGAGAGGACGGCGTTATTGTTGCAGAAATTTGTCAAAGACCACCTTTTCCAAACTGCGACCAACGACAAGCAAGTGGAAGCTTTTGAACCGGTAAGCAGAATACCTCACTTTGTCTTTCATTCTCTTAGAGAACATTTTTTTTTTTTTTGCATATTGCGCACTTCAACTTGAAGAGTAGGCGTGCAAACAACCAGACAATATGAGGCCTCCTACTTAACTGAGACGTGATTTGTAAGCTTTCTTTCAAAATTGAATTTAAGAAATGTCTAATAGTGGGCAGTATGAGCATTTGTTTGCCTTTTCTGTTCACTCAATATTATTTTGCGCTTTATTTACTTATTTACCCGAAGCACCAAACTCCCACGCTGTACATAAAAACGTTTGCTGATTTTGCTAGACCCTGAACCTCCGGGTCAGTGAGGGGAGGTAGAGTGGGGAGAAGGAAAGGGGGACAAGTGAACATACCGATGTTGGACGATTTTAATACGTTCTCAACCTCTCGATGAGTGTTTACGCAATAATAAGAGCTTTCGGCACTACAGCCAGCCGGAAGGGGGCATAACAATCTACTTTTTATAAGTCCTACAAGTCATACTTCAAAGCAGAGAATAACTGTTTTCCGCTTGTTATTGCAAATACATAATAGCGGGGCTATTGGCAGCTGTTTCTTTTTATAGATATAATTTTGCAGAGTGATATGAACGGCGGTTAATAGGCTGCAAGCTGGAAGTCCATTGGAGCCAAGCTACCACGAGTTAGCACTGCCCAGTGTGACGGGCACGTGCAGTTCCAGAAATGACATAGCTCTAGCTTTCCGCTCTAACTTCACGTTTGCTTGTCGTAATTATACAATGTATTATATTTACACTATCAACTACATGAAAGAAGAATGCTCGAAATATAGCCAGCCCCTATACATAGCATTCATAGACTACGAAAAAATATTTCACTCAGTCACAGCCTCAGGAGTTATGCAGGCACTGCGAAATTAAGGTATAGATATGCTTTAAGTAATAGAAGACAGCTGTAGCAGCTACGCAGCAAATATAGTGTCTATTAAAGAAAACAATCAAAATTCTATAAGGAGAGGCGTTCGGCAAGGAAACATGATATCTTGCTTAGAAAAAGTATTCGTAGGACTGGAAGGAACAGCTATAAAAATAGGAGCCGTTTAAGAATATCTCAGCTGCCTCATATTAGCTACTCACATTGCCTTGCAATTAATCAATCATTATTCAATGAATCATTAATAATCTGGACAGCAAAGCCGAATGCTAGGTCCAAAAATTAATATGCAGAAAAATAACGTAATGTTGAATAGACATGAAAAGAGATAGCAGTTTACAATCGGCAGCAAAGGGTGCGTCTCTTCAAGAGAGCTAGTAACCGTAGATCGAGGCCACTAAGGGTAAATAATTAGGGGAATGAAACTGAAATGAAGTGCATTTTTCAAGCGCTTGCTGTTTATGAATAGCAGCGGACAAGTATCACCCAAGGCGAAAGTATATAACTCTTGCATCTTACCTGCACTTATGGTGCTGTAAAGTGGAGCCTAATAAAAAGAGTTCTACTTAAAATGAGGAAAAGGCGGAGAGTTATGAAGCGGAAATTTGTATGTCAAGCGTTAAAAAACAGCAAGCTTTCAGAGCTGGTCAGGGGAGCAAACTCGGGTTAACGATAGTCTATTCAAAGTCAAGATGAAGAAATGAGCATGTACAGGGCGTGTATTGCGAAGACAGGATAACTGATTGTCGCTAAGGGTGACAGACTGGAATCCCTGTCCAGGCAAGCATAGCATGGGACGACACAATGTTTGGTTGGGCAGATGAGAAAAAGAAGTTCATGGGAGTCAAGTTGATGCAGTTAGCACGGGACCGGGTTAGAGAGATATAGGAGAGGTTTTTGCCTTTCAGTGGGTATTGTACAGTCTATAAAAGGCGGAGAACTGCGCAGAAACGATCGCCAAAATTAATCACAAGCCCTTCGATTACTCTTCTCTAATAGCTGACGACCAGTAACGTACCGTGGGCTGCCATCCGAGTTCCGACATATTAAGCCCCTTAAGCCTCTATCCTTGATTAGCGTTGGTTGACTTAAGTTGTGCGGCTACTCTTGTACTAGTGAAAACTCTGTCTTCGCAGACGCTGCCGAAGGCCAGTCTGCAGCCGTGGCTCACGTACTGCTGCAAAACGGTTACCGTGGAGAGGACGCCCGCCCCTACGAAGCTGAAAGTCAGCTGGGTGTAAGCAACACACCCTACTCAGCGACTCTTATAAGGGTTTCTATGTGCGTACAAACTGGCCACCCTGTATACGCAGTGCCTGGTGTCACCGACGGTACCGGAACCATGGAAGAATGCAAACATTATCCTCATTCACAAGAAAGGGGACTCTAAGGACCTTAAAAATTACAGACCAATCAGCTTACTGTCTGTTACGTATAAGGTATTTACTAAGGTAATCGCTAATAGAATCAGGACAACCTTAAACTGCAATCAAGCAAAGGAACAAGCAGGGTTTCGGAAACGGTACTCAACTATCGATCATATCCATACCATCAATCAGGTGATAGAAAAATGCTCGGAATATAACCAGCCCTTATACATAGCATTCATTTATTACGAAAAAGCATTTGGCTCAGTTAAAACCTCGGCGGTGATGCAGGCATTGCGAAATCAGGGGGTAGACGAACCGTACGTGAAAGTGCTGGAAGATATATATAGTGGCTGCACAGCAACCATAGTTCTGCATAAAGAAAGTAACAAAATTCCCATAAAGAAAGGTGTTAGGTAAGGAAACACAATCTCCCCTGTACTATTCACAGCTTGTTCAGAGGAAGTATTCAGAGACTTGGAATGGGAGCAGTTAGGGATAAGGGTAGATGGAGAATACCTCAGTAATCTGCGATTTGCTGATGACATTGCCTTGCTAAGCAACTCGGGGGATGAACTGCAAATAATGATTGATGACCTAGACAGGAAAAGTAGAAAGGTAGGCTTGAAAATCAATATGCAGAAGACTAAGGTAATGTTCAACGGCCTCGGGAAGGAACAGCAGTTTACATTAGGTAGCGAAATACTGGAAGTAGTAGGCGAATATGCCTACTTAGGACAGGTAGTAACCGCAGATCCGGACCATGAAAAGGAAATGACAAGAAGAATAAGATTGGGATGGAGCGCATTTGGCAAGCACTCGCAGATTATGACTAGCAGCTTACCGGTATCGCTCAAAAGGAAAGTATACAACAGTTGCATCTTGCCTGTACTCACCTATGGGGCTGAAACGTGGAGGTTAACCAAGAGAGTTCTACTCATATTGAGGACAACCCAGAGGGCTATGGAACGAAAAATGGCAGGGGTAACATTAAGAGATAGAAAGCGTGCAGAGTGGGTCAGAGAAATAATTCAAGTTACCGATATTCTAGTAGAAATTAAGAAGAAGAAATGGACATGGGCAGGACATGTAGTGCGAAGAGAGGATAACCGATGGTCGCTGAGGGTAACAAACTGGATTCCAAGGGAAGGAAAGCGTAGCAGGGGGCGGCAGAAAGTTAGGTGGGCGGATGAGATTAAGAAGTTAGCAAAGGTCAAGTGGATGCAGCTAGAACAGAACCGGGTTAAGTGGAGAAATATGGGAGAGGCCTTCGCCCTGCAGTGGGTACAATCAGGCTGATGATGATGATGATGTGCGTACAGTGGCCAGTAAAAATCATTTTGGGTTTACGCAGTAGATAAATATCTATGCATAAAGTTATACCGGATGGCTATTTTGTCTTCTACACCGTGCATTTATAGTAGTCATGAATTCTAGAATTCCGATTAATGTTTTTCTCATCTATAATCGGACGAAATTAGGTATATTTAGAAGCAAAAGAAGGGGCTAAAATCAACTTCGCAGAAACCAACCAAGTGCATAAATTCGGTTGTGGGGGAAACCTTACTCATGTGGCTATTGTAAAGGTATCGGGGAAAAAATCAAAAGCTGAAGGCTGCATTCTCAACGCTCGTCAAGCGAAACAAATATGTCTTGCAGAAAAGAGGACATTGAAAGGGAATGCACGTTAGCTATGTTCTTACAATAAACAGTAAAGGTCAACATGTGCATGCATCGCACCAGTTAATATTTACGCTTCCCATTTAGGTTACATCAAGCAGCTAGGATCACCTGATTACACTACATGCTAAGGACATGATAGCATTAAAGTATGAAGCCGCCCCCCCCCCCATCTCAACCACTCCTCTTTCGACGTCACTGCTGTTTGTTTCATGCGCTCGGCTTAAGCAAGCGGTGATACTCCATCCTCAGGGACATACTTCTGTTGTAGTCCTGATCACTTGCGGGGATATTGTACTGTGGCAGAGACAGATGGTGTTGGTTGTGGTTCCATTCTGTCCTGGTACGAGGAACTGTGTGAACACTTTTATTCCCTATCAAGAGCCGCTGCCAGCGACGCCCTGGTCAGTCATGCCACGTGGCTAGCACGCATTTTTAACTGTATGCGTCCGTGCAAACCGACTATGTCACATGGTGTCATAATATCACATGTACCATCGATAATTCAGCGCTCGCTCATATTTCATGTCACATGAGCTTTGACGTCATTACTGTATCAACCAATCTCGAATTTTATGACTATAACCCCTGCCTCTTTTTGCAATGCTGACGCGTTAGTCATTGCAGCCGACGAATGAAATATTCATCTCGACAACAGATATATTTGCTAAAGTTACCGGCAGATATGAATGCTGGGCTCACGAAAGTTAGCTTCCTCAAATGGATTGAATTTCAGGTTATCATGCAAAATCAGCCTTTACTTCGACACACATGAAAGGATGACACACTGGAACAGGCGACTGTCGCCACAACATTGCGAGTCAACAGATTCAGAGCGTCGTCTCTCAGACATTAAGATGTCCGTGTCTCTCTCTCTCTCTCGCTTTTCAACAATCTCATTATGGCATGTTCGTCTCTTATGCAGGGACGCGAAAGCTGCAAAGCTGACCCCGTTTGCTACTGACAGCAACGGCGGAGTGGATAAGCTCAAGTCACCTGATGTTGTGACTGTCAAATGGTTGAACGCCACCACCGGTGAGTAGCTGTGAATAGATTTTGTCTGGTTGTTTATTAGAGGTGACAAATCGGGAAAAGTTTAAAGGTTTCTGCAGTTGCGACGACCAACATGGAACGCTTTTTGCAAAGTGGTGGTAATCCCTTTAGCAGCACTCAATTGCGCTAGCGCTGCTGCATTTAGATCACGATGGAAACGACCGTCAAGGGCTTTTCCATAGTGTAAAATTTTCTAACGGTGGCGCATTCCATCCCACATCACCAACCTAGTTGCTCACGGAAAGAGATGAGTTCTTCTGCCAGTGTCAGTGCGCGTTTCATGTCCTCAGCTTCAGTAACTTTCGCTGCTCTCGCAAGCTGTGCGTCGGACGCACACACTGAACTCGCTCAGTGCGAAAATTATTTGTTAAAGAGACACGCGAGATGCTACAATGTCATTTAATCATCTTGCCCTTGTGACGCCAGGTAACTACTGTACTCAACACTCGCTCCAGAGCCCCTAACCTTCATTATCGCGAAAGAAATACTCGTTTGAAATTCGAAATACATGTCCTGGGCAGATGGTGTGGGTTTCGGCCATTCTATATAAGGCTTGAAGAAGCCAAACAGTACCTAGACTTTAGAAGGAAAAACAGCACAGCTGGAACCGCTGGTTTATACGAGCCACTGCTCCTCATCGAATGCATTTACGCTCACTGCTCGGTATAGCGTCCTGTTCGAGTAAACGAGAATCTGCCGATCGGTGACGCTTGGTGAAGTAGTTTCCTGACAAAAGCTGCTCTTGCGTCTCCTTTTCTTGCACGCCTCGCATGGTGATGCATACAGCCGAAGCAGACCTCACCATCGCCGACAAGGACCCGCTGCTGGTGAACCCTGCCGTGATGGCCTGCTACGGCATCAAGCAGAGCGTCGCGGCATGGGTCCTCATCGGCAAGAGCGTGGCCACGGTGAGTGGCACCATGCTTTAATGACCAGTAGGGCTGATGCGCTGAGCGTGTTGCTAAAGTATACTCTGATATAATTTACACCTCTTTGATCTTCGACACGTTTCGCCGAGGCAGTTACCGCATAAGCTCCGACCTGGATAGTTCCCAGTATGAACACTGAGCCTACATGTAAACGCAGTTCGTGCATCGTAATGTTCCAGGATTATGATGTGGGAATGAATGGTCGCAAATTCTTGCAGCACATCGAGTGTTCCCCAAACCTTGCTCCATTACGAAACGTGCAAGTTTAGATGAAGGCAAGGACGCAAAACTGCGCCGAACTAGAAAGTTGATTTCTGCAGGCAATCGATTAGCACTTTTACACTGTGGCCCAAATGCTCTCTTGATTCCGCGGATTGTAGGATGCTTAGGCATACTATTTGCTTATACTTGTGTCCTAGATAAGATAGGCCTCGATTTCCCTCAAAGGTAATGCTGACAGTTCACCGTGTGTGTGTGTCCCTCCTGCTAACGTCCGTCTTCTTTCAGCGCCATACGGATAAAATTACACAACCTCAATCAGCTCGCCCTCAACTCAATTCTTAATGCTCGCCTTCAATTTAACAACTACACCGAGCTCGCATGTTTTTAATTAGAAATTGATTACTAAATAGTTCAATGCACAGAATATTCGATATATAAAACGCGCATACAAATGAATTTCTAATCCAAATAAGTGAATACGATGCGCCCACGCTAGAAGCGCGCTTCCTGCGGTGACGTGCCGCCAGTGCGCCGACCTGAAATACCAATAGTCGAAAAAGGGAGCGCACCGAGTGCACCCACATGTGCAGCTCCTTAAGCCAGACCGGAGCGTCGGAGCAAGCACTGATCGCGTCTTGCGCAGCGCGGCACAAGTGCCATCGAACTGGCTCGCGTCAAAGCTGTAGTGGATTGTGCTTTTTGAAAGATCAACGCCGTAATGATAGGTCTGATCCTGCTTGTTTTGCGTTATAAATGCTGTTATATGTCAACCCGAATTGTGGTTTTGCGTCATCTTTAGTAGCGGAGCAGGTCACGCGAGAGCTACCGCAATACTTCGTTCAGCAAAGCTGGTTTCATCGCACGCCAAGCGGTTCCACGAACACCGGCTCAACGCATCACAGCAGTCTCGCATTAATAAAGAGAATTGTAGACGAAAGGTCGTCTTCAATGGCATATTACACTCACCTCATCACGTGGTTATAAAGTATTAGCGCTACCAGCAGGTGCTCAAGGGAGCTTAGCCTAGTTGGCTTCATGGGCACAAATTGATCCCGGGGAGTGCCATTAGGAGAAGCGCTCCGTGTAGGGGCGCAGTGTGCAGTTCGATATATGGAATGTTTTGTTAATGGGAGTTAAACTCAAGCAGCACTGCTATACGTTAGCATTGGATACTGTAGGAAATATTCTGACAATTCGAAACGGCAATATATCGATATATCCAGGTGCGACATATCCGGGATTCATTTATACCTTCGCAGTTTCACATTACGCATTACACGGAACAGTCGGCAGGCGCGGACCCCCTCTCATATGTTAATTAAGGAGTTGCATGTACCGTTTCTTAGATTTAGTTAGCGCGAAGGGAAATAGGTAGCTATTAGAATCCCTGTGCCGTGACCAGGTAGAACATTTTTTGTCACAGCTAAGAGTCCCGGAAGGGCATGAATGTCAGCCAGATATATCGAAAGCACTGAAAGCGACTGGACTGCCGCCCGCGGTCACGTGCTGCACGGGATCATGCACATTAAGATCATTGCAAGCAACTATGCCCTGACTAGATTTTTACGCGATGCGATGGCACCAGCTTTCGGACAATCACCCATTTGTTTAGAATTTCAGACTATGCGTTATCCGTCATGGGCCTGCTGCACTGCTCATTACCCAGCTGAACCAGGCCATTAGCAAGTGAAATCTGCCTAAGGTTATTAAAAATGTGATTAAGAGCTACGCAAGCGACGAGCCCGTACATCTTCCTTCTGCTGTGAATCGGCCATAGTAGAAGCAAAACTGCAGTAGCCTTGTGCGCGCTTCGGCTGCGCACTGTGACGTCATACTGCGTGCCTAGCCTATCGGCGTCATACCAGCTGTCCTACGTGTCATCATTGGATACGCGTAGAAATACGCGAGGAGCTCCGTAAAAGAGCTTTAGCCGCACACTGTGGTTTACTCATACCTATAATGAAATGTTTTACGTGCGATAGCTAAAAGTTCTTTCATACTAAATAGGTTTAGTTTGACCTATTAGCCTCAGCTAAGCTTAATCAAGCTTACTTAGTCTTAGGAAGATGTAATGACGGATCGTATGTGTTCACATTGCAACTTACCAGTCTAGTTGGTATCTTATCGAAGCCTAAGATGGTTCTTTACGGATAGGAAGGCTCAATTACGCCAGTATATATTCAGACACGTTAAGACTTTATTTCATTCTTTGGCTTCACATAGGTTTATTTATTGTTAATTAGATCGTAGGAGCTTTAGGCTTAACCTTGGTCATGCTCGTGACACTAATGGTAGCCACGGTCACTCACAGCAAAGGTAGGCTTGGTTCCATAGCAACACTCCCTTAGACGAACGGAATCCAAAAATCGGCGAACTGCATGGTGCTAAGCTAGAAGTTATTTCGCGCTAACTATGTTCATCAAGTCTTCATTTTGTTGGTTCATTACATATCCAGAAGCCGCTCGACGACATCACGGCCTGGTACCTCCTGCACCAGTCGCACAAGCAGTATGCACAGCTGTAAGTGCACCTAATACGTTCAATCGTGTTGCGGCCATCGTATACGCCCACCTCGGCGAACTGAGGTGTTCGCAAACAAATATACCTAAAATTCGATCCTCGTTCTTCTTAGTTCAATATTTTTGTAGCAATCGGTACTCAGCCAGTCTGATGCATGGAAAAGAAAATCTGGAAATTTAGTCGGGAACTATGCCGAAAGTGAGGCTGACTTGCGTCCAGGCTTTCTGATGTGGAGGGGCGAGGCTTAGGGTGTTGTATATTTACTAGGTTAACCAATCCAGTTTATAGATGGGTGCAGTTGGTTCGAGTTCAGGTATCAGGATTTAACTGGTGAGTATATAGAGGATGTCCCAATAAGATGGGTCAAGATTTTACTTAAGCCTTCTTCCGAAAATACCGACCAATACTTTTTTGTCTACCTACCTGAACAAAAACTACAAAGCAACAACAACAAAATAAAAATTAACAAAAATATTTACCTGTATATGCATGGGTTTAAATGTAGACGATGAGTGTAGACGTGCCGCATGGGAAAGTACTGGAAGATATTTATAGTGTCTGCACAGACCATAGTTCTGCATCGAAGTAATAAAATTCCCATAAACGGTTCAGGCAATGAGAAAGGATTTCCCCAGTACTCTTCACAGCTTACTTAGACGAAGTATTCAGAGACGAAGTATTAGGGAGCAGTTAGGTATAATATTTGATAGAGAATACCTCCACAGTCTGCGATTTTTTTAGGCATTTTCTGGCAAGCAACTCACGGGATGAATTGGAAAGAATGATTGATGGCCTAGGCAGAAAAATCAGGAATGTAGGCCGAAAAATAATATGTAGGAGACTAAGGTATCCTTCAACAGCGTCGGGAAGGAACCGCAGTTTACAATATGTAGCGAAGCACTGGATGTGGCAGGAAAATATCTTTGATTAAGACTGGTAAAAAACACAGATCCCTACCATGAACAAAAAATAACTAGGAGAAGAAAATTAGGACAGAGCGCATTTGGCAAGTACTCGCAGATTATGTCTAGCAGATTGCCGGTATCGCTCAAGAGGAAAGTATACAACAGTTGCATCTTGCCTGGACTCACCTATGGGGCTGAAACGTGGAGGCTAACAGAAAGGGGTCTACTTTAGTTGAGGACAACACACAGAGATAGGGAACGGAAAATTGTAGGTGTAACGTTAACAGATAGGAAGCGTGCAGAGTGGGTCAGAGAAATAACTCTAGTTGACATTCTGGCGAAAATCAAAAAGAAATGGGCATGGGCAGGGCATGTAGGCGAAGAGAGACTAGCACATGCTCTGTAAGGCTAACAAGTTGGGCTCCAAGGGAAGGAAAGGGTAGCAGGAGGTGGTAGAAAGGTAGGTGGGCAGATGAGGCTAAGAAGTTCGCAGGGGTCAAGTGGATGCAGCTAGCAAGGACCGGGAGACTTGGAGCACTAAAGGAAAGACATCCACACTGCAGTGGGTATAGTCCGGATGATGACGATGATGATGATGATGGTGATCGTTATGATGATGTGAACAGGAAAGTTGTCGAGCGTGACGAAAATGATCCAACCCAGGGTTTTCTTGCAATGTAGCAATAACCTAGCCTTTCTATAGGAAAAAGAAATTTAAGCTCTTTTAGGCTTTCATTTTAAGGCTGCACACTCCGTACTCCCGAAACCACCGTGAATAAAGCGCTCCTCTGCGACAGGGTCAAGTGCTGCCAAGCTAGCGCCTTGTGTGCTGCTCATTACAGAGCTTCGTTTTGCTTCCGGTTGCAAGGTAAGCAGCAAGTGGTGATGAGAGCTCGCCTTTTTGTTACGTCACTTGCAGACGCTGGCGCCCATCTCCGCGCCAGCACTACGCAAAGCTCTATTGCGGGAGAAAAGCAACAATCTGGCAACGGTTTACATACTGATATAAAATATACGAGAGCGCTTTAATGGCGGCGATATTCGGGTGCACGAAGAGCCTTAACATGGGGTGCTTTTTGCCTTATAAAAAGAGCTACGCCAAAGCTACCTCAAAGGAAGAATATGGGCCGAAGTATGATCGTGGAGCTAGACAACTTTCCTATTCACGTTTGAGATGTTAAGCTATGTGAAAAGTTAATTACTTAACGTCAACTAACTTTTGAACTAGGTGGGACAAAAAATTGTAACTTGCACATTAGATAAATCCTAATATTTGCTTTATTTCAATTCGGGTGACGCTATGTAATTTTCTTGTTTTTTCTTGGCCCATATCTTAGCTGGGACCACCTTAATTGTATTCGATGATCACCTGATGTTAAAGATCCCCAGGTGGTCGAAATTACTCCGTAGCCCTGCACTATGGCTCCCCTTTCTCTCCTTCCGCTTTCACTCCCACATTCTTCCCTTCCCTTACGGGCGGTTCAGATGTCCACAGCGCAAGCGTGTGCTGTGCGATGTCAGCGCACGTTAAAGATCCCCAGGGGGTCGAAATTACTCCGTAGTCCTCCACTACGGCTCCTCTTTCTCTCTTTCCACTTTCACTCCCACTTCCTCCCTTCCCCTTACAACGCGGTTGAGGTGTCCACAAAAAAACAAGTGAGACAGTTACCGCGCCTTTCCCTTCCTATAAATCAATCAAAATCGATCAATAGAGCAAGTGTGACAGATACTGCACCTTTCCAATCATGTGAATCTATTATTATTAATATTATTATTATTATTGTTATTATTATTATTATTATTATTATTATTATTATTATTATTATTATTATTATTATTATTATTATTATTATTATTATTATTATTATTATTATTATTATTATTATTATTATTATTATTATTATTATTGCTATTATTATTATTTTTTTTTTTTTCAAGATGGCGCCCAGTAAGGACGCATGTGCGCTGTGCTCCCGCCCGTTTTTTGGCAAGCAGCAGTTTTTACGATGTGCCGACTGTGCGAAACGTGTTCACACGAAGTGCGTCACCTGGGCGGATGACGAGCTGCAACTTCTGAAGTCCGGCTCTCGGCCATTCTTGTGTAATTTGTGTGCGTCGTCGTCGTCTGACGGTGTTAGTCTTAGCGACGGTGGTGCTAGAGTCCCTGGTGCCCCGCTCCTGCCCAGCCACCCGACCGGTTTTCCCCCTTCAGCCGCGACCGGCGAACATGGCGGTGAGCTTGCCTCGCTACGGGCTCTCCTCCTCGACGCGCTTGAGGGAATCTCTTTTCTGAGCGATGAGGTTGCCCAGCTACGGGAAGAGAACGAGCGCCTTCGTGTAGAGAACTCGCGGGCTTTCGTACAACAAGCCGAGGTTATCGCCTCTTTACGTGCCGATGTTCGCGGCCTACGCCAGGAGCTTGTGCGGTGCGCTGCTTCGCAGTGTGAGCGTCCTCTCGTCGAGCGTCCTCTCGTTGTCTCCGTGGGCAATCCTACCCGTGAGGAGCAGCCATCTGTGGACTACTCCGCCGCTCTTCATCGAGGGATGACTCCTGGAGATATTCCCTGTTCATCTTCTGCCTCTGCTCCTCGCCGTGCGGTTGACTTACCCAGTGAGATGAAGAAGCACCGAAGTCGAGCCATTACTGGCGCATCGAGCTCATCTGTCCTGAACGTTGCCATTTACCAAAAGAAGCGTCCGAAGACTATTTTCGTCTCTAAACTCAGTCCCGATACTACATCGGTAGACCTTACCAACCATCTAAAATCAGTGAATATTACTCCCATTTCCTGCCGGCAGCTGAAAACAAGGTACGACTCCTACTCGTCCTTCCATATTGAAGTTGATGAAGAATCCTACAGTAAGCTTGTTGAGCCTTCGATGTGGCCGATGGGTTGCATATACAAGGACTTTCGTGGGAAGCTTTACGACGATATGCTTCATCCCTCTGAACTGACGCAAAATTGCAGTGGCCCCTAATTTGGATATCTATTATCAAAACGCCCGAGGTCTTCGGACTAAGGGATCAGAATTTTTTTCTAGCGTCTTGTCCTCTTGTTATACCGCTGTTGTGGTTACCGAAACCTGGCTGTCAAGTGATATTCCTTCCAATGATTTCTTTCCAAATAATTACTCTGTTTTTCGTAGCGACCGCCCTGAAACAGGTCCCAAATCAAGAGGAGGTGGAGTGCTCATTGCTATTGACAGTTTTGTGAAGTGTGTTCGACGTTCCGATCTGGAAACTGTTGAAGAATGTGTGTGGCTCGAGCTCACTTTAAATCGACATGAAAAACTTTTACTTGCAGCTTTCTACATTCCTCCGAATCTACCTCCTTCAGCCTATGATGATGTTCTGCTCTCAATCGAACATGTTATAACCCGTCATAGCAAACACAAACTTCTTATTTTAGGTGATTTTAATACTCCTGGTATCAACTGGAACTCACTTATTTCTTCTCACAACAATCATTACATATTAAGTAAGTGTAACGCTCTACTTGATTTCATAGCCTTTAACTCTTTGCAGCAACACAATTTCATTGAAAACTGTTGCGGTAATACTCTTGACATCTGTCTATCGAATTTTGAAAGTGTTCGAGTCTCGAGTTCGGACATACCGCTGACTCGCTGTGACAAATTTCACCCTCCGCTTCTAGTTACTACTGCTGTCTCTGCCTCACCTTCTACTAACTCAGATCGGGTGGGGAATTCGCCCCGTTTCGCGTATGCACGTGGTGATTATGTCGGTCTTTTCAATTTCTTCTCTTCCGTCGACTGGTCCCTTTTAAATGACATTAATGATTCAGATGGACAAGTCAGTCGCTTTACAGAAATAGTTCTTGATGGTATGCGTCGGTACATACCTTTGCATACTCCTACGCGTAGGAAGTTCCCTTCCTGGTTTTCAAGGGAACTAATAACGGCGTTAAAGCTCAAGGAACGGGCCCATCGTAAAGCGAAACGCCCTGGGTTTCACAATTGGGCAGATGAGTTTCGCCGTGTGCGTTCTCTTTGCAAACGCTTATACAAGCGGGACTACGACTCCTATCTTGAGTCTTTAGAGAGGTATGCCTCAAATCGTCCTAGTCAGTTCTGGCGTTACGTTCGCAAGCGTTCCATTAAATCAGATTTAAGTATCAGCTTAGTTGACTCTCAGGGTTCGGAAATTCGGGATGTTGCCGACAGTTTTGCACAACATTTTTCCTCCGTTTACAAACATCCACATTGTGATTCCGTTTGCCTCCCATCTGGTGCACTATCTAATTCCATTCTCTTTGACGAGGAGTTGATAACTGAGAGTCTTAAGCGTCTGAGACCATCTTTGTCTCCTGGACCTGATGGCATTCCAGCTGCCATAATAAAAGCCTTCAGTTATATCTTCGTACCAGTACTGACTGCCATATTTAATAACTGTTTAAAAAATGCTGCCTTTCCTCGCGTGTGGAAAATGGCACGCGTGTTTCCTGTCTTCAAGTCTGGAAACAAAACTGATGTTTCCAATTATCGTCCGATTTCTCTTCTATGTGCAACCTCTAAGCTTTTCGAATTAGCTTTGCACAGCGTACTTTCCTTCCATCTCAAACATATCATAGTACCGAATCAACATGGCTTCATGTCGGGTCGCTCTACTTCCACCAACCTAGTCACGTTTATGACGTATGCCTCTGCAGCAGTCCTTCAGAGGGGTCAGGTTGACACTGTGTACTGTGATATGAGCAAAGCTTTCGACGTTGTTACTCACTCACTACTTCTTGAAAAACTTCTACTCTCTGGCGTTGAAGTCTCTCTCGTAGCCCTCCTACGCAACTATCTCCTTGATCGCTTCTGCTTTGTCAGTGTCAATGGACAGACTTCTTTCGTTTACCCTGCAACGAGTGGAGTTCCTCAAGGTTCAGTACTAGGCCCGCTTCTCTTCTCCGTTTTTATTAATGATGTTTCCTCGGCGATAAAGAACTCCTCGTTTCTTCTTTATGCTGATGATATAAAAATATTCAAGGTAATACATTCTTTTCAAGATTGCGTGTTGTTGCAATCGGACATATCTGCTTTTTCTGAATGGTGTGCGATGAATCGACTTACCCTCAATTCTTCCAAAACTAGGGTTGTGTCCTTTACTCGTAAAACACATAGCTTTCTCTACCATTATTCTGTCAATTCTGTGCTGTTGGATAGGGTTGATGAAATTAATGACCTTGGTGTACTTTTTGACCGCACCCTCAGCTTCTCCTCTCACACTAAACGCATTGC
This sequence comes from Amblyomma maculatum, assembly GCF_055883805.1. Taxonomy (NCBI): domain Eukaryota; kingdom Metazoa; phylum Arthropoda; class Arachnida; order Ixodida; family Ixodidae; genus Amblyomma; species Amblyomma maculatum. Next base: position 48,210,422 of record NC_139345.1, read on the forward strand.
TCAGCGGGCTATGCGCACACTCGGATTCGTTTGCAGACTTTCGAGAGAGTTCCATACTCCACTTCCGTTCCTAAAACTGTACCTGTCCATATGCCTCCCGGTCTTGGAGTATGCGTCGGTTGTTTGGAATGGCACTTGCAAATCGAACTTGGACAAGGTTGACAGAGTACAAAAAAAATTTTTACGGATATTTCATTATCGCTTTCCTTTCGCAACTTCCCCCTCTCGCTCCACCAGGAGCGCCCAACTGAATCTTCCTTCCCTTCACTGCCGTCGTATCAGACTTGATATCATATTTCTGTACAAACTCCTTCATGGCCACATTATGTGCCCTCAGCTCTTAGAGTACATCCTACTGCGCGTTCCGCGAAAGAGCATGAGGGAATTCAGACCATTTCAGGTTTCTCCTCTTCATTCCCACTCCCCTCTGGACAGGATGCAGTGGTTATTTAACTCTTTTTGTCCTCACCTTGACATCTTCCAAAACTCGCTCTGTTCATTTACATTGGATGTTCGTAGCGTTGTATTCTAAATAGTACTTTATCACATATAACTCCCACTTTCTAGCCTTAAATTGTATTTACTTCACTTTTTGCTTTTTCTCCTGTTCAATGCTGTCTGTATCTTGAACTACTTTTTATCCGTTTCTTGCTTATATTTCAACTTTAAACTTTATATTCGAATCTTACTGTCCCTTGTTCAATTTTACTTCTTTATTGTATTATTCTGTATTTCTAGCCTGTGTTTTAAGTACCATGCACTTGTTGCGCCTGGAATGGTTGTTTATTTTATGTATATTTCTATATTACTATAATCAATGTCAGTTATCTGTTGTTTTTTTTTCTCTCTCTTCTACCTACCGTTCTTTTTCTTTTTTCTTTATTTCCTGGTGTGCTAAAAAATTCTCTCACTGTGTATATAAGTGATGATACTCGTTGTTTGCTTAATTTCCGTGATACTTTTCGTCTCAGTTTCATTTCATGTATTATTTATTTCTTTTTTTTGTGTTCTCTCTGTGTGTGTAAACATGTTTGTGCTTTTTCATTTTTTTTTTTTGTGCTGCAGCACAAAGACCACATGGTTGTTCCTGCGCACATTAAATAAAGATTGATTGATTGATTGATTGATTGATTATTATTGCTATTATTATTATTATTATTATTATTATTATTATTATTATTATTATTATTATTATTATTATTATTATTATTATTATTATTATTATTATTATTATTATTATTATTATTATTATTATTATTATTATTATTATTATTATTATTTCTTTTTTCTCCTATCGCTAGCCTGAGGGACCCTTTGTTTCAGAACTTCTTGATGCACCATCGTGTTCCACATCGCAGGCAATTTTCCGCTGACATAGTCGGCGCGATGTGGATGTGGGAGGCCCTAAAATCCGGCAACATTGACCTGTGGGATGCTGTTGCCGAGCAGCTACTCGCCATAGAGCGCGAGGCATTCTCTCTGCTGACGACCGACGATGATGAGAACAAGTACAAGGTACACCGACTTCAGTCCCACCATCAATACGATGCAGGAACTCACGGCTGCTATCTGAAGTTGTATTCTCACGTTCTCCATGTGTGTGAGAAAGATCTAAAGGCCCGACTAGATGGCAGCGTTTCTTCGGCGTTGCGTCAGCGTCTTGTCTATGAGCGTCGTCGCTCGGCGCGCGCCGGAGAGGGTGTCCAAACACATGACCGCGTACGAACTGTCGTCTGCAAGCCAAGGCAGGGAGGAATCCTGGAATTTCAAACAATTGTCCCCCATTCATAGCTAAAATTGTCCTATTCAGCGACGACGGGCACTTACTGGGGAGGGTGGGAAGGCACGGGGAACAAAGGCCCAAGCATGCACACGAACAAAAGAGGAACTCTTCCTTTCGCGGAAACGAGTTGCGCCTGTGGCGGCAGGTGCTCAAGCTGCCCATGCGTGGCTTGTCATTGGGTTTTGCCTGCGAATCATTTCTGGCGTCGACGTTGTGATCTGGCAGCACCAGATACCTGTGTCTTTTAGCGTCGTCTCGCTCCAGGCGCTCGAATTGCGCCTCCGGAGACGCTAACGCGGCGCCGAAGAAACGCGCCATGTGGTTTGGCCTTAACAGAAGTATACACAAAGAACCAAAAGAGATATTATTTGTTACAACCACGTGGCCATTAGACAACACATTAATTATTGAAATAGGGATGTTTATAATGGAATAAATCAGCCCAAATCTGGCAGCTCATTCGTCTGAAATTTTGTGCCAAGGAAGGATTTACAGAGCTTTCTCTTTTTTACTAGCCTTCAAAAATACACACGCTGCATCGTAACTGCCGTGCCACTTCAACTTTGCATTTCTTCAGAGTCCTATATAGAGACGCTTTGCTTATACGCACTGGGTGAGGGATACACGACAGCAGCCGCGGCGAGGTAGCTTTCGTGCTACCTTTGCACAATTTATAAAGGTAATCAGATGCACTAGTTCCAACTTGCGTATTGATAAATAGTAGCCAGCATTTTCTAAGGTGGCCTTCAATTTATTTCACAATTTATTCTTGAAGTCTATATTTCAATGACAGATGTGGAACATGAACGTCACATGATCACGTGACCATGGTTCAAAAGTTTGTCTGAAGACAAAAAAAAAAGCCACTGGTTTGATTCAGCAGCATGCTCTGTGCGTCAGAAATTCGGCTTGCCCGGGCCAACCTCCAAAATTGTAAGGGCGTACCAAAAGTACCACGTTGCCAGATATCTGTCTTATATGATTCAATTGTGCGTTTCAAGATTATCATATTAGTTACGAGACCGATTGTTACCACTGCCTCAGTTTTCGCCTCTAGCAGTGAACGCCCCCACTATCACTAGTCAATTTAGGTCACCTCATTTGCCGTAAGGGTAGTAAATTATTCAATTTCTCTGCGTGAAGGATCAGTGTCAGGTAGATTCTGAAAGCGCTGGTGGTAGCGAAGTGCGAATATGTTTTCACAAAGATTTAAAAAGGAGTGCGATAATTATGCAAAGAGGACACGACACGTCGGCTTTGTGAAATTGTGAAAATCTTTACGTATGCTGTGAAAGTGAACACCACTTCTCTCTTGCACGCAGGCACGCATCGGTGAAATAATTGACATGAGACTCAAGAAGATAGATAAGACCGTGGACCTAAAGCCACAGTCTCCGTCGTGAGTATATCTATAAAGCCGGTACAGCCTCTTGGAAGTACGTGTTAGGCTGATGATTACAGAGTAAATTATTATTTGATTGCAATAAGTGTGGCGGCACTGCATAAAGCGGTGATTACATGAGATGCTCCTTGGCGAAGCTACGCGTTGTGATGACGCCATAGCTTATCGCCGCTCCTGGTTTCCAACGTTTCTCTCTGGCCGACATCTAGTAATTCAGTCCCCTCGCCCCATCATGGAAGGACAATCATACTAGTGCTTCTTATTTAAAGCTTAGCGACAAACTGTTTCTTGAAGTGCAGAGATGGCAGACTCGATAAAGTCTCTCTTTTATCCTAAATCTTTTCATGATAATTGTTGAAGCTTTTACCGCGACATTTTGATGCGCGAATATCATAATCGTTCGGACGAAGCGACTGGCGGCTGGTTCTTTACTGAATCCAATTGAAGCCGTGCCATAAACAAAATTTCACTCAGAAAAACGACCTAGGCCGGAAGTTATGTACTCGCGAAGCCTTCCAGCTGTAAACTAATAGTGTTGCAAGCTTCCTCTATTGCGATTAGCAAAACTATTTGCAAGCCTAGAACCAAAGCGACGCGATGATAGACAATCTCTTGGCAATCTAAGCTCATGACGCGATGCCACCGCTCGCGGCGTGTCGCAGCGAATCATCTCGCCTAAAGATGTAGACACACATTTTGGTGTCTTTTTTTTTTTCTTGTTATTGACGCCTTAGACGTTTCTCTACGTGGACGACCATATAACATTCACCTAGAATGACAGAATAATTTATTTAAAAAACGTGTTCTCTCCTCTGCATCAATTTTAATAGCCAGATATGGCTATGACGTTGATGTTAGTGTAAGCCACGTGAGCTCTGAAGAAACCCTCTGTGCAATCGCTGTTTCTTTCCTCATTGTAATTCCGACTCTTTAGACAAGCCGGCTTTAGCGTTGCAGTCAATCAAAAGTAGGAAGTACCAACTATATGGCCGTTTTTTAGCTATCAGATGACCTAAAAGGAACTCTAACTTCACAGCGATCGCTCGACATTCTGAAATCGAAGCAGGTGAGAACATTTTCATTACAATGTATCTCTCTAAGGTGGATAGCAGGAGCTAATTCTCGTATAGTGATATATTACGAATACAAAGAATAAAACACGCGGTCAATATTTAGGTGTCTACACTTATTAAGGGACGGCAATTTTGGAGCTATTCTGGGACATGAATGTACCTTGCTTAATGATGTGGGCATTTTCAGATGCCGTGCATGAGTCGCTCTTATTGCGATACATTGTGAACTGTCATCTTAGTCCCCTCTGAAATCACTGAGTTCACGATGAGGCGACTTCACCTACAACTCAACAGCTTTGTCCTCTTACTAATTCCGAAGTACGGGAGAAAATGCTTAATGCATCAATATATTGCAAACATACTGCACACCAGGCCAACTCAGAACGTATGCGAGATTAGTATTGACGAAGTGTGCTTATCAGCCGAGGAACAAACCCTGGTACTCTTACGTTTTCATTGCCGTGACCATCACTTTGACCAGTCAGAGCGGGACACAATAGTTGCAACTGCATCAAAGGCGTTGCTAGAAGTGTTACAGGGATTATCGAGAGTCAACTTTGTTTACCGAGAATATTGTTCCGACCTGTTCAAAGTCCAGCAAGCTAGCCTTCTGATCTTAGTTATTTAAATATGTCCTCTTCCTACTGAAACAATATTCTGGCCTCGGTCGCCCATAGTCCCTTCGCGTCGTGTTATTTATCTATGTTCCCTTACTAACCATCTCTGCAGTAAGACTGCGTCCACCGTGGCCCAGCTTGCCTGCCTGGTGGGTAAACGAGAGTGCGCTGCCCTCCTGGACGCTACCGTTACTGGCTTGAATATCGACGATAAATTCGAAACGTGAGCGTTTTATTAGTGGAACTTTATGTAATTGATTCTACGTGGTGTACCATCTCCACGGTTTAAAAAACAAAATGTGAATCTGTTGCGAGCTTGAAACTTGTGCAACAAGTATGAGGGGATTCTTATTCCTTTTTAAATATTTATTGTTTAGGAATAATTTAGTCATCTCTCGTAGATCTAAATTGGGGAAGAAATGAGTGGTCCTTTCTATTGTATATTAATGAAATGGCATAAAGCAGGGGCTCAGCATTAATGAGTGAGCGCTTATTACGCAGAGGAGAGCGCTAAAAGTGCCCCGAAGACTGGCAAGCAATAATTAAGGTGAGCTTAGTAACAGAGAACGCCATCAATTTGGCGCCACCGTAGCTCTGCTGATTGAGGAACTATCCGGTTGTCACAAGATAACATAATGACGAAGACAAGCAACTGTCTAAAAAACGCAGCTTCACCAGTAAAGTAGTCGAGATAAAATCTGCTGTGCTCTATGCTACGTTAAGAAAACAACAGTTGAGCTTTGACTGATGAGTATTGCCAGTTAAATGTCTTACCAAAACAAAATACCTGTAGACACAGCGGCAGAAGAAAATAAACCTAACGTGAAAGCAAACATTGATCACTTCACGCTTTAACCATCTAAGTAGATAACAATATCAACGTATGCAACGGGGAATGTTCAGGGTCTCCTTTAAATTAGGAGCACATAACAGCCCTCGTAGTGAGTCACAATGCTCACAATTTTTAATTCAGTTCACGGGCGTAAACTTGCGTTTTGAATGCGTCAAAATATCAGTGTCGTAGTTATTGCAGGGGTTGAATTTCTATGAGCCTCTTGAACATTCACTGCATTACTTGCGTGCTTCAATTTCATCGCGCGTTTATTTTTATCTCTCCAGTTACGCGACGGTGTGACGGTAGTACAGAGAAGGCGATTATACTAGAACTAAACATTCACAGCATTTAGTAGAGTATAAGCTTCATACTGACACCTTTCGTTATTCATTTTTTCCGCAAGCAATTAGGGAATGGAACATGTTACCAGAGGATGTTGTTGGCTCTGAATCTCTACAAATCTTTTTTTCTAACCTGCCGTAATCATTTTTTCCCGAACATGATAATCCAACAATTGAGAACTACAATTGTCAAGAAATATTACTTCACCTGTACTTGTGTTGCATTGCATATTACACTACAGACTTTAACATTACCGCGCACGATGTTTGCTCAATTTTCCACGTTATTTCATAGTCTGTATAACATGTGACGTGCTACTAATTACCTATCATGATGTACCCCAATCCTGCAACAGCCTCGACAGAGGCTAGTTCAAATAAATAAATTTCAGTTACACGTCACGCATGGCCAAAAAACTGAGGGTCTTGAACAGTCCCTATCCAAAGTTGTTTTTTTTTTTTTTTTTTACTAGTCAGGTTAAAGTATAGATTAAGCATCCGACTCTAGCGCTCAACTTCACTGCGGCACCGAATGTGCGATACTTCCATCTTATTGCGAAAGGAATACTACGCCAAGACTAGCCGCTCGTCGCTGTGTACCGTGTTCGTACCCGTGTCCGTGTACGTGTCCGTGTCTGTGTCCGTGTCCATGGTCCCTCATGAAGTTTGAATTCTCGTTGCCCCAATGCCACGGGCAAGAGCTGCCAACTCGGGTCGCTCCTTTAATACGGGAGGGTGACATCAGAATCAGCCTGCCTGAACCATATTAATTCTCGTTACCCCTACGACACGCATGCACGTAGGGGAATAATGTAGCAGGCAAAAGAAGCTGCAGCAGTTGCTTTCACACTTCAACTAGGGTTAACCAGAGCTAAACCATAACTAATGTTTTTCGTTCTGAACAGCGTGATAAGTGCATGTCTCATCTACGCGTAAAAGGCTGATGAAACGCTACCTTAAGCCGTCTGTTGAGAGTGCTCTTCAGTTTGTATGACCTCCAGACTAAGCCTCGAAAGCCTTAACATTACAGAAAGTAATTATATAAAATAAAATTGCTCATAATTGTCATTAGCACTAAGACCAAGTGCCTGAGTCTTTGGTTTCACTTGTGCTCTTTCATTGTTCACTGTGTGTGTGTGTGTGTGTGTGTGTGTGTGTGTGTGTGTGTGTGTGTGTGTGTGTGTGTGTGTGTGTGTGTGTGTGTGTGTGTGTGTGTGTGTGTGTGTGTGTGTGTGTGTGTGTGTGTGTGTGTGTGTGTGTGTGTGTGTGTGTGTGTGTGTGTGTGTGTGTGTGTGTGTGTGTGTGTGTGTGTGTGTGTGTGTGTGTGTGTGTGTGTGTGTGTGTGTGTGTGTGTGTGTGTGTGTGTGTGTGTGTGTGTGTGTGTGTGTGTGTGTGTGTGTGTGTGTGTGTGTGTGTGTGTGTGTGTGTGTGTGTGTGTGTGTGTGTGTGTGTGTGTGTGTGTGTGTGTGTGTGTGTGTGTGTGTGTGTGTGTGTGTGTGTGTGTGTGTGTGTGTGTGTGTGTGTGTGTGTGTGTGTGTGTGTGTGTGTGTGTGTGTGTGTGTGTGTGTGTGTGTGTGTGTGTGTGTGTGTGTGTGTGTGTGTGTGTGTGTGTGTGTGTGTGTGTGTGTGTGTGTGTGTGCGTGTGTGCGTGTGTGCGTGCGTGCGCCAACGGCATTTCAGCTCAGCGCCCGTTTCATTGTTTGCGTATTAGTATATTAGCAGCCGTAATATCAGCGGAGGGTTACCGTGAGGGTGGTTACCGTGGTAATTCACCCGGAGGGTTTTTGCTATACAATGGGATTAAGAGGAAGTAGAGGGTTACTGAGCACTGAGAAATGTATGGCTCTCGGAGGTTCGTAGCATAAATCTAATATTACAACTACAGCTTTTCAGTGGACGCTCCTTGGTTTTCATGTCGTTATAGTATCAGTAGCAGGCTTTAAACGAAAAGCTGTTACCGCCTAAATTCCCAGGATTGTACATGCGGCTGAGAGAGGAGGAGAGTTATCGTGCAATGAGATAGGTAATGCTCCGCTGGGGAAGAAGAATTTCATTTCTCAGCGACAGCGGTTCACCTGTGTTTCGCGTCGGTGAAGTAGTATCAGCATTAGTAGTTATCGCTTATGGTTGATGTACAACGCCCCTTTCACATATTGAAATTTTAGCCAAACTTATCTGCATCTTTTATGTACTAGCACTCAGCGGTATGCCTAAATCTTCTGTAATGGTTGCTACAGTAGTAGGATTTGGCACCATCCGGCGTTTCCTGTTCTAAATATTGAAAAGCGTTTGTGCATGTGCACATCAGCAGCGTTCTTCAAAATATTTGGCAACCTGATTTATTCTCAGGGGGCCCCAACTATCTTTGTAATAGCCTTTTTTCTGCCCTATGTCGATTTTATCTCATCGAGGAGCAATATTTCTTGATAAGTCATCTTTTTCAACTAGCAAAAATGCGCACCCCGCTCACTCCTATAAATGAACGTCATGAAGGCAATGAGATCAGTCCTCTTCTTCAAGACAAGGCGTAACTCAGTTTAGATAAGCGTACAGCATACCTATTTCAATTCAAGTGAAAGAGAATATTCCATTTTTTTTTTTTTTTTGTTAAACAAGACACTTCCCTACGTCTTTGGAAGCATTTACGGCGCTCTGAGTGAGGGCCGACATTGAACTTTGACTTTTGCCGTAATTCTGACTGCGTGCGCAGGAGTGTAGCAGCGGCCACCAGTGTTCCTCCGGACGCTGTGGCTTGCCATCTGGGCTCTACGGCGGATGCTGCCGCTTTCGATTCCAAGACATCGGCTCAGAACGCCCCTCTGAAGATGGTTCTGTATTTCGCATCATGCGCGCCCAAGGCTGTGCCAGCGGCCAGTCTTGAAAAGTAAGCAGGCACTTGTTGTGTTGCAGAATCCTTGGGAAGCTAAATCACGTGACTTGAGCCACTTGTATATGCCATGGCCCATGATACGTCTGGCAGTAAGCGGATAAGTCGATTTAAGAGCCACTCTGGCCTATATATTCTTACACTTCAGAAAGATTGCCCCCACACAACTTAGAGGCGTCTCAAAATTTGGGCAATTAAGTATTGCAATTGCAAGTAGAGATAGCGTCTCCGTACCCTAATCTGAAGAATGTTTTTCTAGTTTTGCTCTGGATTAGAGTCAACATATTGAGAGGCACTATGCTTCCTGGCTTCAGATAATGCCCTTATTGTGATATTGTAAGGATCATAGAGTTAAACAAACCAAGTGTTTTCGGGACTTTACATGCCTTTCTTTGCGGTGTTTAGAAATTGCATCGTAATGACCAATCTCGTTCGGCATATGTGCACCAGAAATGTGCGCAAATGGTCAATCAGCTGTGAAGATGCGATGTGGAAGAGGAGGTAATTTCATAAAGCCCAGAGAAGCGCTTATTCGGCAAAGGACATGGAGAAGGGATATAAAATTACCTCAGAATATGAGGTTAACAGGCTGGTCTGGTTTCAGTGGACGCCACCATTTTACCGAAAAGTCGAGAATGGCTTCAGTGACAGCATAACATCTAAAGCAGGTGCGTAGAGGCCGCGCGATATGACCACGCTGAAGTCTACGCACATTCTTGCACAGACCAGGCGAATTGTCAGGTTACTGTCTTTTTCTTTGTTAGAGAAGCCTATGTGCATGAGGTGCTCGGATCAGCAGGCAAGCATAATAGTAGGGTAACCCTACCCACACCTAAAATCCGCAGCTGAATCGTTAGAAAACGCTGGAACACGTGTTTCTTTGTGGACATAGTGCTGGAACAGTTGCTGCTTGTCAGTGATTTACGCCGCTATCCCACTCCAGCTTTCCATTGAAATGTTTGCGCGAACATTCGCACAAGCAAGAAATAATCGAAGAAATATTCGAATTTAGCAGGTAGGTGACAAAGCTAGCATCTTCGTCTTCGTACTGTCTTCGATTGGAACGCACGCACTCCTCTTCCGTCTCCGCATCAACAATTTTGAATTCTGAAGTTTGTGTGGGAAAGAAGAGCAATGTTGGATGGGTCATCAACTTAACGTGCCCGGCGTACGTACATGTCACTACGACCGCCGGCTAAAGCATCTCATCATCCTTATTAGGTCGCGTCATTTGCCGGCTCTCAAAGCTTGCCGTTAGGACACTTTTGCTAGAGGTTTGCTCACTTGTGGTGCTACCCCGTTGTAGCGCTACCAACTGCATTTGGTTTTATAGCATAGTCACAAGGCATGCTACTTTGCTTAGCCTAGCGAGGCGGAACTAATGCGAATTTGCTCTGATGACATTACCTGTTTGTATGTTACTATCGTTTTCTCGCCTGAAAACCCTGGTCATTAATTGTATGGTCATATCCAGTACGTATGCCAACATAGTTGCACAATGCTTTCTGCCAACTACCATTACTCCGCATGAAAGGCGAAGGCTGCGGCAGGCTTCGTGCAACATACTGTTATGATGAAAATGCCTTTTTCAAGTTAATGTCAAAACGTTCTGGAATTGATGAGCCGCATAGGACTGGCATTGTAAATGCTAGCATTGCGTTTATTATTGAAATTATTCATACAACTAAAGAACACTAGCATAGATGAATACAGGAGCAGCCGGCTACCAGCCGCGCATGTCCAGTGACAGCTATGCGCCCTTATCTGTACACTGTCTATGCGTAGCAGGCCTTCAGCTGATATAGCACTTCGATCATAAGTCCTTGGTAAAATGGTGTGTGCGTGCCTTGCGGCATCAATCGTTGTCATATACACTAATAAAGTTCCGCTTTGCTCGTTTTTGGCCCATAGTTTAGGAGGTTAATCTACTGTATTTAATGCGAAAGCATTAGTGATTTGTCACATCAGAAACCCCGCGTTCTTTCTGACAAAATTTCGTAACCAAAATTCCATAAATCCTGAGTCACGCGACCTTGTGACATCATTGACCCCTCAACTAATCAGCGCTCATCGACCAGGTAACTAGGTCACGTGACCTGATCACTGAATACTTACTGGTTACAGAGGCACGTTAATTACAAGGCTGAGTTGGCATCGGATCTGGCAGGTAGCATAGGCGATCACTGGTCAACATGTTGTGTGACATCCTTAGGCCACTTAACACAGCCAAGTTCGCTGGAGCCAATGGCGGGGGTAGGTTGGATCGACGACTTCCTGTAATAGCTAAAAAAGATTGAAAATATGTGAAAGGATAGCAACAACGATCATGTCGAAGAGCAATGAAAGCAACCTATAGCATCACAATTTCTTACAATACTATCACATTCCACTCTTCAGAGTACTTGCGTCTCCGTAAATTTTTCTACAATGCACTACACTCGCAGCGAGTGTTTTTGGGTTTGATCTGGATGTGTATATAATAACCCAGTGTGAGCGAATACATCCTCTTTGCATACTATCGGATCTCTTTCATGCAGGGTTGCTAACAAGACACTTCATAGCGACCTGGGTGACCTTAAAGCCCGTACTTCGAATGGGCTCCGCCAGGCGTTGCTGAATGCGCTCAAGCCGATCAAGGAGTAAGCTGTCTTTTAATTCAAAACATCAGACACGACGTCAAGCATTTGCAGTATAAGGCAGAAAAACAAATTTGTAAGGGGATTTATTTTTGGTGGGACCAATCTTGTGTTCCTTTAAAACTTAGTCCCACAACTGCAGATGTTCACCGAAAATAGTAACAGATGAATGCAGTCCTACTTTAGCCAGTTTTGGCCTAGTGCAAACTGCCGAGTATGTCTACACTGAGCATAATGTCGGCATTGCTCAGTGGTTGAGTTGTCGGCCATATTGGTTCGGCCGTAATGTGATTTCATTTATTTACCTCAATAATTGAAACGTTTGCAATGAACCACTGTAAAGAAGGGCTGACTCGCCTCAAAATAAATCTGTGAGGACACTTCTACAGCTCGAAACGAATTATCTGCTCAGCTTTTAAATTTGCATGTCCCACTTTTGGTACAATTTTATGCGATTACTTCTAGGGTGCCAGCGCACCGCAAAAGTGATAAGTCGTTGCTTGTTGTCCTAAGCATATCATAAAGTTTCAGTAGGAAAAAATACTCTCTTAAGTGTGTTTTCAATGCGCCTATATTTATTTTCTGCTATTCTGTCAAAGGTTACTGGTGCGATTATTCTTGCAAAGACTGCGCTGATGGTCACGATGTTTGGTTTTCGCGCACGAGAACTAAATTGAAACGTCCCAACCGGAGGAAACACAACGTTAGTAAAAACAGGTCCGCCGTCATTTGTAAACCTCGCATAGTGCAGCAACTGGTGTGCGAAGGGGCCGTTGCCTTGTGTTCACCTTACTATTGGTCATTTGTATATTACTGTGCCTATCAGCGGTCGCCTCTATATATACGCAACTTTAATATTCGAAATGCTAGGCAAGGTGTAGGCTTGAGACAAAAAGCTTTCCGAAGGTAACCTCACGTTTCCTCTATAATTTGGCCACTGTAGCACTCGATTACTGAGCAGAGTAAATAAGATCTTTCTGTCACTGGATAATGTTGCCATTTAAAGCTGTCTCAAACTTTTCACGCAGCAAAAATTACAAAATCGCACTTGGCTTGCTACGCCTTTATTTACTTCGAGTATTTTCTCCCAGACTATTATTAGTACGCGCCTATGATCCAGTGTGCTTTCCTAAACAGCCATTCGTCACATAACCCGCCTCTCCGCGCGTCATATGAAAATCACGCAGCAAGCACAGCAAAATAGCATAGTTTTCAATAATGCAAGACGAAGCGTGGCCACGTACCGTCGCCACCACGGCCAGTAAGAGGCATCATGACGTGAAGCAGCTCTGTCTCTAAAAAAAGTCTAAGTGAAAAACACGAACGACTAACAAACCAAGACATAAGTAAAAGCGAAAACAATGCTTGACTGGGTACGGCCAGTGAAATAGCTCTTCGCTTTTAGCGTGGGGGAAATCACAGGACAAGGAATTGTGCGAGCAGAGTTTAGGCCAAAATTCAATACTCGATAACTCTGATTCTGCGAAGCACGTTCGAGGAATCTCGACGTTCGCGGCTATCATAGAGTTCACCGAACGCCAGAACAAGCGTGGCGAGTCAAGGTGGAAGAGGGGTGGACGCGAATCTCAAGAAAAGTGCAGCGGCAATACCACCTCGCAAGTACATTAACACTTTTGTAGGAATTTTTCTCAACAAAGTCTAAATTTCCTCATTGCCCTCGCACCACTGGAACAATGAAAACATCCCAGATCGTTTGCATACTAAAAAGCAAAAAAAAAAAAACTATTTTATGCTTACGCTTCTATCAGCACATTTAGAAGGGATTTTTTTATGTCCATAATTTCACAACCCGTGAATACATTCTTTGCAGGCCGGACCAGTTCAAAAAGATGCTTAAAAACGTAGTCATCCTGCGTGCTGTTAGGACAAAAGAAGATCTCGAGACAGTAAGTAATCGTTTCTGCGAAGCTCGCTCCTGTCAAATATTGCAGACTGCACAAGACAGTATGAAAGACACGGCAATGCGTCGTTGCAATAATATTTGTCTCACTAACGCTTATTACTAGTCTCGCAAATACCTTTAGCTAGAGTGAAGCGCTTCAGCCAGGCTTAAGCGATGATTTAAAAATGCTTCGGAAGTTCGGTGGGAAGCCACGCGGTAAAATTAGCAGTTGTGGCTCGCATTTTGAGGAACATAAGGATTAAGCTTAAAGTTGGCTTTCTGAATGATAAAGCAACGCAAGCTTTGTCAGTGATTGTAAAACACCTGACTATCGTTTCTTAAAGTAGGTGAGGCTTGAGGTGTTTGGAGCGAACACAAGATGATTCGCTGAAGTCCAGTTTGGTTCTTCAAGGGCAAGAAACACTATTCGCCATAACAATCGAAGCAACAAATGTTCCGCTTTTACCTGAGCTCGAACATATACATGGACGAAGGGACGGACATAATAACAGCGCCTTTGTGTATTCTTCCGTCTGATCCATTTTAAGAATGGCCGACCAGTAACACAGCTAAGGTGGTACACTTGGAAATGTTGCTCATATCAGCAAAGAGGTTAGACATTGAAGTGGGCACCTCGTAGTTAACAATGCCGTTAGCGCATTTAAATTTGTCGTGCCACACGTTATTTTTGTTTGTTGGACACACATACATACACACACACTGAAGTGTTATTCAACGGGAAATGTTCTTATTTTCAATCAAATTTGCCAAGTACTACCGTCAGATCAAGTGTAATGTCGCTAACCCGCTCGACAGGAAAGGATTACCAATAGGTTACAATGGCATTTAGGAGCTTCGTTGCGTTTTTTTCCCTTCTGCGCATTGTTATTTGAGCTCTTCTATCTGCCATTTTCAAAAATGAAGCCACTCCATGCCATCGTGTACAAATGGTCCATCGGGTGCACCATCTCTGGCTTAATACGAGGATCAAGCTAACGCTGTTCACATGCACAGACGGGTCGAGTTCGGGACAGGTGCACCGAACGTAGAACGTAGCTGCATGCCAGTGCGCTCTGCCCGCGAAAGCGCTCCAGTGAGCGAGAGTGCGTCGGTATATCCGGCTAACCAACTTGATAAGTCACCTCAAATCAGGCAAGTGCAAGCTTTGCTAAATGGTATTTGTTGCGTAAGCGAAATTATTCCATTCTGTTTTCCAGGTAAAGTCGCAAGCAAAAAATATCGGCGTCCCAGAAACGGAACCGGTGATAGAAGATCTAAAGAAGACAGTTGCCGCAGACATAACTCCCCTGCAGGACTGGATCAATAAAGCAACCTGAACGCGACCTCGAGAAGAGGCGTCATGTATGATGCAGTAAAGAAAGAAGACAAGACGACTAGCCTTGGCGGAGCATTTGGAAAAAAATGAATATATCAAGCCATCCCTCGAAGTGTTTGATCTGGTTTGGATTGTGGGGTTTAACGTCCCAAAGCGACTCATGCTATGAGAGCCGCCGTAGTGGAGGACTCCGGAAATTTCCACCACCTGGGGGTTTTTTTAACGTGCACTGGCATCGCACAGCACACGGGCGCCTAGCATTTCGCCTCCATCGAAAAGCGGCTGCCCAGGCCGGGATTCGATACCGCATCTTTGGGAACAGTAGTCGAGCGCCGCAACCCCTGCGCCACCCCGGCGGGGCCCCTATAAGTGTCAGTTGTTCTATTCTCTCCCTCGCGGTGGCTATCAGTGACTGAAATGGCTAGTATCGCTAAAAAAGTGTGAAACAAATGGTGGCAGTCACCTTCAATACTCCGTGGTGATTATTTTTGCTTAATACCGGAAATATGATCAAGCGGGATAATGGTGTATTAATCGAGCCGTGGTACTGACAAAAATGCAAAAAATTGTTTGATGTTTTTGCTTCGATGTCTCAAAACCATCCCGTCACCAGCCCTCCGCTTTTCCGGCCACTACGCATATGTGATGGCTTCTCGATGGTTATTAGACCGCTGCTCCCAGGCCGCATTCACTTAACCCTTTTTACCCTGCACGTTCCCCACTAAAGAATCAATATATTTGTATTTTTGTATTTTTTGTATTTTTATTTTGTATTTGTATTTTTAAACATTTTCTTTCATATATACAACGATTCCAAGTTCACAAGTCCCAATGATTGCTCTTCATTTTATAGGAAATTTTATATGCCACAAACGCTATAGCAAGGTGTGTGAGGCTAGAAATGATCCGAAAACTACAAGAAAGAACAATTTTAGGCAGTTCATTTTTTCTGTGCCAGCGCACAGAACAAAATCAACCACGTTTTACAAAAGAACCTTGTGCGCCTGCATGAGCCCAACTTATACATCAGGCGGTTTTTTTTTTTTATTCAATTTCGTTGACCGATGGTCAACATTGCCACGCCGCACAGAATGTTCAACATGATGGCCTCTCTTTGAAAGAACTCCAGATAATGAGCTTAATGGTAGGAGTGAACAAGTCAGTGAGGCAACAGTGGCAGTCGCAGGATCATCGCCCTCCCGGTTCAATACTACCATGTCCTCAGTGAGCGAATCAGGCCAGTGCCACCCGGTACTTGAAGTCAACCAGCTGCTTATCGGCTGATTTATCTTCGCTATAAAGCAGGAAAGCCTTCACAACAGCAAGATCGAAATATAGAAGCAAATCCTTTCAAGTCATTTCTATAAAAGGCCAGGAGCATATCTGTAAATTCATAAAAGGTCTTAACGAATGCATGTATCAAGGGGTTCAGTGCTGTGGATATTTGATGCTGCTGTCACTGCGTGGTTGTCGTCCCAGGTACAGATGACCATTCCTGTGCTTTTCTCAAAAGCATTTGTAGGATTTCTTTGTCATTCAGTCCCTACCTGTATATCAAATATGTTCTTGAGTAATGAGACGCCAACAAAAATCACTGCTGACCACTTACCAACATTCACGAGAAAGCAGAAACCCTGCCATGCAACCTTATTTCATCGTTCATCCGTTCAATCTTGTTTTGTTGAAACAGGCGGAGTGACCACTGGCGAATATCAGACTTGGGATACGAAACAACGGTTTTATAAAATCTGCTTTCTCTCCAATACTATTCAACGTCGCAATGCTAAACTTAGCCCAAAAGCTCTTAATCCCCAGATATATCTGCTTCACCTACTATGGAGATGACGTCACTATATGGGCTACGCCAGGGCAATTCAGGAATTCACCCAAAACAGTCTTGAACGCGGTACGAAGAAATGCGAACTTATCAGGCTGCACAGGAAACAAGTCTCCTGGAGAAATGGTACTTCACCTCGGAGGCAATAAAATTAAAAAAAATGACAAGGTAGACTTTTGAGGATGTAGTTGCCAAGCAATTTGTAAGTGGGTTTTACGATTCGATTGACTCTTCTAAACCACAGTTATTAAATTTCAAGTGATTTGGCTGGTAGCCAGGCATCGGAAAGGGATGAGGGAGGAAGGCACCCACCGCCTAGTCCAAGCCCTTGTCGTAAGCAGGATTATACTACAGTGTCCCCTATCAAAAGATTAGATTTGTTGATATAAAGGTTACTGACACCATTACAAAAGAAACCTATAAAACGGCACTAAACCTCCCAATAAACGCACCAAAGAAACGTCTTTTGGCACTCTTGGTGCACAATACCAGCGATGAGCTCAAGGAGGCAGTGCTAGAGAGTCAGAAACAACGCCTAACAACGCAGGTGGGTCGGGAAGCTTGACGAAATTGGGGCTGTTGCAGGTATTAAGAACAAATCAGAGCAAGTCCTAAATACCGACACCGAAAAAAATCTACGTAAATCTGATACTCTGACCATGCACCACAAGTGGCAGAAAGATAGGCGGAAACCCAAAGTCCAATCACTCGCAAAACAACTGTTCAAAGACCCGGAATCGGTCTACGTGGACATCGGGACCTATGCCGAGCCAGCCAGATTCGCGATAACAGCGGTAAACAATCAGAAGAGTTCAATTATCAGAACTTCGATCTATGCTAAGGATACTGTGGGAGCAAAGTACTTGGTCATAGTCATAACCATGCACAAGGAAGTTAGCGAATGTAGTGACGGACTCGCAACAAGCCTGCGGAGAATGCATGACTGGAAAGCCTTACGGAAGGCCGAGTACCCTATTAAATACACTCTCCCACTCACACACCATAACATGGACACTGGGCACGACGGCCTTGAGAGAAACGAGGTGGAAAATGATCTGGCCCGAACTCTCAAAAACCGGGCTGATTCCCATCCCTACCCCATACCTTGCACCGGACCGCATGGGGACAGAATAAACATCTTAGGCTAGAAAAAGAAATTTTTACTACCACAAAAACATCTATCATCCTCGGACGCCATCCACTAGAGTTAAATACAGGCCAACAAATTTCTTAATTTGTTTTAAACAATTTAAATTTTAAACAAAAACAGTCAAACGAAATAGCCGTGTTAGTGCCCTTGATGCTGAGTAAGCCTCACACTCTACCATGCTTCTTGAGAATGTCTGGTGAAAACTGGAAAATAGTTAATAGTGCCACACCCAACACAAGAGCAATGGGAGGCGGCGCTGACCAGCGACAGCCTGGACCGGTAAACCCGAATTACCCAGCTAGATCGTAAGTCATCTGTCGCCAGCAGACTCCCTGGACTAAGTGCACCGACCATCTAGCTCCTGCCAATTATCTTCAATAAAAGGTTCCTCTTTCTCTCTTCCTGCCCACCTTATAAATGAACTTTTTTAAAGCAGCGGAATCCAAGAAATGTAGTTTATATTTTCCTATATGTATACAACTATTTTTCTATAAACTGATGGTGATGAATTTTCGTCGTAGAAGGGCTGCATTTGTCAAAAAGCGTCAGCCCAAGAGCCCTTCATTCGACAGTTGACCTCAGAGATGCCGATGACCCGTCCAGGAGGAATTTCCCGTCACAACACCGATGCGTACGCGGCGGCACTGAAGATAGAACCCCTCACGTTCCACAAGCGAGGCGATTCGTCAGATATTTTGGCCACCACTCCTTTTTTTTAAAAGCATTTGATAATTTTACATCACCTACTCGTTTCAAATTACAAACATTAGGATTGTTGAATCTTAATCATTCCGCATTCGCATTTTCTTAACAGGAAACAAATTGTAAAATTTGAAAACTACTTATACTGCCAAATTACAGCCAAGGAGTACCACGAGGCTTCATTCTAGGCTCTGATTATGAGCTCTCTCGCGAAAAAAAAATTGTATATGTGCCACGTGAAGCGACTTTCGTTTCTTTTTTTTTTTTTCTTTAGCCATTTGCTTGTATTCCGCTTTTTGGTTGCATATAAAGTGACCGTTCTGTCGAATAAATATTAGTTGGAAATAGTGCTTATTCGTGTCTGCACTTTTCCGTGTTCTCCGCGCTTTGCGTTCGCTATGCATTATCAACTAGCCCTCTGATAAGCATTCGGGATTCCACATTCTGGAACTTGCGTTTGTCTAAACATGATGTAATATGAAATATCTAATTTACATTTCCTTGGCACATTGTATTCGAGAGCCTTTTATCAGCGGTTCGTCCAATGAGCCGCCGATAAAAGCGACGTCACCCTCGTCACGAACAACAGCGACTGCGTTGAAAAAAAAAAAAAATAATAATGGAGCGTCTGTAGGACGAAAACATGCACGTCCAGACTTTACACTCAAGCTAGAAAGTGACCGTTCAAAAGATTCTGACTGGCCTATTCTGATTTTTTCCACCCCTACAAAAGTCGTTATACTTCCCGCTTATTTGACACAATGGATATTTAACTGTTTTATATGGCCTCTTGAAGATCATTAAGCCAAACGTCCTGATGTGACCTGGAGCTATCACGATTTCTCATGTGGAGCCTTTCGGAATACTTGCACAAGGTCACTGCACCACTCCGAAGGAAGGGGCTAGCATTTATACATAACGCTTTCAACTTTAACGAAAAAGTACATGAATTGCACACTGATAGCGCGACCAAAAAAAGCTGATACTAGGTGACTGCTTAGTGCACACCATAGTACGTGTGAATCTCGTTGCATATTTGTGCCGACCAGCGCTGCAGGACAACGACGTACTATGTGAAAGAAGGCCTACCAACACAATGGTTCTCCTAAAGCTACTGCACTTTGGCTTCGTAAAAGCGTGCTTTCTCTTTAGATGTACAGCATATTAACAGGTTCATGCCACGGCAATGGGAGAATAGAGCTCGGTCATAGTTATTAACCACACTACCGAAACATCAGAACCCCGCGTACCAGCTTTGTTCTAGCAGCGTCCGAAGGTCTTTCTGCGTTACACCCATGACTGCTTTTGCACGATCAAGGAAAATTCCTTTGAGGATTTCACGAATGACACAGCATTGAAGATTCTATTCAAGTCTCAGTTAGGTAGAAGCCATGCTGGCTGTCTCTTCTTTTCTGGCCGTCATGGCTGAGCGACGTGGCAATTTCTTTCGTTCAAAGTGTACAGAAACGGCCCACACAGCCAGTGATATTTTTGTTTTAATTCCGCTCATCAAGCACTGTGGCGCTCCTTTCCTCGTCCAATGAGCCGAAAAAAATCTGCTCAAGACCTAAAGATCAAGCCTCTGACTCAACGAGTGCGCAGATACCCGAAGAACTTTATGGATCGTTGTACGACGGTCACCCCGTCCATCTGTACCAATATGTCCACGCCCCTCAACCCTCCCGTCCATAGCTAAGCCTGAGATGTCCGCCGCTCTGTACTTGGCGTGACTGAATAATTGGCTCATTTCCTATGCACTAGTGATGTCAACAAGCCTCACGTTCCCGCGCGCAAGCTTTAGCATGAGATGGTGGCCGTCAATGACACGCTAAATAAAGGGAAATTTCCCGGAGTCATGAATAAAACTCCCTGCTGGAGTGGTAGTTTCGAAAGACTATTAAGGGATCGCAGGAATAACGTCACAGCCTGACGAGCTCTTCTGGCTCGCTTGCGAACACTTGGAAAACGACGGAGCGAAAGATCACTTCGAAGGAAGCGAAAATTATTGGCTGGGAACAGAATTGGCTACTATGCCAATATCAAGAGTTCTAATATTTAAGACCAAAAAAAAACACAGTTATTCGCAACGTCCGTAATTTTCCTCTGATGCATCGCGTGATTGCTGCTATTGACCTAAGTTTTTTGCTTTTACATTTTCGTTCTGTGAACAAGCCTTTTATGTGGAAGCCGAAGCGTCGCCAACTAAGTGAAAAAGTACTGCGTCATGAGGTCCAACCGGCTTTTCAACATTTCCTGAACCGTCGACCTGCTGCGCAAAGGAAAAAAAATATCCTCACAGCATAGCGAATTTCTACCCGGGAATTTCTTGTGGGAAGAGGAGACGTAACTGGGTGGCTATGAAAGCGAGTTTTTTCTTCCTTGCTATCTTAAGCAACATCAGACAAATACAGGCCAATATGTATAATAGATAAGCGTCACACAAAATGTATGGTTATTTTAAATTTCCACAGGCGTGCCATATCATTAAGAATGCTTACCCTCGGATAACTAAAGTGATTTGCTTTGGGCTCCATACACTTCTCGTGGCTATCGCCGAAACCGTCCACGTTTTTTTTTTTTTTTTTTTTTTATGAACGATATTTATTACCTCACGGAAACTAGGCTTATGTAATAAAAAATGATGAAATGATAATTTAAAGGTATGAGGTTTGCTGATCTTATGAGATCCAGAAGTGGGCGGGGATGTGGTCCCTAAAATGCACGCTGGTCATTGCCCGTCGTCGTCTTTATCAACTTCTGTTGAAAGTCGAAGTCGTCATCAACTTGGGTTGATGAAGACGACAAGATCAACTGTTGGAGTGGAACAGTCTCTTTTTGTTTCTCAATGACCATTTATTTGGTTGTCAATTTTATTTTTAGTTTTGAAATAAATTTACTCTACCAGAGCAGGTTTTGTCAAGTCTTGTATTTCATCGTTGCTCACATCTAATGTATGTGCGGCCACATCAGCCAATTTTGGAACAAAGCACATGCTGCAGCTCATTAGCGTGCCTTAGTCGCGAGAAACGCGTGCGCCGCCGAAGAAGAAGTATTTGCAAACTGCTTGATTTGCTTTCCTGCCAGCAGCCGTCCTAGGTGAAGTCAGTATTCCCAGCTCCCGCCTACTTTTTTGGAAGGAAGATGCAGCCAGAGGAGAATGTGCAGCGGCCTCTTGACCAGCCTTTTCAGCAGCCGTATCAGCAGCCGACTTACGTGAGCTGAGCCTCCATTTGAGTCCTATACTTCCGTGCTTGTGCTGACATCTAACAATGGCCGTCTTTGTTTCTGTCATCAGGGGGGCGTTATTAGACGTTCTGTAAGTGACTCTCGCGAAACAGCATTTTTTATGCCAATTGATAAAGACACATCATGGTGCTTTTGTTTAAAGCCGGCTTCAATTAAGTCTCAAAGTTTACGTTCTTGCCCTGCGTATTCTTAAACGGCGTTCTAGTGGTGGTGCATGATAACGTTAAGAAAGCATGGCCACAGTGGTCGGTGTGGTCGTAGACATTTATCATAAATAGTTGACTCCTATTATTGGAGAAGATTGGCTGCTACGTTCAATAGCAGCAAAAGCTATTGGATGAAGGCATTCGCTGATTTGATTTTATTCACAAAGAATTATTGCACCTAATCGTGCATTCTCTCACACATTAAAAGTATGCATTTGCCCCCCCCCCCCCCCCCCCCCCCCCGGGGTGGTGCAGTGGTAGGGCGCTTGACTACTGTGCGAAAAGATGCGTGATAGAATCCCGCCCTCGGCGGCCCCTTTTCGCTGGAAGCGACAAGCTAAGAGCTTGTGTGCTGTGCGATGTTACCCAGTCGAAAAAAACTACAGAACTGTGTCAAAAATACGACAAAATATCCTGTAGTTCTGTTGTAACCATCAGATTTTTCTGTAGTTCTGTAGTACTTTTCATTAGTTCTGTAGTTTTTCTGTAGCACTTTTCTGTTGTAACTACAGAAATTTCTGATGTTACTACAGAATGTTCTGTACTCCCAACAGGTTTCCCATCAAAAACCGCACAGAAATTCTGTCGTAACATCAGAAAATTTTCTGTAGTTTTTTCCGACTGGGTAGCGCATGTTATAGAGCCCGAAGTGGTCAAAATTTCCGGAGCCCTCCACTACGGCGTCTCTCATAGCCTTAGTCGCTTTTACACGTTAAACCCTACAAGCCACAAAGCAACCCAGTCTCCATTTCTTCTCGTGTGGTATGTTTGTTTTGTCAGTGCGGTGGGCAATCTGGCGTGTCGCTGGTGCATCTAACTATTTTGTTTATGTGAGTGGATGCGTGCGTGTGAATAAGGAATGGCTCCTGTAGCTTAAGTCTGACATTAACTCGGCTCCGGTAAAAAATCGTAATCCCTCTTAGAAGCCTCTCACAATCACGCATTGCGGGAGAATGGCCTGTTCAGGCTCGCATTATTCATCTCCATATGGGTTGTGCTGCGGGTCAAGGGTCCTATATAAAATGTCCTGACAACGCACTCATCATTACGCCTGACGTATGGCAGTCTCCACGCATCAAGCCTTTTCCGATACATTTCTTCAAGAACTAAAATTAATGATGATGTAATATTAATTAGTTGATTTTGGGAGACAGTATTGAGGGTACATAAGCAGCAGCTGTAATTTTGGCAGTCACGAGTACGAACAAAAATTATTTTAAAATCGGGGGAATGCCTTAAGAAAAACAAGGGTGGGTACTCGGAAATCACTGCTTGTTGCTCTTGTGCTGCGTAATGCGATGGCTTCGCTTTTTTAGGTTTTAAATTACTGGAAACACAGCCGTCACATTTTCTTTGAGTGATACCGCCAGGTTTCAGCGACATTTGTTGCGCATATTACAGTCGCCAATAACACTGCACTGCTCGCAGGTAGTCGTTTTCGAATACAGGCTAAGAACACTGGGCAGGCCGAGGCACTGTCTGTTAAAGAGCTGGCTAATCTAATCGCGACAGGTCCGTCTGTTCGTCTTGTTTTGCACGATGGGCATTCATAAATAACGCATTTTGCCTTCGCTCGTGTTTTCGTGAAGCAAACGAACAGAAAGACCGCGTGCATTAAACGGGCGCGGTCCCATTGAACGATGAGCCATTTGGACGCCACGCCTACTCGCTGAGCATGCGCACTTGTGTAGCTGTGAATCGCTTGTTTTAAAAAACGCAAGCATCTCGTACGCGAGAAACTATTGTTGTTTGAAGCGGATTTCTGTTCATTCGCTTCAGGAATTTTCGCTCCATTGCTTTGTACCACCAGTTGTGAAATTTTGTAACAAGTGGTTAATCTCGAATCAGTACGCTGCCAGGATTTGAATCATACGAGTTCATTCCTACGCTTCGTGCAGGTTCACGTCCCTGAGCGAAAGGAGTCCAGGAATTCAGGTGGCGTCAGCCCAATCGTAGTCTGCCTTCTGCCGCTGCTCATCCCGGCCTTGTTAGCCGTCGCGTTGGGCATCCGGTACTTCACCCGAGGGTCACGTGTAGTGTTTGTCACAGACTCCGCCACCACGTCTGCAGCTACCTTAAGGGAGACTCCGATGATAACGGCCGAATCGACAGACTCGAAGGCGGCAGCTGCCTCCAGTGCGACAGCCGACTCGACGCAGCCGGCCGGCTCGATGGCCACTGCCGACTCTACGGCCGATTCCTCCATGACCTATTCCTCAACGCCCGACACATCCACGGCCGACTCATCGATGGCCAGCTCATCCATTGCCGACTCATCCACGGCAGACTCATCTACGGCCGACGCATCGACGCCTAATTCTTCGACGGCCGATTCTTCAACAGTCGATCCCTCGAGGGCCGATTCCTCGACCGTTTATTCCTCAACATTCGATTCCTCGACAGTCGACTCCTCGGCAGTCGCTTCCTCGACAATCGATTCCTCGAAAGTTGACTCCTCGACAGATGGTTCCTCAGCAGCCGCTTCCTCGACAGTCGATTCCTCAACAGTCAACTCCTCGACGGTAGACTCATCGTCTTCTGCCTTGCCGCCATGACCAGATGTGAAGGCAGGAGAACATGAGATTTTTCGTAGAAAAGTTATTGCTCAATAAAGCAAAAAGCGAAACAATCTTCCCAACCTAATTTCAATTTGTTGTGAATGACTGCTTTTAGTTAAGTGGCGGGAGGTGAAGGGTGGCTGTTCCTGACCCTATGGGGCTGGGACGGTAGGTCAATGTCGCCTGCGGCGAGGGCTAGCCAGCGACTAGCGGCTCGCATACCAGATCCAATTCGTATTGAATGACCACGCGTGACCTTTTAAGTGCTCAAAGCCAAGTGGATTCTGCGACCCGCCTTTCAAACTCAACCTCGACATCGCCAAACCTCATAAAATTGGACAATGCAACCCTGCTTTTAACAAGAAAGGAGCACCTCCGGCGCCGTACACGTGCTCTTATACCTCCGTGTACGGTAAGCCTCCCCCGCGGTCTAACCCGTGCAGAGGAGGTGGCGCTTCGGGGGATTAGAGTTGGGGTGGCCCTAACACCAGCAGTGATCCGAAAGTGGCCACAATTTCGGTATTTATATCCACACCCTGGGTGCCCCATCTGCAAGTCAAGAAATATAGAAGCTGACATCCATCACCTACTGTGTCCAGCGTTGAAGCCAACGCGGATCCGGCACCTGGTGGCAGCTGGCCTCTCTCCCCATAATCCGCAGTCATATGCTGTTTGGACACTGGGACCGCATCATCGTTCACTCCTCGATTTCATTGCATCAGCCAACCTTTTTTCATTTATTTGACCACACCCTTCATCCATCATAATATTCATTTTATGCCCCGGGGCAATAAACTTCGCAAAAAAAAATGTTTATCAGTTGTACGCCGTCATTGCAACCGCCACTGCTGGTGGTGGACGACGGCTGTTGTTGCGGCGCGTTTTTCTCTCTCTCTTCTTTTTCTTTCTTCTCGGCTTTCTCTCTTCTGTCTGCACGAGGCAGCAGAGGTGGCTCAGCTGCATTTTCTTTTCCTTTTTCCTACAGCCACAGCTACAACGCAACAACAACAACAAGCTTGCTTTTAGTCAAGTCTATATTTTGCATTGAAAACATGTGGTGTGTGCCTATACGAAAGACTGAAGTGTGTCATTTGGGGGGGTTAGGCGGACGGCGTGTTATGGGGTTAACTTACGAAGTGATGAGAGGTGGAAAGCTCGAATAATTTTTATACAGTCTATCCCGGTTATATTGAATTCGAGAGGATCGCGGAGTAGTTCGATATGCCGATAATTCGACAATAAAACGTGTAAACAGATCAGCTTCTCTATAACCCAGAACAATGCGCACGGCGTACCCACGCTAGCGCCGCGCTTCCTGATACGGTATACGGTCCCGTCGGCATACTGGTAGCTCACCGTTCGCTGCGAGTCCAGCTTCTTGAGAAGTGCATGTGCGTCCAACAGCCGTGTCGAGCATCACTTTGCGACAGACGTTGAGAAGAGGAGTGCGTCCCTACGTGCCGTTCAATGGGTGCGAGTATGTGCTGCCAGTATTTCATACACTCTTAATCTGGTTCCACATGCGCTCCGGTTATAAGTGGAACTTTTAAAAACGTTTCGCTTATAAGCGGTTTTTAAAATGTTGCACTTATAACTGGAACTAATGTGAATCTAGATTTATAGTGTAGAAACAGATCGGGATATCTACGCTCGCGTCTTGCACCGCGCGGTACAAATGCCTTTCCGGTTGGGGTTGACATCAAAGCTGCTGCATACGACGTTCAGGAAGAAGCCATAGCTGATAACAAAAGGTCTGATTCTATAACTGCTACACTATAAATGCAACAATCACACATTTAAAGTTGAGCACAGTTCATTTCTTCTTCGACAGCGAAGCCGTCCATGCAGGAACCGTCGCAAGCCTTCTGTCAGCCCGGCTGGCTTCACCTAACAACCGCCAATACATCGAACTCTGGCCTTCCCGCATCACAATAATGTCACATTAAAAACAATCGCTTCACACGGAAATCTACTTTCAGTCGAACTCGGCATCAGCTCGTCCAGCGGTTTTACAGCGTTGACGCTATCAGCAGGTGGTCAAGGCTGCGCTACCGCCCCGGCTCTGAACGCGAAAAGAGACCGTTTGACATCTTTATTAGAGGCGCCCCTTTCAGGTGCATGGCGTCCAGTTCGATATATAGAATATTCCATTGATTAGGAGTTCGATAAAGGCGAACATACTTCTATACTTTGCTGCGAGATTTTCGTGATATTTTGAGAATTTAATGCAAGCAAGAGTTTTATATTCGATATATCCGCGATCAACTCTATATGAGATTATTTAACGTGCACCAAGGCCCGACAGAGCACGAGCGCCTTCCGCCTCACGTCCACAAAACGCAGCCACCGCTGCCAGAATCAAATTGGGGGTTCCCCAGCTCACTATTCGAGCGCCCTTCGTCATCTGTTACGACAGCATTTTCGAGGCGTTCGTGCTGGGAATAAATGGTTTGGTTTGGTTTGTGGGGTTTAACGTCCCAAAGCGACTCAGGCTATGAGAGACGCCGTAGTGGAGGACTCCGGAATTTTCGACCACCTGGAGTTCTTTAACGCGCACGTGCACTGACATCGCACAGCACACGGGCACCTTGCTTTTCGCCTCCATCGAAAAGCGACCGCTGAGGCCGGGATTCGATCCCGCGTCTTTGGGAACAGTAGTCGAGCGCCGTAACCACTGCGCCACCCCGGGAGGGGGGGGGGGGGGGGGGGGGATGAAGGCTGTCGCACGCATGCTGGAGGTTAAACGCAACAGGTCAATTTTAATAGTTTAATGGCTTAAGTCGAACAAAATGGCTGAACAGGCTAACACGCGATGCACAGGACACAAAACCACAGACCTGTGCACACATAAGCTATATAGAGCCCGTGGCCACGCTGAGTGGCCATCGAAGAAGTTAGAGCCGATCTGGTATCGCAAACGTACGGCTGCGTAGTGCTGCTGCATGTTATGGACACAAAGAAGGGCTTCCCCTACTCCTCGTGCAAGCAAAACAGGAAAAAATTGATCATCTGGACTGCAACACTTTTCCAAACGTCTGTAATCTTATAAGCACATCCTTTCAGCGGGGAAGAGCAATACTCTACTACACAACATGGGGCTGTCGGAAAATCACAGTGGTCTTCCCTAGAAGCCCACCTGGAACAGTGGGAAGCCGTACTGTCCAGAGGTGACATGTGCAGTGAAAGTTTACCTGAACGAACTTCAATGGGCATAACGGGAAACATTTTGTTAAACTGAAAGTTCGCTGAACTGAAATAAGTTAGTGGAAGCTTATTTCCATTCGCTCAAAGAAACATAGGCAGTTCAAATGATATCTCAACTCATTCATTTCTCACTGGGCTCATTTGCAAGCGATGAATACAGTAACCTTTTGCAGCACTGTTGAACTTCGGACTGCAGTGATTTGAAATCAAGCACCATGTCCAAAATCTCGCAGGCCTTGTCCGGCACATTGATCTGCTGGATAAAAAAGGTCTTCACTTCCTTCATGCGGTAATAAACGTGGTTCAACATAAACATATTCAACAAAATATTCGGGTTGTGCTTGTTGAATTGATTAAAACTTTAATTTCCACCGATTTAGGAGGCCCCCTACTCCCCGCTCCTGGCACGCAGGCCTGAGGAACGGGGGCTGGAACCTCCGCGACTAAGGACTGGCGAATATACATTGGTTATTCGCGGCCTCAGCCGCCAGGCGGACGGCTTTCTGCTGGTCAGCGGGGACGTCGCTTCGCAGCAGGATTACCCAGGCTTCTCTACTTTTAATGTTGTCCCTAGCGCCCGGAAACTTAGGGCATTCCCAAAGTATATGGTCGAGGGTCCCCCTAGCTTCGCAGGCTTTACATTTATCATTTTTTCTCGCATCTGTATGGGTGTGAAACAACCAGACAGGGTTCGGGAAATTTCCGGCTTGTAATCGCCGCCAGGCTATGGCCTCTTTATTATTTAAGCTAGGATCCGGTGGCGGCATCAGACGTCTTCCTAATCTATAATTTTCGATTATTTCTTTATAGGTTTGCAAACGTTCGTCCATCGCCTGGCAGTCGGGCGGCTCCGCGTTTGCCCGGAAGTAGAGATCTCGAGCTAAATCATGGGCCGCCTCGTTGCCAGGGACGGACGTGTGTGCTGGGACCCAAATTAGGGTGATTTTGTGCTTGTTGAAATGCTGCGTATGACGTGGGAGACGCTGGATAACAGCACAAAAAAAATATTTGTTTTACTGAAATGAGCAAGAACTCAAGATCGTTGAAATAAAAGGACTTTGTGTAGCAGTCACTGGTTCTTCGGGTGGAGGGGGGGGGGGGGGGGGGGGGGAGAGAGAGAGAGAAATATTTTAATGACAACAGGAGATGTCTGCCTGGTGATAAGCCTAGCATGCTACTCCTGATGAGAGTTGAGGTATGAGGGTGACAGAGTGTGGGAGGGGAAGGGGAACTAAATGAGAAAAAAAGTGAATCGGTGTCGCACACTTTCACACGCACATAATCACACACAGATGAGTTTTAAAGGGTATTGATCAACCCTGTGTCCTTAAGAAAAGTTAACTATCACACGCACATAATCACACACAGATGAGTTTTAAAGGGTATTGATCAACCCTGTGTCCTTAAGAAAAGTAACTATCACACGCACATAATCACACACAGATCAGTTTTAAAGGGTATTGATCAACCCTGTGTCCTTAAGAAAAGTTAACTATCACACGCACATAATCACACACAGATGAGTTTTAAAGGGTATTAATCAACCCTGTGTCCTTCAGAAAAGTTAGTAAGGCCTTGGTAGCTCGCGCAACAGACGATCCTTCGCACCAAGGACCCAGGACATGTTCAAGGCGCAAGGTTGTGTCTTTAGGTAAGCTTAAATTGTTGCGCAGTGTCCTGCGATGTGCAGTAAACCGTTGACAGGAGGTTACCAAATGTTCAAAATTTTCACACACATCACATGTAGAGCACAGAGGCCTGCTCGCAATGCCTATTTTATGTAGGAAGTAGTTTGTGTATGACACATTCAAGCGGATTCGGTGTAGACAGTTTCGATGCCACCTGTTCAAATTGTGAGGAATTCGAAAGACGCAAGTGGGATCTATTCGGATTTAAGAGAGTTCGTGCAGCTGACTAGTACGCTTAAATGATGTTCGTTCAAGTGGTATTCTACTGCACCACGAAGTCCAACTGGTCGTGAGAAGTCAATAGATGCTGGGTAGCAGTCGCCACCTGCTGGAGCCCTGGACTGAGACCCGCCCTTTAAGCGTTTCTAATCCTCCTCACAGCGAAACAAAAAACATTTTCTCTATTTCTCAGTCATAAGACGTAAGCTCCGCTTCTTTCGCTGCCTTCCACCCCCTTATGTAGTACGCTAAGAGAGAAAAACAACAGTAATGAGTAATGTGTTCCGCATGTTTACAACCCTTGCGAATTCATTGATTACATTAGGTCTCGTGACGTCAAAGAAATGCTGATAATTGCCCGGTCATGTCACCTGTCGAGTACCACCTGTGAAACGCACACGCGATTTTTGTCCATAGTCAGAGAGGCTTAAATACGGCCGAGTTTCGCTTAATGGGAAATTACAAACTGGCAGCTTCCCACACCCCCTCTTATACAGCAGGATCTTTCCGGATCAGATAGCCCCCATGTGTAAACACTGCTCAACTCCAGCCACACTCATACACATGGTGTGGACTAGTACACATTGCAACACAGACAACACAAACACCCCAGAGACGTGGGAGTCACTCCTGTGTACTTCCGAGCCAGCAGATCAACGCTGGCTTATCCAGCGCGCGGTAAAGGCCGCAGCATCCCAAAGGATCCCGCCGACCTCCTCTAAGTCAGCGCAACCGGTCCTTTGACTGCTCCCCTGTTTTTGGGCGCAATAAATGAGTTCACCACCACCACCCAGTACAAACTATATACCCAGTGCCGGGCCATGTCACCGGCAAGCTACCACCTGCCAGTGGCACACTGGCACACTCTAAGTAGTAGCAACGCGCATGCACACGTTCCCGGGAGTAACAAAATAACGCAGCATAGCCCTCCCTGGACGGTGGTGGAAAAAAGTGCAGAGACAGAAGTGGTATGACGGGAACGTTGAGGTTCTGGGTTGACACTAGGACGTAGAAAAAAAATTTCTTAGATGACCCTTAAGATCAGAGTGGCGAAAGCCTACCCTTCCTCTCCTATCATTTGCCTCTCATCATTTGCCTCTTATCGGCTTTCGTTGCACGGCTACATATAATTATAACTCATTTACAGGAAGCGAAAGGCGCAGTATCTGTCACACTTTCGCCGGCAAGTGTGTTTGGATGGTACACCATCACTCCTGCCGCGTGACGTTCCTTGTCGCGCGTTGAAGTGTGGCAATACAGATGGTAGGAATGCTAGTTGGGAACTAATCTCATGGAATCTCGCAGAATATGACAGATCTCGCCCACAGATCTTGCGCACAGATCTTGCGCACAGATCTTGCGCACAACTCTCGAGCACAGGATTTCGTTCCATGAGCATACAAAGACTTTCGCCTTAAAATAAAAAAAAAAAACATTCTGCTGAGTGCGCATCCGACTGATTCTGGTCCTGCCTCTCAACGGCGCGCTGCGATATAATGCCCAACTTTAACCAAGCCATACAAACGTCTCTGAATGACTTGAGTAGCGTGTCTTATTCGACATCCGAAGGGCCTAACACTACTGTGCTGTCCATTTGATAGCTCCTGCAAATTTGGCCAGTCAATGATCTGCAATACCACTTGCCAAATATCAGCTGCCCGAGCAACGCCGGTGGTTTTAAGACGAAATTCTTTATAGGCTCATGAGTTTGGTCAGGATTTGTACGCCAGCGGAGGGTGTCACAGAATCATTGTAAAGATATGAAATTATTGATCAGTAAAAGAATTATTGTAGAGGTGAAAAAAAAAATATCCCCGTGCAAAATTTTGCTGATGTGGAATAATTAGTTAATTAATTAGAGGTAAAAAAAGGATGACCTAGAATTAACTCGAGAGACCACTGACGAGACTTTCAATGCATGATTTCTTACATACCAAGGTAAATGACAGAACTAAACTGATATTAACCAGCGATATTAATCTTCCGGGAATTGACAGGGCTAAACATGTTAGGTTAGTAATGCTGCCGAGTCCCATGTGTTTATTCTGTCGCTGCTGTGAATCATTTCATGTCGTGCGACTGCTATTGCAATTGGGTGGTGATGTTGAAAATTCTGGACCTAAGATTGATAAGGTTCTAAAGGTTTTCAGAAATTCAGGCCTTTCAAACTCTACTTCAAAATAGATAACAAGATGTGCAAGCGTGGCTAAGTTATCCAAGGAGCACTAGCGTCATTTAAAGCTCATTAGGATAAGGCAGAAAAGTGTGAGGTAGCAATTACTGCCGTGCAAAAACAAGCGTCACACGTACATAGTCAAAAAACATGACGACCTAGAAAATCGAAGCAACCGTAATAGCCTCGTTATCTTTGGTGTAAAGGACGACGATGAAGAAGATAATACATCCTTGAGCAAACATGTAACGGAAAGCTTATTTAAGGAGACACTAGGGGTAAATATCAAGTCGCTCGAAAGTATTCATCGTTTCGGAAGAAAAACCACAAACAAAGAACAGTCCGTAATGCTCCGCTTACACGATTTCTCTAAGAAAGCTGCGGTACTTCGAAACTGTTTCCAACTGCAGCCCGATACCATATCTGTTTCTGGGTACTCTTCGCCAGCTGTTCGAAAGTGCAAAAAAAAAACATATGGCAGTCATCTAAGGTTAATCGGGCGAAAGGCTAAAAAGTGAGCCTTCGGTTTAATAAGCTGAAAATTGGTGATAGCTTGTACACTGGGATGACGTGAAAGCAAAACTCTGCTTAAGCGTAAACGCAAAGATGAAGAAGCTGGCTCGAGCAGCACTGATGAGTGATCGAAAGGAGAAGAAGAAGACCAAAAAACAGCGGCCACTTACCCTTGAAAAGAGAAAAACTCCAATAACTTTTGCTGCTGTGCTTCCCTGACATCATGGTAATCACGGAAATCTGGCTGCACCCTGATATCAATAACTCTGAACTAGTTTCAGTGTCTTATAGAATTTTTCTTACAGATCATGATTGTCGCGGTGAGACGTAGCCATAGTAATCAAACACGTCATTTCACTTATAAACCATGGAGTCATAACTGGCCACGAAAGTGTCTTCCACCCTTAACGCGTACGGCACGTCAGTTCTGATAAATGGTGTGTACAAGCGTCCTAACGTTCCCGTCGAATATCTTATGCAATTGCATGATTTCTTGCATACCAAGGTAAATGCCAGAACTAAACTGATATTGACCGGCGCTTTTAATTTTCCGGGAATAGACTAGCCTAAACATACGTTTGACACTAGAAAAAAAAGAAAGCTGTGATCTCTTGATCAGTCTGATGTTTCGTTTTTCATTAACTCAGCTAGTTACTCATTCAACAAGACAGAAGGGGACACCGCAGCAATGCTGGGCCTGGCATTTGTTTCGAACACTCTCGAGCCGTAAATTAGAATAGAAGATGGTATTTCTGATCACCAAATTATTTTACTGACCCCCTACGGACTAACGTCACAGGAACTTAAAGTAAAACTATCCCTCAGTTCAGTTCAGTCGTTCAGTCGTGTCCGACTCTTCGTGACCTTATGGACCATGTCACGCCACGCTTTCCGGTCTCTCACTATCTTCCTAATATCCCATAACTTCATCTGCAGTGCCTCGAGGATGCCATCTAACCATCGCGTTTGCTGCCTACCCCTTGTCCGGCGACCCTCAACCTTTCTCAACATCAAATATTTCTCCAGCGACTCCTCTCTTCTCATCAGATGACCAAAGTAGCTGAGTTTTAACTTTAGAATTTGACTCTCCAATGAGCAGTCATGGTTTATGGTCGACAATATCGACTGGTTTGATCTTCTGGCAGTCCAAGGAACTCTCAAGAGTCTTCGCCAGCACCACAATTCAAACGCGTCAATTCTTCGGCGGTCAGCCTTCTTCACAGTCCAACTCTCGCATCCATACATCACAATTGGAAAGACCATAGCACGAGTTATACGGATCTTGGTTGGCAGGCTAATGTCTCTGCTCTTTACTAGGCGGTCAAGGCTAACCATTGCTCTCTTTCCCAGAAGCAGGCGTCTCCTAATTTCATGGCTGCAGTCTCCTTCTGAGGTAATCTTGGAGCCCAAGAAGAGCAAATCTGTCATAGCTTCCACTTCTTGTCCCTTGATGCTCCAGGACTTGATAGGGCAAGACGCCATGATCTTTGTCTTTTTAATGTTCAGTACTATCCCTAGATTGAATAAAAAAATTACAACAGAGCTGATAATATACGCATCATACACTATTTCGAAACAGCGTTTGAGTATTTATCCCAGATACCTTCATATGATGTTAATGGTTTATGGGAAACATTTGAGGGTCCAATAAAACATTGTAACGATAGTTTTATTCCCACCTTACGTAAAATAACTAGCCAGAAAACATCCTGGGAACCTCGCTGTATCATCCACTTGAAAAGACAATTGCAAATAATGCGCCGGAAAAAAAACAGAATCCTCTAGTCATTGCTCACCTACCTACTACGTTGAAACTGGAATTGAAGAAAGCAAGAGATAGCTTTGATTCCAACACTCTAACAAACTTCATGCGCGAACAGCCGCAAAAATTCTGGCTCTATCTGTCAAAACCAGAAAACCCAATAGCCCAAATTAAGTTTTTTGAATCTGTCCCAAATGGTGCACACGCTATTGCTAATGCTTTCTACTCCCATTTCCACTCTGTGTTTACACGTTCTTCCCATCCAAGAGACGTTTTGTCTGCACCTGACTCGGTCATGCCTGATGTTATTATATCTGAGCCAGTCCTACTAAATCTCCTCTTGAACACTGACACGAAAAACAGTTCGGTCCCGATAATCTTCCCACTGCGTTCCTAAAGCGGTATGCTTAGCAGCAAGCTCCATTCTCACAAAATATATTTACGGCAACCCTTCAGTCAGCTGCGCTGCCTTCAGACTGGCTCGTTCAAAAAGTAATTCTCGTTCACAAAGATGGTAACAGGTTACACATAGACACATACCGAATAATTTCTTTTACTTGCCGCTGTTGGAAAGTAATGGAACATACCATTAACAAATTCATAATTACTCATTTAGAACTCAATAACCTTATTTACGCTAAACAACATGGCTTCAGGAAAGGCCTTTCTACGACAACACATCTTCTCGAAATTGTCCATACTTTGCAGAAATAATTAATTTAGGACTTCAAATAGACACAATAATTGCAGATTTCTCCAAAGCTTGCGATAGCGTCCTTCATTGCAACTGATTGAAAAACTTAAATGGCATAGACTCAAGCACAGTTGCGTAGATATCATCTTATCTATCACTCCGATCCAAATATGTATTAACAATGTTGAGTCTGACATCATTGAGGTGTTTTCTGATGCTCCGCAGAGGGTCTGTTTCGGGTTCATTCCTTTTTTTGGTGTATATTAACGACATCCCATCATGTGTGGAGCCTAACATAACAGTACGTAGACGATCGTGAAGTTTACACAACTGTTCGGCCTCTGAATAATCAAATCAGACTAAATTATCTCACTAAACAACATCGCGAAATGGTGTGATAAATGGGTTATGAAACTCAGTGTCCACAAAACAGCATGCATCAGCTTTACTCATAGAACATACCGAGCATATACACTTACACCACAACATCAGACACTGTAAAATATTTAGGTGAGACGTTCTCAAGCACACTCAACTGAGCTACTCACATTGACAACCCATGCACAAAGGCATTCAGGCAGCTCAATTTTTTGCGTCGAAAATTGGCTACAGCACCACCTCGGGTCAAACTAACTGCTTTCAAAACCCTAATTCAGCCGGTACATGAGTGTGCAAGTATCGTATTGTCCCGGCATCAATCCTATCTCGTTGATAAACTAGAGAGAATACAGCGCATGAGACTCCGTTTTATTCACTTTATATACTCGCCGTACGATAGCGTCACTGAAATATGCAATCAAACGTTCCGACTTTAATATCAACACGATGTGTCTCTTCCATGAAGTTCCTTTTTCGTCTTCATCACAGGCGTATAAACATAGATAAAACGAAGTACATCATGCCATTCTTCCTGCATTCATACAGAATTAACCATCACAGGTGCATAAGACCATTTTCGTTGCGTTGTGACACATTTAAATACTCATTCTTTCCCTGTGGTATTGAAACTTGGAACCGCCTCCCAGAAGCAATGTAAATGTTGAATGTGTTGATTTATTTGAAACTAAAGTCAGGGCACTTTTATGGGAATAGGACTCACCAAATATGCTGGTTGTCATTATAGCTTTAGTTTGCATGTTTTTCTTTTTCTTTTTTGTTTCGATTGTACTGCGGATTGCTTCCTTTGCGCTGTTCCACTTCCATTTATCTTTGCTCTGTATCTATAAATAAAGTAATAGACAAAACATCAATTCAACGTCAATATAGCCAAGGGCGTCGATATAATGCGCCGACTTCAGAACAGCCACTGGAGTTGAAATTGTAAAGAACATGCGCAAAAAGGCCGCAAAGTTTAAATATCAGGCCGCGTCATGCTTTAGAACATCGAAAACAGTCATTCACGAGTAAAAGAGGAAAAAAACTAGTACAGGAGAAAAAAATGGTTACAGTCGCAGGAAGGACTTATTCATCTTATCACACTTAAGAAAGATCAAAGTGCCTACAACACATATTTTGCCAGACAGACATTTATTTTCGCTTAATGGGACTAGCAACGCTTTCGTATCAAATATCAGTATGAGAATTCGCTCACGAAAGCATTGCATGAGCATATATCCAAGTAAACAATTTCCTTCCGGGATAAAGCCAGCAAATGACACTCACCTCAGCGCATTTCTTTTTCAATGCAATAGCGCTGAACGCCCCATTCTGTAGAAAAACTGGCATTTTCGAAGTTGAAGTTGTCGCTGTCGATGTTGTCGGCGTTGGAAGCGACAAATCAAGGACATGGCTCTGGAGGGTGGGTAGATGACAGGCGTGATTGCCTGGTACGTACTGTTGGCGGGGTTGTGTGATGTCGCGAGACCAAAGGAGAAAGCAAGCTGCCAGCTCGAGCTTCCCACCTGGGATGGAAAGCTAAGGTGAAAATCATCCTTTCAGCGCTCTTGAACGTTGAGTAACATGCTACTCCTAGACAATGCAGGCCCGTCCGGACGCTTTGGTAAAGCGGGGCTACATAGGTGCCCATGTAGATGACGCCTGCATGTAAATGTGAGAGATAATACAGGCACCAATTAAGGGGTTCCTGTACATGCGTATCTATGCAAACTAGGATCCTGAATACGACCATGAGATAGGATACAATAACGCTATCGAGCCAGACACTTAAAGATGGAGTTTAAGCTTCCCTTAAGTTTTATTAGTGCAGTAAGCCTCAATCTCCCTATAGCGCTGTCCTAAAACTAGTGACAGAGGAGTTAAAGTGTAAACCACTATTCCTTCATCTTTTTCAGTGTTACCTTATGTCACCAAAAGCAGTTGCAAATTGCACTGTACGCTGTTCTACAAGATGTCGTTCAAGCGCCAGCCTGTTTGGCCGACATAGAGATTTTGCACGAGAGAACGATCTCATAATCAACTCCTGTTCTGCACGTAGTGAAACGAATGGCATGCTTCTTTTCGAGTCAGGTTGTTCGCTTGATTTATTGAGATCTTTTGTATAGCAATTGCTTATTAGTTGCTGAAAAAAATGGCGGGTACCCTGCACTTTTTGACCACTTCTTAAGTCACTGCGACGCGCGCGTTATGTATAAGCAGGATACTACCGTCGGCCTCCTTGTCTGTGAAGCCTTTTATTTAGGCCTAACAAAACACACACCTCTTTTACGAAGCTTTCCACAACTGAGATCTGATTTCGTTTAGGAAACTGGCCTTATTTATGTATTGCATCTGCGTTTGTATACTTGTCGGAAACTTTGTTCTGGTACTTGTCGCAGGCCGCGAGGTGCAGTTGAGGATAATCACCCCTCTTGAATACCTCGGAGTCGGCCGAATCATGGCAAAAAGTTATTTTTGGCTCCAGACAAATACATCCAAGACACAATTTTAAACCAAGAACAGAGGTACTACAATCTGCCTTGTCAGTCTTCGCACATGTGAACTCCAGACTATGGACAGAGTTGAACACCTGAAACCAATTTTTCTTTACTGTATTTATGATTGCATTTCCCCGATTTCATACCCAAAAGCTAATCATCTATGTAACTGCCCACGTTAACAAACGAGTGAGATCAAGGAAATCACCAACAAACGAGCGAGGATCAAGGAAATCGCTTTTAGTATCGCCACAATGAGGTACCATTATGTCCATAAAACATGCGCTAGGCAGAGAGCAATGCATTTTTTTTCTTTCATTTTTTCTAGTAAATGTGCGAAATTCCTGGTGGAAGATAAAATTACAGGGCTTCTGAGAAGTTTTCAAGAGCTCAACCAGCAGTGCGTTTTAAAATAACTGCACCAGAATCTTCAGTGAGGCTGCTTAAAACGTCAACCTCATTAAGTCTATCAACCAACATTATACTAATGCACGCATCTGAAACGCACTTCAGTCAAGCGCTCTCCAAAATATGCCTTTCTGACTCTTCTTTTTTGCAGGCAGTTATAGCATCTAGTTCAGCACTGAATAAAGCTGTAAAATAATGACGCAAAATAAAAAATGTCCACATTGAAAACTTTGTTGGCTTCGTCTTTCAATACGGCTGCTAAATATTGCCAGCTGTTGGCCTTGAATGGCTTTTCGAGGACAAGGTTATGTAGTGGCAGGCTAAAATTTTATTGAAAAAAGGTCGCGCTAGCTGTTTCGTTCTGAAACGATAGGTCAGAAACGGCAAAACAACTTGGCAAAATACAGAAACACTCAAGCCATTGTCTATACAGGCCCTATGCAAAAAGGTAGAAAAAAAAACAGGAACGTCTGAGGAAACCTGAAAATTTCCGCCTTGCCGAAAAGTATGCATCCAAAACGGGACAAAGACTGAAGGCCGAAGCCCAGAGATGGCCGAGGCTCTAAAAATTAAACTCGGAAAATTTTCGGAAGGTGAGGTAGCCTACAAGGATGCGGCCGTAGGTGGTGGCGGCATCACGATGCCAGCGCCGGCGGTCGTCAACAGCTGAGGAAACACCATGCGGCAGCCACCGCGCGCGAGCGGATCATGGAAGCTTCTGAAGGAGTTGCGATAGCGTTGCCTTGCGCAGGAATTAAAGCAAATCTAGTAATAAGCGACGACAAACTGCCATCCAAAATTTTAGCTAGAGGAGAATCTCTCCCGCTGCGACCAATATAGTAGGTCAGAGAAGGTTGAATAGAAAAATTCACAGAAATTGGACACCAGCGGCTCGCGCAGCCGTCACCGAAAACGATGCGCACCAGGAGTTTGCTCGAGATCTTTACTACCGAGCAACTAGGCGGTACTTCAAAGACCGGAAGAACTGAGAGCGCTTGCTAAAATATAGGTAAATTATACAACATTATAAACTGGAACACAGAATGGTCCCCAACAGACGAAAAACTAAACAGACAGGCAATTGTGCGGAGACGATTGCAAACCTACACGTACCTTCAACCGGTTATCGCGAACCGCATGTTCCCCGAGGCCACGGACGATAGACATAAGTATTGCGATGACAGAGCGACCCTCGATCACATAATTTGGAAGTGTAAACCATCAGAACCCTTTACGAGCCCTTTCTTCCTTCCCTTTTTTTTTTCTTCCTCCCCTTCAGCTTCTACTTCTTCTTCTAGTTCATCTTCGTTCATGAACTTGTGTTGATGAAGACGACAAGATCAACTGTTGGAGTGGAACTATCTCTTTTATTGCGATAGCAGCACTGCGCCAGGTTTCGAGCCATCGCGTGGTCTCGGCGGAGGCCACACTTGACCTTGAACAGCCGAAGGGGAGGAAGAGAACAAGACTGGTAACTTACGCTCTCGCGTCATACCCTTAAAGGATGTGCTTAAGTGACCCCAATAATGTAGCATCTTACACTGATAGGCCGTGATAATGTAGCAGGCAAAAGAAGCTTCCGCCGTTGCAATTCAACTGGGGTAACCAAAGTAAAACGACAACAATTTTTTTGTTTTTCAACAACCAAAATTTGGTTGGCGATTTTTATGTAGCTTTAAACAAAATTTACTCTACGAAAGCAAGTTTTGTCAAGATTTATATTTCATCGTTGCTCACATTTAATTTATGTGCGGCCACTTCAGCCAATTCTGAAACAAGGCATATGCTACGGCGCATTCACGTGCCATGTGTCGCGAGAAGCGCGTGCTTCGAAGAAGAAGGTGTTGCGAACACCGTGCTTTGCGTTCCTGCCAGCAGCCGTCCTCGGTGAAAGTATTCCCAGCTCCCACCAACTAATTTGGAAGGAAGATGCAGCCACAGCAGAATTTGAAGCGGCCTCTTGACCAGCCTTTTCAGCAGCCCTATCAGAAGCCGACTTACGTGAGCAGAGCATCCATTTGAGTCCTTATACTTCCGTGCTTGTGCTGACGTCTAACAAAGGCCGGCTTTGTTTCTGTCATCACGGGAGCGTTATGAGACGTTCTATGAGTGACCCTCACGAAATAGCATTTTCTATGGCAATTGGTAAGGGCACAATATGGTGCTTTTTTCAAAACTGGCTTCAAGTCTCAAAGTTAAGTTCTTGCCCTGCGTATTCTTAAAAGGAGTTCTAGCGGTGGTGCTGATAACGTTAAGTAAGCGTGGCCGCAATGGTCGGTGGAGTCGTCAACACCTAATGATGGTTGACTCCTATTTTTGGAGAAGATTAGCTGCTACGTACAACAGCATGCACAAGAGGTTCATGCGCTGACTTGATTTTATTCACAAACAAAAAAATGCACCTAATAGTGCATTCTCTCACACATTAAATGTGAATGGTTAATTTTGCATTTGGCCCGCCGGGCGGTGCAGCGGTAGGGTGCTTGACTACTGTGCGCAAAGATGAGGGATAGAATCCCTACCTTGGCGGCCGCTTTTCAATGGAGGCGACTAGCTAAGAGCCCGTATGCTGTGTAATGTCAATGCACGTTAAAGAGCCCCAGATAGTCAAAAGTTCCGGAGCCCTCCACTATGGCGTCTCTCATAGCTTTAATCGCTTTGGGACATTTAACCCTACAAACCACAAAACAACCAATTCTTCATTTCTTCTCTTGTGTTATGTTTGCTTTGTCAGTGCTGTAAGCAATGTGGCGTGTCGTTGGTGCATCTATCTGTTTTTGTGTAAGTGCGTACGTGTATGTGAATAAGGAATGGCTCCTGTAGCTTCAGTCTGACATTAACACGTCTCCGGTCAAAACTCGTCATCATCTTAGACGCTTCTCACAATCACTCATTACATGAGAATGTCGTGTTCAGGCTCGCATTATTCTTCACCATCAAATCCCGCTTATGCGCTATGTTATTGTCAGCCACCTTCGCCGATATGGGTTGCACCGCAGGAAAGAGGTACTATAAAAAATGTCCTGACAACGCACTCTACATTACGTTTGACGTATGGCAGTTCCCACACATCAAGCCTTTTTCGAGAGGTTTCATCAGGAACTGAAATTAATATTGATGTTTGGTTAATTATTTGATCAAGGGAGACAGTATTGAGGGTACACAGGCAGCAGCAGTAATTTTTGGCAGTCATCCGTACGAACAAAACTACTTAGAAATTCGGGGAATGCCTTAAGAAAAACGAGGGTAGGTACTAGGAAATCACTGCTTGTTGCTCTTCTCTTGCGTAATGCGATGGCTTAGGTTTTTTAGGTTTTAAAGGCACTATAAACACAGCCGTCAGATTTTCTCTTTGTGGTACCGCCAGTTTTCACGGTATTTGTTGCGTATGCTACAGTCACCGATAACACTGCACTGCTCGCAGGTCGTTTTTGCCCCGGTTTTCTTCGGTATTAGGCAAGGTCTCTATGATTGAAGCCAGTGCAAAAGAGAGGAACGAAACTCTTGTAGTGTCGTAATCTTGTGTGAAAATGCAGTCAACCATATTAAGGGACGACTTTCACAGTGATGTCTCTAAAGACTGGTCTGGTCGTAGCATTATTCCTAAGTTATTTTTTAATAGCCCACTCAATTGTCAGTGACAGTAGGGTGATGTGAGTACAGACGGGTAGACAAACAGAAAACCCGTTAGGGTATTTTAATATGTTTCCTATCTCTCTCTACTTTTTTTTTCTTTTCTGTTGTGGCTTGCAGGGCCAGCAGCTATATTTTCAGCACAAAGATCGCGTAGTACGCGGGTCTCCGCGTTTTATTGAAGGGTACATGCAAAATACCCTGTATTGCACCATGGTGATCCAACATGGCACGGTTGAAGTGCCTACCGATACGGAAGACAGCTCTTGTGCTATCGCTTCCATTAAAAATATATATATTTCTTTTCGGAGGAATAGGGGTACCTTAAGGGTCAAAATCTGCAATTGTCATATTTGGACCAATAGTGAGAAAAAGCAAAACATATATCTTAATCTCCTAAAATGATGCACCGTTGAATGATGAATGCGCTGCGTTGCCATTGGATTCTGGCTATACCGTCTTCTAGAAGTAAGCATTCACTGCTCTTTAAAGGCCGCCAGGAACCTGCCATTATATGACACTTCCTCTGACCCCGTATTTTTGTAAAACAAGCGGTTCCATCATAGTCTACCTTGGAGATATGGGTTATACCGACGACGCGAACCATGTATACAAACTAAGGACACTAGACAGACCGAGGCACTATCAGCTAAACAGATAGCTAATCTAATCGCAACAGGTCGGTCTGTTTGTCTCGTTTTGCACGACGGGCATTCATAAATAACACATGCGTAAACATTTTCCCTTCGCTATTGTTTTCATTAGGCAAACGAAAAAAAAATCGTTCATTAAACGGGCGCGGTCCTATTGAATGAAGAGCCATTCGGACGCCACTCCTACTCGCTGTGCATGCGCTCTTGTGTTGTGCTGAATCGCTTGTTTCAAAAAACACAAGCATGCTCGTACGCGAGAAACTATTGCTGTTTGAAGCGCATTTATGTTTATTCGCTTCAGGAATTTGCGCTCCATTGCTTTTTACCGCCAATTGTGAAATTTTATAACGAGTGGTTCATCTCGAAGCAATAGGCAACCAGAATTTGCATCATACGAGTTTGTTCAAACGGTTCATGCAGGTTCACGTCCCTGGGCGAAAGGAGTCCAGGAATTCAGGTGGCGTCAGCCCTATTGTAGTCTGCCTTCTGCCGCTGCTCATCCCGGCCTTGTTAGCCGCCGCATTGGGCATCCGGTATGTCACCCGAGGCCCACGTGTAGTGTTTGTCACAGACTCCAATACCACGT
Organism: Amblyomma maculatum; assembly: GCF_055883805.1. NCBI lineage: Eukaryota > Metazoa > Arthropoda > Arachnida > Ixodida > Ixodidae > Amblyomma > Amblyomma maculatum. The sequence goes on from NC_139345.1 coordinate 48,253,340, forward strand.
CTGCAGCTGCCTTAGAGGAGACTCAGATTATAACGGCCAAATCGACAGACTCGACGGCGGCAGCTGCCTCCACTGCTACGGCCGACTGGACGCAGCCAGCCGGCTCGATGGCCACTGCCGACACTATGACCACAGTCCACACGGTGATCACTGCCCACACTGTGTCCACTGCCCACACTGTGGCGACTGCCCACACGATGGCCACCACCAACTCGATGGCCACTGCCGACTCTACGGCCGACTCAATGGACTATTCTTCAATGCCCGACACATCCACGGCCGACTCATTGATGGCCAGCTCATCCGCGGTCGACTCGTCCACGGCAGACTCATCCGCTGCCGACTTATCCACTGCCGACTCATCGATAGCTAATTCTGCGACAGTCGATTCCTCGAGAGCCAATTCCTCGACAGCCCCTTCCTCGACATTCGAGTCCTCGGCTGTTGATTCCTCGACAGTCAACTCCTCGACAGTCGTTTACTCGACAGTCGAATCCTCAACAGTTCCCTCGGCAATCAACGCCACGTCAATCGACTCCTCGACAGTCGATTCCTCGATAGTCGACTCCTCGGCAGTCGCTTCTTCGACAGTCGATGCCCCAACAATCGATCCCTCAGCAGTCAACTCCTCGACAGTTGATTCCTCAACAGTCGATTCCTCGACATTCAACTCCTCGATAGTTGATTCCTCAACAGTCTATTCATCGGCAGTCGACTCCTCGGCAGTCACTTCCTGGACAGTCAATTCCTCAACAGTTGATTCCTCGGCAGTCAACTCCTCGGCAATCGACTCCTCGGCAGTCACTTCCTGGACAGTCAATTCCTCAACAATTGATTCCTCGGCAGTCAACTCCTCGGCAATCGACTTCTCGACAATTGATTTATCAAGAGTCAATTCCTCGATAGTGGACTCCTCGGCAGTCGCTTCTTCGACTGTCGATTCCCCAACAGTCGATTCCGCGGCAGTCAACTCCTCAGCAATCGACTCCTTGACAGTAGATTCCTCAACCGTCAATTCCTCGACAGTCGACTCCTCAGCAGCCGCTTCCTTGACAGTCGATTCCGCGGCATTCAACTCCTCGACAATCGACTCCTCGGCAGTTGATTCCTCAACAGTCAACTCCTCGGCAGTTGCTTCCTTGGCAGTCGATTCCTCAACAGTCGATACCTCTGCAGTCAACTCCTCGATAGTCGATTTCTCGACGGTAGACTCATCGTCTTCTGTCTCGACATGACCAGGTGTAAAGGCAGGAAAAGAACACGAGACTTTTCGGGGAAAAGTTGTTTTTCAACAAATAAAAAAGCGAAACAGATTTCCTAACCTAATTTCAATTTGTTGTGATTGCTCGCTTTCAGTTTAGTCTACATTTAGCTTTGAAAACGTGTGGTGTGTGCCTATACGAAAGACTGAAGTGTGTCATTTGGGAGGGTAGGCGGAGGGCGTGTTGTGGGGTTAACTTACCAAGTGATGACAGGTAGAAAGCTCCGAATAATTTCTGTACTGTCGATCCCGGTTATATTCAATTAGAAGTAGTTGAATAAATCGATAGTTCGATAATAAAACATGTAAACAGACGAGCTTCTCTATAACCCAGAGAAATACGCGTGGTGTGCCCACGCTAGCTGCGCACTTCCTGATGCGATACGATTCCTGCCAGCATACTGGTAGCCCACCATTCGCCGCGCGTGCAGCTTCTTGAGAGGTGCATGTGCGCCCAACAGCGTGTCGAGCATCACTTCGCGACAGGCGTCGAAAAGAGGAGTGCGTTCCTACGTGCCGTTCAGTGGGCGTATGTGTTGTCAGTATCTCATAGAAACAGATCGGGATATCTGTGCTCGCGTCTTGCACCGCGGCGCAAGCGATGAAGACGATGAAGACGATAATATATCTTTTACCAAGCATCTAACGAAGAGCATATTTAAGGAAACGCTAAGGGTAGATGTCAAGTCGCTCGAGAGTATTAATAGCATTGGAAGAAAAACCACAAGCAAAGAATGACCCAAAATTATTCGCTTATACAAATTCTCTGATATTTGCGGGTACTGTTTCAAACTGAAACCCGATGTCATATCTGTTTCTGGGGATTTTTCGTCAGCTGTTCGGGAAGTGCGGAAAAAATTGTGGCAGTCATCGAAGGTTAATCGTGCGAACGGCGAAAAACTGAGCCTTCCGTTTAACAAAGAAAAATTGGCGATAGCTTGTACACTGGGACGACGTGAAAAAAAATCTACTTAAACGTACACACAAAGATGAAGAAGCTGGCTCAAGCAGCACTGAAGCGGCAGCTACTTGTCCTTGTTATGCCCCAATGCGTGCATTATCGTAAACAAAAGAGAAAATGGGAGAGAGAGAGAGAGAGAGAGAGAGAGAGAGAGAGAGAGAGAGAGAGAGAGAATAAACATTTATTTCACCTATAGAGTTTGTGGCTGTACTCCCCTGACTTCATGGTAATCACGGAAACTCGATATCCATGACTCTGAACTAGTTCCACTGTCGTATAGAATTCTTCGTACAGATCGTGGTGGTCGCGGTGTGGGCGTAGCCCTAGTATTCAAAAACGGTATTTCGTTTTTAAACTATGGAGGCATGCCTCGCCGCAAAAGTGGCTGGTGCATCATTAACGCCAACGGAACGTCAATTCTGATAGATAGTGTACAGGTAGTGTGTAACGCTCCCATCGAATACATTAAGCAATTGATTCCTTACATACCAAGGTAAATGCCATAACTAAACTGCTATTAACCGGCGATTTTAATCTTCCGGGAATAGACTGGGCTAAACATACGTTTGGCACAAGAAAAGAAAGAAAGCTGTAATCTCTTGATCAGTCTGATGTTTCCGTTTTCATTAAATCAGCTAGTTACTTATACAACAAGACAGCCGGGGGACGATGCCGCATCAGTGTTGGACATGGCATTTGTCTCGAACACTCTCATGCCAGAGATTAGAATAGAAGATGGTATTGCTGATCACAAAATGACTTTACTGACCTTCTACGGACTAAAATACAGAAACACTCAAGCCGTTGTCTTTTTCCGAGTTAACACAAGCCCTAAACAATGTTTATTTGTTATAGCAAACGAACAACTACTTAAGAGCTAAGTGTTACAGACACGACGAACCTATCTTGTCCAAAATTGGCATAAATCCGGACACAGACCCTATGCAAAAAGGTAGAAATGAACAGGGACGTCTGATAAAACCTGAAGATTTCCGCCTTGCTAAAAAGCATGCATCCAGAATAAGACAAAGACCGAAGGCCGACGGCCAAACAGAGCCGAGGCTCTAGAAATTAAACTAGGAAAAATCTCGGAAGGTGAGGTAGCATATAAGGATGCGGCCGAAGGGGGTGGCGCCATCACGGTGCCAGCGGTCGTCAACGGCCGAAGAAACACCGTGCGGCAGTCACCCCGCGCGAGCAGAGCATGGAAGATTCCGAAGAAGTAGCGATAGCGTTGGCTTGCGTAGGAATTGAAGCAAAACTAGTAATAAGCGACGACAAACTGCTATCTAAAATTTTAGCAAGCGGAGAATATCTCCTGCTGCGGCCAAAATACTAAGTCAGAGAAAGTTGAACAGGAAAATTCAGAAACTTGGGACAGCGGCGGCGCACGATGCCGTCACCTGAATTGACGTGGCCCAGGCGTTTGCTCAAGATCTCTACCTTCAAGCAACTAGGGGTTACTTCAATGACTGGAGGAGATGAGAGCGCCAGGTAAAATATGGGTAAATTATCCAGCATTATAAAGTGGAACACAGATTGTTCCCCATCAGACGTGCCTTCTTACGAACTGTATGAAGAATGCTACGGCAGCAATGGGCCCAGCCAGACGCCCGACACATTCGTCTAAAAAGGCTCGATCGATGGAACATTAAAATTTTATGTTCCGCGTGATATTCCGCGTCATCATACGTGCTTGGTACATAAACTTCGTTTAAATGTGGCTTTCAAGCGCAGGTACTTACATTTAATTGTACAGATGGACTCCCCGGAATTTTCAACTGGTGCCATCCCCAAGACTGTGGACCATATATCAATGGTGTACCCAGTGTATGCGTGTGAAAGAAATGTGCTTGCAGCTGCCTTGAAGTGTTCGAAGAGGGCTCTGTCGGAGGAACTGCTGCTGGGCGCTTGGCACGACAAGGGCAAGGGTGTCCAGGCAGTGCGAGCTCTTTTCCGTGTCTTGTCCGCCACCGGAGTTGTTCGCGCTTGTAAAGCAAGCTGCCGTGCCTGTATATATATTTCATATGCTTTCTCCCACGGGTAATTCCGTCTCCTCAACGGTAGGGTCCCGCAACTTCTTTCTCCTCACTGGATTCGAACCGATGTTTTATTCGCTCAGTGTGCAGGTAAGTAGTGTCAATCCATTGCGTCACTGAAGCAACGAGTGGAGCATCTTTAAAATGCGCTCTTCTTAAATTTTACAATATTTCCGCTATCTGTTGCCAGGTGACGCTGCTCAGAGGTTCAGAGAACGGAATCATGCATACCTCCCGCACCATAGCACATTGTTCAGAGAACAAAGTGCTATGTAGGGTCTCGCAACTTCTTTCTCCTCACTGGATTCGAGCCGATGTTTTATTCGCTCAGTGTGCAGGTAAGTAGTGTCAATCCATTGCGTCACTGAAGCAACGAGTGGAGCATGTTTAAAATGCGCTCTTCTTAAATTTTACAATATTTCCGCTATCTGTCGCCAGGTGACGCTGCTCAGAGGTTCAGAGAACGGAATCATGCATACCTCCCGCACCATAGCACATTGTTCAGAGAACAATGTGCTATGATGCGCATTGATGAAAGTGGTGGCTCTGCGTGGCGATCATGCGGCTCTTCCACAGGCTAAAAAGTCCCATGAGCACAAAAATGTCACATGCACCTCAGTATTTTCCATTGTAGACAAAAATCTTATAGTATAGGGCGTAATATCAATGTCCTTTTTGAGAGTCCATTGAAGAATGCCCCCCCCCCCCCAAAAAAAAAAAAACACTGAATCACGGCAATACACAAAGCAATGATCTATTGTTTCCGGCTGCTGGCAAAGGCGACAGTCTACTGACCATGACACAAAAGTCCCTTTTGCACGAAGCCACGTTTTGACAGATAAGGTAGATGTGTAAAGTTTAAAAAAGAATGTCTTTGTGGCTGACTGTATATACATTCCTTGAACCCGCTTTAATACACTATTGCCCCCCCCCCCCCCCCCCCCCCCCCCCTCCACACAATGCACTGGTGGTCGAATTCCTATAAACAAATCAGATTTTCTTTTTTTCCGGAGTCCTCCACCACGGCGTCCCTCATAGCTTTAGCCGCTTTGGGACGTTAAACCCCACAAACCAACCGGATAGTGAAACGCTCTTCATAATTCACCTTGCCTGCCGTGAGGATGATAGTGATATTCTGAGTGTGACAGATACAGAGCCTTTTGTTTCCTTTAAACAAATTATAAAACAGCGGTGAACTTTGATGCGTTCAATGAAATGGTGGTTGTGTTCGATAAGGGGCGCACGGGATTTCGTTCCATGAGCTCCGAGAAAAAAAAACTCGGGGGCTGCCTTTCGATGGAGGCGAAACGAAGAGGCGTCCGTGTGCTGTGCGATGTCAGCGCACGTTAAAGATCTCCAGGCGGTCGAAATTTTTCCGTACCCCTCCACTATGACTCCTCTTTCTCTCTTTGCACTTTCACTCCCACCTTCCTCCCTTCTCTTACGGCGCGGTTGAGGTGTCCACAGAAAACAAGTGAGACGGTTACCACGCCTTTCTCTCCCTATAAATCAATCAATCATGAGCCGAGAAAGGCCTTAACCTCAAAATTCTGGACCACGCAAACTGCAACCACAGCGGTCTCGGATCATACTTGCCTATGTGAAAGTTAAACGTCAGTTCTTTCATGTATGTTAGAAAAATAAGGTGATAATTCGTTTACATCGTGCTTCTAGTCCACAATTGCCGAACGTACGGTCCAAAGACTTTTGTTCCCGATAGTGCTTGACTTACAATTGATGCCGACGAGTGGTGTCACTGGAGGTACCCTCGTTAGGTATCCGGGGCGTAGGGTAAGAAAGACTCCACGGTCCAAAGCGTTGCGACGATGCTTCGACAAAGGGTAGCCTCGACGCGTTCTCTCAGTAACAATGTCACGGTTCCAGCCATCGAGGTGTACAGCGCCTGTGTATTTTTATGCCCCCAGCTGCATTGTGGGTGTTTAGGTGAACTTGGCATTCCCGGAAACCAGAAGTGTGGTTTTTGACAGCAAAAGCGAAACAAACATTTTAAAAACATGTTTATTTTTTGGGGAAATAAAGTAATCACACCCCTGATCTTAGTGTAAACGATTGCTTATGGCGCGCGCAATATAGGCCACCCGCTTCACTCCGTACGAAATAGTGTTTTAGAAGGCATTTTTCAGGCGGGAGCTTGCTCCTGTCCCAAGGGATATGCCTTCATCTTCTTCTTCTGCCTTGATATTTGGCACATACCCACGAAGAGGGATTGGCCAGGGTTCAGTGTGAACTGCCAAATGTTCTATACGAACTGAATTAGTGCATTAAAGTAATTGACAACTAAACAATAACATAGGATTTAAGATCACAAAAGTGATTGAAAGAAAAAATACGAAGAAAAAATTTGGTATTTTGTAAATTTGGAATACAATTAGCAAAGAAATCTGTCCGTAGCTGTGATGGTAATTATGTAAGTACTAACAAAATTTGAGGCAACTCAAATCCTTTCGAACTTTTGTTTCTTTTCTTCAGCCAGCGTTACCCACTCATGGCAGTTAGGAGCTGAAAGATCGCCATTTTAACGGGCATTGGTAGAGAAAAGTGAAGATGACGAAGAGTTTGGTTTCGTTTGCAGGAAAGTCGAAGAGGTGGAAGACGACGGAAACTATAAGAGTAGCCTGAAGTACCTCAAGCAGTGTTCGATACAGGCGGCGCACCAGGGCCACCATCTGCTTCACCCTGGGGCAGCTGTGTAAGGGTCAGGACCGTCGCGAAGTCCGGAGACCACGTTCCATCGGAGTCTAACCTCTACGCTACGTTGACGGCTTCCTCCTGATCTGACAAGTGCTGCTAAACCTGCAGCAAAGGTCTCGCCCGAGGATGTCCAACCAGAAATCCGGTCAGAATTTCTTATCATTTGTGCGACTGGCCAATTTTACTGCGCGTACGGTAATTTGTGTAATGACAACATGAGCAATTTCTGCTTAGTGTAGTTGAGTCGCATAACTCATAAATAGAACTTCATTGCACATCACTTGCACGATTTCCTGGCTGCCATGATGAAGCCCATGGCATGCCTACCATTGTGCAGATCAGAACACACGGCAAAAGCGGAGTAGAAAAATGCGCATGTTTCCGTCGCTCTTATTTCTCAACAATGGTGGCCGCTACGATGTACGCGCAAACCATATGTAATGAACGTGCGCGTGTAGTGGTGAGTGGGGCTTATGGGAAGCGTGCTATCCGTAAGCCAGAGCTTCTGTGATTGTAAATCGACGCGCTGTACCATTTAAGGACGAAAAGATGCAGATGAAAGGACAAATAGAACTCTATCTAAAAGCTGTTTACTATGCCACAGTAACAATAATAATTGGTTTAATGAAACGAAAAGCGCCGTATATGTCACACTTGTTCTGTGAACAACTGAACTGCGTGATGTGGGACGGGAGGAAAGTGGGAGGGAAAATATAAAGAGGGAAAAAAGAGCCGTTGTGGAGAACAATGAAGTAATTTCGACCACATAGGGATCTTTAATGTGCACTAACACCGCACAGCACACGGATGCATCTCCGTTTCTCCTCGATGAAAACGCAACCGCCGGCGGCAGGGTCGCAGCCGCCGACGATTTAACAGTAGTTATCTGTTTTAATGCGTAAGCATTAAGTGAGTATGTCTTCAAGATAGTGTCCCCAGAATTTTGTCGGCAGGATTACATTCGAACGAAATGAGTAATGAGAAAACAAGCAGTTGCACTAGATAGAGGATAAAAAAATCTCGCTTGGGAAATTGGTGCAGGCACAATGGTTAGTTAATTAGAGCCAATTAAGCCAATAAGACGTCGGCTATGTGGTGTCACCAGCGGCAGGATTACGCTCGAAACAAACAAGTGATAAGGAAACGAATGGTTGCGCTAGATAAAAAATATCTCGCTGTGATCGAAATGCGTGCCAAATAATGACGTCGAGTATGTTTTCAATAGTAGATCCTTCCCCTGATGGGGTTGGGGCAGGTATGTCACCACCGCTTGCGGCGGGGTCTAGCCTGCCACTGATTTTTATCAGTTGTAGGCCGTCATAGCACCCGCCACCGCTTCGGTGGTGGTGGACGACGAATGTTGTTGCGGTGCTTGTCTTTCTCTCCCTCTTCGTTTCTTTCTTGTCTATTTTCTGTTCTGTCCGCACGAGGCAGCGGAGGTGGCTCAGCTACAGAGCCAGTAGCAGGCCCGTGCATTTTCTTTTCTTTCTTCCTACAGCCACAAAAACAACAAGGTCGTGTCACCAGAAGTTGGTTGGCAGGAATACGTTCGAACGAAACGAGTTATAAGGTTGTACATGATAGATAATGTAAAATTTTCGCTAAGGAAGAATTTGACGCATCCGCAGTAAAACGTTAATTAATTAGAACCAATTAAGTCAATCAGGCGTCGAATGGCCAAGCGGGTAAATTCGACGTCTACGGGAATTCACAAGGCTCCCAACTTCCATGGGGTGTTACGTCATAGTGTGATGTCACAAACCAGAAGCCTCTTCTTTTTCTGTGCCTCTTTTTCCGCAAAAAATGCTTACGCATTCCCCCAGTGCTAGTGCCGCAGTTATCTCAAACGCTTTTATGCAGTGGAACAGACGTGCCATGAATACAATAATTACAACGCGCCCTCCGTTGCTCAAAATACGCTATAGAACTCGACTGAAAACGCCAAACTGAAACCATAGGGGAGTGCAGTAGCCAAAATTTATATGGGCTCTTCCACTACGGCACCATTAAATGTGCTAGCATAATAGATCTTCCTCGCAGCCATTTAGGCGTTGTGTGATGTCTGAACCCTTCAGGTTCGTGCAGCCATGACGCTGCTGTGACACACAGTTATTTGTGACATCAGTTTTGTTACTTCACGATGCCACATGCGAATCAGCAGGAGCTGCCAACTTGGTCAGCTCTTTCGATATGGGAACAGAACTCACCGGGACCCTCGCATCCCAATTGAGACAACTACTCGTAGTTCACGCAGGTATACTATACGGCTTGACTAAAATGTGACTTTGTCGCTTGGTCGTACACAAAACGCGGCAGATTACGACTGTATGATGATGAGTATGTGCTACACGAAACTGAAATGAAAACCCAACTGCTAGAGCACCTAATTCGGATTTGACCTAATCAAACTAAGTCGCGTGACTTTAACGTTTTGTTTTCGTTGTGGCTCAGAACGCTCAGCTACTGACCGGAATACCTGTTTGAGAACCCAACCGCGGCAGCCGCGTTTCGATGGTGGCTGATCAATGTGCAAAATGGCGTCCATGTGCTGTGCCATCTAGCAGGAATCTATTGAAACGCCTTTAGCGCTGCCTACATGGTCCAAATCACTCCAGAGCCCTCCGACACGGTACCTCTTCCTGTCTTTCTCCTTTGACTTCCACCTTCCTCCTTCCCTTACAGTGTGGTTCAGGTGTCCACGAGAAGAGTGAGAAACACTATGATTTTCATTTCCTCAAAAGAACAAAGCAAAACCACATCTAACTCTGTCCTCCCTTTTTTTCGGTCGGCCAAAAAGGGAGGCACTTACTGAGCCGTTTATATAAAGTGTGTTTGGTTTGGTTTTGGGGTTTAACGTCCCAAAGCGACTCAGGCTATGAGAGACGCCGTAGTGGAGGACTCCGGAAATTTCGACCACCTGGGGTTCTTTAACGTGCGCTGACATCGCACAGCACACGGATATAAAGTGTGTTGTTGTTGTAGTTGTTGCTGTAGGAAGAATGAAAAGAAAATGCATGGGCCTGCTACGGGCTCTGTAGCTGAGCCACCTGATTGATTGATTTGATTTATTTATTTATAGGAAGGGAAAGGCGCGATAACTGTCTCACTTGTTTTCTGTAGACACCTCAACCGCGCCGTAAGAGAAGGGTTGGTTGGTTGGTTTGTGGGGTTTAACGTCCCAAAGCAACTCAGGCTATGAGAGACGCCGTAGTGGAGGACTCCGGAAATTTCGACCACCTGGGGTTCTTTAACGTGCACTGACATCGCACAGCACACGGGCGCCTTGCTTTTCGCCTCCATCGAAAGGCTGCCGCCGAGGCCGGGATTCGATCCCGCGCCCTTGGGAACAGTAGTCGAGCGCCGTAACCACTGCGCCACCCCGGCGGGGCCGTAAGAGAAGGGAGGAAGGTGGGAGTGAAAGTGGGAAGAGAGAAAGAGGAGCCGTAGTGGACAGCTACGGAGTAATTTCGACCACCTGGAGATAAACGTGCGCTGACATCGCACAGCACACGGACGCCTCTTCGTTTCGCCTTCATCGAAACGCCGCCGCCGAGATCGGGCTCGAACCACGACCTATATGCCTTATACAGTAGGTCGTGGTTCGTACCCGGGTACTCCGGCACAGTAGCCGGGCGTCTTACCACTGCACCACCTAGGCGGGGCTAGCTGAGCCACCTCCGTTGCCTCGTGCGGACAGAAGAGAGAAAGTAGAGAAGAGGGAGAGAAAGACGCGCGCCGCAACAGCCGTAGTCCACCACCTAAGCGGTGGCGGGTGCAATGACGGCCTAGAACAGATAAAAATTCGGTGGCTGGTTAGCCCCCGCCGCATGCGGCGTTGACCTACCATCCCAGCTCCGTAGGAGGTGGTGGTAAGAACATTTATTTACACAAGGGCCAGGAGGTATGTTTGCATCGGCCCATAAGGGACCGATCCTTACAACCACTAGGTGGAGGTCCCTAGTTGGGGACCCCAGTGGTGGTTGCCGCCGCTTGGGCGCTTCCGACTAAGGCTTGTTGGGCCTGTAAGTCGTGGCAGCCGAGCAGGACCGCCTCCCAGTTTTCCCGGGTTGGGTTGGGGATGGGGGGAATAGCCGGGTCGGAGGGGCAGGCCCACACCATGTGATAGATGTCAGAAGACACCGCTCCACAGTGTGTGCAGCTGCCACTAAAGGAGGGGTCAAAATGTTTTAAGGCTGCCGGGCACAGCAATGTATTGGTGAAAAGGCGGAGAAGGAGCCGCTCATCCGCCTTTTTGAGACCTTTACATGGGCTGGGATAAAAGCGATGACAATTTTGATAGTACGTCGTGATATCTTTGAAGGTGTAGGCCGGATTAAAATCGGGTTCCTGATCGGGTAGGGAGGAGAAAACAGCCCGGTGAGAGAGCGCGCGGGCGGCTGCGTCTGCTGCCTCGTTTCCTGACAAACCCTGATGATCAGGGGCCCATATAAGGTAGCGGTGTGCGGGGTCCGTATCCAGTATGCAATTTAAGTAAATTTTATAGGCTAGTAAGGGAGTCCAATCTTGTCTGACGTTCCGACAGGCTCCTCACGAGTCGGTAATTAGGGCCAGGAACTGCCACCCTTCACCTCCTCCCTTCGTTAAGGTTGGTTGGTTGGTTTGTGTTTAACGTCCCAAAGCGACTCAGGCTATGAGAGACGCCGTAGTGGAGGACTCCGAAAATTTTGACCACTTGGGGTTCTTTAACGTGCACTGACAACGCACAGCACACGGGCACCTTTCTTTTCGCCGCCAACGAAAAGCGGCCGCCTAGGCCGGGATTCGATCCCGCGTCCTTGGGAACAGTAGTCGAGCGCCGTAAGCATTGCGCCACCTCGGCGGGGTCCTTCATTAAGGTGAAAACCTTATATTTTTCACCGGAAGCAAAAGCCGTTGCCTCAAGTTATCCGCAGAATATGTCGCCGGAACTCGTAGTTCTAAATGATTACGTGGCCTCATGTGACGGTGCATGTCGTCTCATCATTCATATATATGTTAGTAGTGTAATGTCGTATAGCGCAATGCTCAGTCCGTTCTCACTGTCCGCGTAATCATAAGTAGCCTGATATGCCATACATAATATGTCATGAGGCGCAAAATAACAAAGATGAAAAATCGCTTATGCAGCGCATGAGAGTTTACCTGTCGACTACTAATCATATGACATCAAGGCTAAGTCCAGATAAGGGCCACATGATTTAGGATGACACAGTGTCAGTAGTTCAGAATGATTCGCAAGAAATTATGGTGCTACATCGAAGTTATGCCAGTGTCACATGATTCCGGACGACTCGTGAAAAGTAATGACGTCGTTCCTGAGTTACTTAACAAAGAAGTGGTTATGCGATCCAGAATGACTTGAAAAATATGATGACTGCACCCTGGAGTCACGTGACAAATAATTTTTATTCAGGGTGACCTGCAAAAAGTGGCTGGCGTCACACCACAGTAAAGTGACAAATAAATGTCACCAGGTTCAGGATGACAAAAAGTGATGTCTAGCACGGGTGCCACAAAGTGCCACGTGACTGAGCATCAATACCTGCAATCAACGCTACTGGTTTCGCTTTTCTGCCCGGAGGCAGATACGAGTGCTTTCGAAATTTTATTAAGGAGTGCGCGAAAATGACTGTCGCATAGAAGGCACGAAGAAAAAGATCCTGGAGCAGCGCCACATGCCACAGCAAATGGCACTGGCGGCGTTACGCTGGTTGTGCGGACAGTAAAGGAGATGATAATTTCATGCCGCCAGGGAGCACCTAAATCTAGCCGTGAAGGAAGGGACAAGGAAGCAATAATAAGTGTGGAGCGTATATTAGTGCGAAAGTACTATTGCGGCTGCCAGAGTTGATCAAAACATTGATTGTGCTCCCCATAGCTACAGTGACCTCCATACCAAACCTAACCTAGCAAGGAGGGATGCGATGGTGTCGAAACGTCTAGCCGTGTAACATGCGATACTATGTTACTATGCATCAAGTGATGGTCCTTTGAACTCTGACCTTTTACCCTTAACCATTTGCGCTTTAATATTTCCAAAGTTCTATTCTGATCTCTCAACGCTAAACCAAGAGCAAAGCTATACCAAAGAAGGTTTTCGCACCTTATAATCATTTCAAGCGGAGTTAAACCCCGGCTTATTTTATATACAGTGTCATAGAGTGTACTAGACGTATGTACTAGAGGGTAGTATTATATAGTATTTCATGACATGGGTGTCCGAGGTTTGACTATTCAATTAAACAGCAGAACTTGCCAGCTTATTTCGATCACTTGGACTCGTTGAAGTGCACTGACACCCCCATGACCGCCTTAACGATACGAAAATTAGTTTGGGACAATGGAAAACGGCTGGAACTATCTCATTTATCGGTGGACATCCCATGCCACTCATTCAAGCAAAGGGGAAAGGAGGTGGCAGTGAAAAGGAGGGAAAATAATAAGAAGTGCCGTATTGAATGCCTCTCGAATCTCTTCGACCCGAGAAGTTCAATGTACAGTCGTGAGCTTGCTTGTGAAACGTTTTATTTCCTTTATGAGAGGACGCTAGTCGGCGAAGATGATGTACGCCGGTCTCAGTTGGCCAGCAGCCCCAGTCCGGACGTCGAGCCAGGGTCGTTTGGGCCCCGACCGACGAGCACCCGAGGACGAAGGTCTGCCAAGCTTCTTCAGTGGGGATGGGAGGGGGGAAAGTGGGAACTTGCTTGACATGCCCACACCTAGTGAGATAAAGAGCAACAACTCTCTTCACAGTCGGGCATTTAGGTTTAATATTTAGGTCGTAGCGAGCAGCCTAGGCCGGGCACCAAAAAGTGTTGGTCTGCAGTTGTCGCAAAACTCGATGGCCCCTTCGCCGGAGGTGAATACCATTGTTGCCAAGCTTTTCAGTCGTCAATAATTGCTCGGAACCGCAGCAGTGGTGGCCCTATAGCTCGTCATCGGGTGATAGGAAGGTTGGTGCTCGGAGGATAAGCGCTCGAGCAGCAGAGTTTTGGAAATCAAACTAGCGCACTTCAAAACAAAGACACAGGAAGAGAACGACAACACAGCGCTGACTTCAACTGGTTTTTATTAGAGAGTGACACAATACATATGTACGAAAAGTGGGCGTGAAAGAATTGATAACTGCTGAGTTTGCACGTGGCGTAAAACACCGAACGCAAAGTTAAAAGGCGCACGATAACAATATAGGTCAAAGCAGGGCAGAACGGCAGGGCTATGAAAAATAAAGAAGCGAAAAACGGGGAGGCATGTAGGTAAAAACAGTTAAAGATGGCACGATCCGAAGATACATAAACTAAAATCGAAAAAAAGCCAAAAGGGGCATTACGAGCGATAAAAGCCAAAGGGGGCATTAAGAGCGATAAAAAACACAAAAGGGGCATTAAGAGCGATAAAAGAATCAAAAGGACAATTAAGAGCATTACAAGACCAAAGGGGCATTAAAAACAGAATACCTAAAACAACAAAGGCCAGGCCGCTAGAAGCTGAGGAATGTACCCGGAATCTAAACATTAAAACTACTGTGCGTCTGGTTCAAATATTCTAACTCTCGTTTAGTCAGGGCTATTGAGGGTGTGCTAACACAATTTTGACCTAACTTTAGAATGTGAGCGGCTTCTATGATTTCGCGTGTGAACTGATGTGCATTTCTCGTAATGACAGTGCAATTATGAAGGGATGGCTCACAGGGCTGAGAAGGACATTTTAGGCAGTGAACACCTAGGTTTATTTTCGTAGTATTATAAACACTGTGTTTACAATACTACGAAATAAACCTGCCTAAAATGTCCTTCTTAGACCACAGGCACTACTGCGAAAATCAAAGCATGCAAGAAAGTTTGCTATCAGCGGACAGATTACGTGCACCCAGTTGTCGCTTCTTTGGATGATTCAGGAGTTTTACATTATGCTATTATGGGTTCCTTCCAATATTATAGCTCTTTTAAGAGGAGGCTAGGCATAGGAACTGAAACCGCCAACATTTCTTGGGCGAGCCATGGCAGATATAAGCAAGACTTTTTGCAGTATGGGTGCCCGACGTTAACATCGACTTCAGAGAAATATACTTGTGGGCGCTTGCTTGTCAATTTCGCTACTTCACGGCACAAAACAAAATTCCTTTTCAGAGTTTAAGTGCATGATATAAGTTAACCTTGACCTGCAAAGGACGCGTTGTACTACTATAGCCTAAGTGAAGAATTTTTTGCTTTCTAAAGTCTTAATTGTTTCTCTTTCTCAGGTGAAACGGAGGTCTCTGCAGGTTTTGCCGTAGGCACGCAGTCACCTTGTCGGGAGAAGACGCCTCCTTTTTCTGACACCAACCTGGCAGACTTAAGTCACTCCAGAGGATCATTCTCCGGTGCGGCTGTGGACTACAAGTCTCCATGCACAGCTACGGACGTCCGGACATGCCACATAGTGCCACACCTCTCAACCTGGAATGAATTCCTCTTCCACATTCGTATGGAGCTGCGGGAACTAGCCGGAATACGTGGTGGTCAGCTCTGTCTGGCAAGTTTGGAGTGCCAGGCGTTCCCCAACGCCGAAGAGGAACAGATTCACCAGAGCGCGACGCTGCTTTTCTGGCTTTTGAGTACACACAGCTGTGTGACGTATATCAGCGCTAACTTATGGAACATAGAATCCCACAGAGGACTCTTCGCTGATGCCCTCATCAACTCAAGCGTTAAGACTCTTAAACTCCGTCTGCCCAGGTACCTGGTGTCTCTGGAAGTGAGTAAGATATTGTCTTCAGCAAGACAGTTGGAGGAACTTGAGCTGGATACGAACGGCCAGTGTCCACACGAAGTTTTGTCTGCGCTTTCTTTACTTCTTGAAACGAATGCATCACTGACTGTCCTGAAAATGCCAGACGTGACCGTGGAAAGGTCCCACGCCGACAGGTTTTTAGCAGCGCTCAACAAGAACGAGACCCTGAAAGAGCTTTCTTTACATGAATCTGTCCTCAGCGAGGCGTCACTTTCGTCCCGCGCTAACTTTGCAGAATATCTTGCGAATAGCACCACTTTGACTACATTTAATATTGGAACGGACAACGAATTGTGGCACCTTTACTCATTCGTGGCAACGTCGCTATCCTTAAATTGGATATTGAAAGGTCTTATTCAGAGTAAAACTGTCTCTTCGGTGGTCCTCAGAAATATGGTGGTCAATGACGAAAGCGCCAAACTTTTACGAACCGTTTTTGCAGAAAACCGAGTCATTCGCAAGTTCAGTTTGACGTCACACAAAGAAAATGCACAATTTGGACCCAATCCTCTATTTGGTAGCTGGATTGCTGCTCTTGACCAAAACGACACGCTTGAAGAACTAACTCTTCCCTTCCACATTTGGGAACTGGACAGTTGGACGGCTTTCCTTTGCAGTCTGTCAGCAAGAAAGAACTTGCGCAAGGTTAAAATCGGGGTAGATATCAGCGATTACGCCGACTTAATTCAAATATGCACGCACTTGGGCGAAAGCGGTGCTTATGAGAAGATTTCTTTTGGAACGTACTACGTAGAGCAAAATTTCGATTTACTTGAGTGGAAAGTATTTTCTGAAGTATGCGTACTGTCTTTTGGTAATTTCAAAAATAGCGCCTTACGCCTGCTACACCAGTTGCCTTTCGTTAGTCACATCACGTCTGCGAGGCTGGACATCTGGGCAGGCGACAGGTCACTGTCTTCAGCCATTGCCGCATACCTGGAAGCAGTGTCAACTTTGCAGAAACTGCATCTTTGGCTAGGGTCAGGCGAAGGTTCGAGCGAAGATATCGATGGTTGGCAGTCAATAATTCTGGAATCATTGGCGCGAAACACAAGCATCACAGAACTCTCCGTCACAGCAATGCGCATGGAAGAGCAAGACGTACACCTACTGGCCAACGCCGTCAAGAACAGCCGGAAGATTCAAACGGTGCTGTTTGGAACTGTTACGCTCGAAGAATCAATCGTCTTGGTTCGCCAGTTGTCTGCTGGTATCACGGACAACTATACCCTCCTCAGCTTCATTCTCGATGGTCCGATGCCGCACGAGGCGGTGGGCGACTTCTTCACGGTCTGCGACACGGCACGACGTAACTCTAGCATGGTGACCCGCGCTGCTTTTTTCGTCACCGAGGCCAGACAGGAAAGGCAAGTGAACTGCCGGCTGAGTACTGTAGATAACTAAGCTGACAACTACAAATTTAGGCCGCATACTAGGCGCCCGCACTGGATACCATAGCTAGTTGGACCTGTCTTCGATTAACTCCAGTCACGATCTCAGAAATAGACAAGAGGGATGGAGGGTGTGATCGAGCTTGAGAGTGACGGGGCAGATAGAGATGCGATTCTTTAGGCGGACATGATGGGAGATGGGGAGCAGTCAAAATAAGGACGATATGGGAGCACAATGTGCAGAGTTGCAGATTCAATTAGGTGAGAGAGTCGGCTTGATTTTATGACACGTGTTTTATTGCACGTGTTTGGTTGAGGCTACGTTAAAGGGCCACATAAAGGGGTGGGGCAGAGGGGAAGGGAGTGTAATATTGTTGATAGACGTATTTAATGTGTACAATGAGTGCTTGTGAGCAACCGCCTTACGTATAATTTCTTGAAACAGTCAACGACTGACTTTAAACAAACGGCGATTTTAAATTGGATGGATGGATGGATGGATGGATGGATGGATGGATGGATGGATGGATGGATGGATGGATGGATGGATGGATGGATGGATGGATGGATGGACGGACGGATGGACGGATGGATGGACGGACGGACGGACGGACGGACGGACGGACGGATGGATGGATGGATGGATGGATGGATGGATGGATGGATGGACGGACGGACGGACGGACGGACGGACGGACGGACGGACGTATGTATGTATGTATGTATGTATGTATGTATGTATGTATGTATGTATGTATGTATGTATGTATGTATGTATGTATGTATGTATGTATGTATGTATGTATGTATGTATGTATGTATGTATGTATGCACGCATGTATGTATGTGCGTACACGTATGTATGTATGTATGTATGTATGTATGTATGTATGTATGTATGTATGTATGTATGTATGTATGTATGTATGTATGTATGTATGTATGTATGTATGTATGTATGTATGTATGTATGTATGTATGTATGTATGCACGCATGTATGTATGTGCGTACACGTATGTATGTATGTATGTATGTATGTATGTATGTATGTATGTATGTATGTATGTATGTATGTATGTATGTATGTATGTATGTATGTATGTATGTATGTATGTAATAGAGAGAGAGAGAGATGTTCGTGAAGTTTAATGACAAATGCGGTACAGTATCCTGCGTTGATCTCGCTTCCGCGAAGCCCACGCGCCACGCCGTAATTATTGTGGCGCATCTGCGTTAAAAAACTGCCGCACATTCTCTCTTGTGGCAGTTGCCGCCCGAGCTACGTTACTGGGCGTCTCATCATCGCCCACTTGTGGCCTGTGAAATTTGTTAATGGCGCTACTGCTAAGGTAATAGTGCCACGTTCCGAAATTTCCGCCTTATTTGTTTTGTTCTCCGTAGGGCACATTAACGGTTACATTGGCGCTGGAAGAGCGCTCCTTAAAGTCTGAATAGAGTGTCTGGTGCCACCGAATTTTTGTTGTGTATACAAAAAGCCACAGTTGAATTCTAAAGCAGTGGCTTTGCAAAGCGCCGACTTTCACAAAATTATAAGCTTTGATTTCCTGCAGTTGCTGCGCTCAGGCACTGGAGCATGTGTTCGACCACCCAGCCCTGCTGGAGCAGCTCTGTGAATGTGCGTCCCTAACCAAGCCGATGGCAGCATCGATGGTTCGACGTCGACTGAAAAGTATCGAAGGCATACAAGAGTTTATGCGACTCAGCGGCGTTGTCAAGGAGCAGGTCACATGTCACTCGAGCTGTGACGGGCGTACTCAACTGATGGACTTGAACGAATACTGCTGGAAACATATCAGGCAGTACCTCAAGATCGAAGATGTGCAAAGCAATGACTCACCATCTTCTTTCCATGCGCAGTTGAACTAGAAATACTATTGCATGAAGCGCTTACATATTCTGTGGGGACCCTTCTAAAGCTTTTCTTTTTTTTTTCAAGTACCTCACCTAATTAATGGCTGCAATAAATTTGTTCAAACTAAAATTCGAGAGCAAGTGCAGCAGTGGCGTAGTGGTGGAACACCCGCCTCGCATGCAAGAGGACCGGGGTTCGAATCCCGGTGCCGCGCAATTCTCCACCGAATAAAAAGCAAATCCGCGTTTCAATGGAACTGCATAAACAGGTTTGGGCCGGGTGCGACCTGATGCCGGTGAACACCTCCGGCAACGCACTCCTTCACCAGAACAGGAGTTGACCACCCTGGTGCAGTAATTGGCCGCAACCTCCCATGATTAGTCCTAAAAAACCCTGGCCCTCAGTCACCAGCGGCTGCGGAACAACTGACCACGGCGGCGGTCAGACCTGGGACGCAGCAGGGGGTGCTGAGAATTCCTGGCTCCGCTGGACAGGTCGCTATTGGAAACTGACCCTGGCGACGTTTAACGCTAGAACCATAGCTAGTGAAGCTAGTTTAGCAGTTCTGTTAGAGGAACTAGAGGGCTTAGTGAGGTTAGGAGGCCGAATGAGACATATACTGTACTGAAGGATTGGCCCGTACTGTGTTATCGAGGTTTACCGGAGAGACTAGAACTAGGAGTAGGATTCCTTGTCAATAAGCATATAGCTGGTAATATAGATGATTTGTATAGTATTAATGAGAGGGTGGCAGGCATCGCAATTGGGCTTAATAAGCGGTAAAAACTGAACGTTGTACAGGCCTATGCACCTACATGTAGTTATTATGACCAGGCAGTTGAAAGGTTCTACGAAGATGTAGAATCGGCAATGCAAGAAGTAAAGGCGCGGTATACTGTACTAATGGGCGACTTCAAAACCAAGGTAAGTAAAAAGCAGGCAGCAGACCAGGCAGTAGGTGGCTATGGCATTGGTTCTAGGAATAGCAGGGGGGAGTTACTAGTTGAGTTTGCAGAGCACAATAACTTAAGAATCATGATTACCTTCTACAGAAAACGGAAGAACCGGAAATGGACATGGGAAAAGTCCTAACGGGGAGACTAAAAATGAAATTGACTTCATACTGTGTTCAACCCCAGCCATTATGCAAGATGTAAAGGTAATCGGGAAAGTGCGATGCAGTGACCTTGGTGAAGTCCCGAATTAGTCTAAATCTGAAGAAGGAACGCAGCAGATTAGTAAGAAAGCAGTCCATCAACGAATTAGCGGTGAGGGGGAGGGCAGAAGAGCTGAGGATTTCGCTACAGGTTAGATATTCGGCTTTAACCGAGGATGGCGACATTACCCTAGAAGCAATAGATAACTTCAGATAGAGAACTTCAGAGATAGCATTACTGAGTACGCTGTAGAAGTATGCGGTAGGATAGTTGGAGAGGATACCGGTAAACTGTCTAAGGAGACGAAAGATTTGATTAAGATACGCCAGTGTATGAAAGCTTCCAATGCAATAGACCAGATAGAATTGGCAGAGATATCGAAGCTAATAAGCACAAAGTGGCCGATATAAGGAAGTATAACATGGAGAGAATTGAGCGTGCTGTAAAGAACGGGGGAAGACTGAAAGCGGTGAAGCAGAAATTTGGCGTAGGCAAAAATCGGATGTATGCGCTAAGGGACAAGGCGGGCAGCGTCATCACGGATATGCACAAGATAGTCAAAGTATCCGAGGAGTTCTATACTGATCTCTACACTAGCCAAAGTAATCATGACCGTAACGAGATTGGTGGTAGGGAAAAACAGTCAGATGTTCCACCAGTGACGAAGTACGAGGTCAAGAAAGCAATAGAAACTATGAAAAGGGGGAAAGCAGCTGGAGAGGATCATATAACTATAGATTTGTTTAAAGACGGAGGTGATATCGTGCTTGAAAACTGGCCACCCTGTATACGCAGTGCCTGGTGTCAACGACGGTACCGGAACCATGGAATAACGCGAACATTATCCTTGTTCATAAGAAAGGGCACGCTAAGGACCTATAAATCACAGACCAATCAGCTTACTGTCTGTTACGTATAAGGTATTTACTAAGGTAATCGCTAATACAATCAGGACAACTTTAGGCTGCAATCAAGCAAAGGATCAAGCAGGTTTCCGGAAACGGTACTCTACTATCGATCATATCCATACCATCAACCAGGTGATAGAAAAATGCTAGGAATATAACCAGCCCCTATCAGTTCAGTTCAGTCGTTCAGTCGTGTCCGACTCTTCGTGACCCTATGGACCATATCACGCCATGCTTTCCGGTCTCTCACTATCTTCCTAACATCATATAACTTCATCTGCAGCGCCTCGAGGATGCCATCTAACCATCACGTTCGCTGCCTACCCCTTCTCCGGTGACCCTCAACCTTTCCCAACATCAAATCTTTCTCCAGCGACTCCTCTCTTCTCATCAGACGACCAAAGTAGCTGAGCTTTAACTTTAGAATTTGACCCTCCAATGAGCAGTCAGGGTTTATGGTCGACAATATCGACTGATTTGATCTTCTGGCAGTCCAAGGAACTCTCAAGAGTCTCCGCCAACACCACAATTCAAACGCGTCAATTCTTCGGCGGTCAGCCTTCTTCACAGTTCAACTCTCGCATCCATACATCACAACTAAAAAGACCATAGCACGAGTTATACGGATCTTGATTGGCAGACTAATGTCTCTGCTCTTTACTTGGCGGTCAAGGCTAGCCATGGCTCTCTTTCCCAGAAGCAGGCGTCTCCTAATTTCATGGCTGCAGTCTCCTTCCGAGGTAATCTTGGAGCCCAAGAAGAGAAAATCTGTCACAGCTTCCACTTCTTGTCCATTGATGCTCCAGGACTTGATAGGGCAAGACGCCATGATCTTTGTCTTTTTAATGTTCAGTTTAAGCCCAAACGTCTCACTCTCTTCTTGTACGCGCATCAGAAGTCTCTTGAGTTCCACTTCACTTTCTGCCATTAAAGTGGTATCATCCGCATATCTAAGGTTGTTGATACGTTTTCCAGCAATCTTCACTCCAGCTGAGGACTCGTCTAGACCGGCCTTCCTCATGATGCACTCAGCATATAGGTTAAATAGGCAGGGCGACAGTAAGCAGCCTTGTCTCAGTCCTTTCTCAATCGGAAACCAACCAGTAAGACCATGCCCCGTTCTGACTGTGTCCTCTTGCCTTTCATACAGGTTCCTCAGGAGACAGATGAGGTGAATTGGAACTCCCATCTCTTGGAGAGCTTACCACAATCTACTGTGGTCTACGCAGTCAAACGCTTTCGCATAATCAATAAAGCAGAAGTAGATTGGTTTCTGGAACTCTCTTGCCTTTTCCATGATCCAGCGAAGGTTGGCAATCTGGTCTCTAGTTCCTCTGCCCTTGCGAAACCCAGCTTGCACGTCCGGAAGCTCCCGATCCACATACTGCTGCAGCCTACCTAGGAGGATTTTCAACATCACCTTGCTAGCATGCGAAATAAGCGCGATCGTGCGGTAGTTGGAACAATCTTTGGCACTGCCTTCCTTTGGAATGGGGATGTAAACTGACCTCCTCCAATCCTGTGGAAACTGCAGGGTTGTCCAAATTTGCTGACATAATGTATACAGAACGTTAACAGCGACATGGTTGAGGTTTTGAAGCAACTCAGCTGGAATGGCATCAATTCCGCTAGCTTTGTTCTTAGCAAGGCTGGCTAAGGCCCATTCAACTTCACTCTTCAGGATGCCCGGCTCGAGACCAGTAATCACAACCGTCCTTATACATAGCATTAATTGATTACGAAAAAGTATTTGACTCAGTAGAAACCTCTGCGATGATACAGGCATTGCGAAATCAGGGAGTAGACGAGCCGTACGTGAAAGTACTGGAAGATATATATAGTGGCTGCACAGCAACCATAGTTCTGCATAAAGAAAGTAAAGAAGTTCCCATAAAGAAAGGTGTTAGGGAAGGAGACACGATTTTGCCAGTATTATTCACAGCTTGCTTAGAGGAAGTATTCAGAGACTTAGAATGGGAGCAGTTAGGGATAAGGGTAGATGGAGAATACCTCAGTAATCTGCGATTTGCTGATGACATTGCCTTGCTAAGCAACTCAGGAAATGAACTGCAAAGAATAATTGGTGACCTAGAGAGGAAAAGTAGGAAGGTAGGCTTGAAAATCGATATGCAGAAGACTAAGATAATGTTCAACAGCCTCGGGAAGGAGCAGTAGTTTACATTAGGTAGCGAAATACTGGAAGTAGTTGGCGAATATGTCTACTTAGGACAGGTAGTAACCGCAGATCCAGACCATGAAAAGGAAATAACAAGAAGAATAAGATTGGGATGGAGCGCATTTGGCAAGCACCCGCAGATTATGACTAGCAGTTTACCGGTATCGCTCAAGAGGAAAGTATACAACAGTTGGATCTTAACTGTATTCACCTATGGGGCTGAAACGTTGAGGCTAACCGAGAGAGTTCTACTTAAGTTGAGGACAACTCAAAGGGCTATAAAATGGTAGGGGTAACAATAAGAGATAGGAAGCGTGCAGATTGAGTCCGAGAAATAACTCAAGTTACTGACAAATGGGCATAGGCGGGACACGTATTGCGAAGAGAGGATAACCTATGGTCGCTTAGGGTAACTAGCACAGAACCGGGTTAATTGGAGAAATATGGGAAAGCCCTTCGCCCTGCAGTGGGTATAGTCAGACTGATGATGATGATGATGATGATGAAAAGTCGAGAAAATGTGGGGCAAAAAAAAAGACATTTCTCATGACTTTGCTTCTCCCGACGATGATTAGAGTTGAGCTTTTGTACGAGACCTCCTATGAGTAATACATGCGGCTGTAGAAATCCATGCTTCGCGGTGGTAACTCACGCTTTTTAATAAAGCGTTTTTATTTTCTAAACGAAAGCACAGCCGCCATGTATTTTCATTATCTTTTGCTAGGGTATTTTAAATTGAAAATAATGCTAGTTCAATGTTTTGCCAGCTCGCCTTGTCCAATATAGCGCCGTTGGCCATACGGGTCCATTACTCGGTAGTGGTTTTAATATCGCACTGCTTAATTTAGATATGTAGTGTATGGGCAATTATATTACGAGTTTACGCCTTATAACAGCTTAAAGCCATGCTTTACCCAACTCCTTGCCTTCAGCGTCCCCTTTGTCGCTCCCAGCACATGGTCTGCATTGATAAGAGCCTGCCTTTGGCATTGAGTAGACGTTTCCTTCCCGGCATAAAGCAACTCCATACTTTAATTTGTACAAAATATATATAATCAGACCATTTGTTGTGCACACACCTCGGTTTCCCACAATTTCTTAAGACTCATGAGCTTGGCACTGCTTAAAACGATATTGAGGACATTTTCATTTCGCAATTTATCTCAAAATAAATGATCCACCTGCTTTTTACGCGTATGTTAGCGTTTGTCCAGCGGGAACACAGAATGAAGAAATTTTCTCGCCACTTTACTCAAATTCTAGACATTCAGAGAGGAGGACTGTTTGCTGCCGTCTCAAAGTTAACTGTGGGTTGCATTGTCACTGCGATCCGCGCAAAACGTTCGACCTCTCTGCAGGTTATTGAGTGCTTTATAGATAGAAGATAGTAGATAGAAGATAGTGCGCGATTAAAGCGCCATCATCGCGGGCTGAACGAATGGTTGGAAAGAGTATTTGAGTGTATTTGTTTGCACGTGTGTGTGCGTGCAAGAGGAGCGGCCAGGGCTGACGCCTGTTCCAAATTGGGAGGAGGTTTATGGGCTGGCGCCGCACGGACGGCCAGCGGAAGAATAATGGCCGCAGAAAAGCGTCGCTCCGAAGACACCTGATCCTCCCGCAGCCATCCCCGCCGGGCCAGGGCGTCGGTTTCCGAGAATTTGACGGACGATGGCGGCCAATAGTTGTAACGGTGGTGGAAGATGCCTGCACTAGCCAAAAACAGCATCGGCGAAACGACATAGGAAGGGGGGATCCCCCAGGAGCCTGGCGAGGAGGACTTCGAGGGAAAGAGCAACTTTGAAGCTAGCCGATCAATACAACAGAAGATAGAGACTGGTTTCGGGTGCCGTGAAGAGAGGCTGCGCCTTGACAGAAGAAGTGCTGCAATGTGTATATAGCTGACTTGTAAATAAATTCTGTATTCTGTAATTAGAGTGAATGGTTCAGGTTAATCGGTAGAGGAGTGAAATTTGAAGAGAAAGAAAAGAACCTCATATTTAACTTTCATCTTTGGCGAAAACAGCCTCTTCATCTTTGTATGGCGGTTTATTATAGATTTAGGCCAACTTCCATTTTTCCTCCGTGTGCCTTTAAATTTGTTTTAAAACGTATGCAATGCATTTTACCGCCCGGTAAACGTACAGCAACAAACACCCTCACTGTTTCACTGCGCTTTGGGAATGCTCACTCAAGGGTACTTTGGGGAATAATTTTCCTCCTTTTCACCTCTGTTTTCATCCTACCAGAAACATGCATATAGCTAAGCTTTGATGGGAGTGCCTATTATCAACCATATCATCACGCCATCATTGAACTAACCAAATGAAATGTTCGGCATGGCTCTGCCCTCCATTGCAATTTTTTCTCGGTAATGCACTCATAGGCAGCATGCTAGGAATTATACCCATTATCTTATTGTTTCGAAAAAAATTCTAGCTTACATTTTATCCTTATTACAGATCTTCAGTTCGTCCTCGATAAAATATTCACCTTTCGCCATCGTCTGCCCAAAATCATTTAGGTTTACCTCATACTGTTCAAATAATGAGTAGGAAATTTTGTGGTTCAGTGCATTTTCTTCTTCCATCGGTTATTACAAAGTAGTCATCCCTCTGTGCTAATTGCGCACATCGGAGGTCATTTTTCCAGAGAATAGAGGTCTTGCCCAGGATTACCGCCTCTCTAAGCAATGCAACAGACTTTAGAAACGTGATTGAAGTTTAGGGCCGGAACTGCTCATGTTGCATATAATATGCTGTTTCCATTATTCAGAAATTTTATTGAGTATGCCCTTCTGCACGCCATCACAGCCGTGAAGAGGCTGAATGACTGATTTAATTGTTCTTTTATTTGTTTATTCAAACTCCACGCCAAGAATGTTCCTACATTTACACGCCATTCTACAGAACATATTTCAACAACTTTCGAAGGCGAAAGTAAATTAGATTGCCAATAAAACTCTATTCTACTTCGGAAGGATGGAAAAACTACCGTCTCTGGTTAAAGACAATTTGACTCACCATGAGGTGGTTGCGTCTATTCGTCACCGCAAGCAGAGTTCCCGAAGCCGACACGAGGTGTCAAAAAGCAATAGTCAGGATGAGCCAACGTCCCAGGTAGCGTCAGCTCATGTGCTTGGCCCGAAACTCGGAAAGAGGACATTGGCTGCAGTTCCACAGGTCGATACGAAGGCTCAGCTGGCACTGTTGTAAGATCTGCCTCGTCTGGGATTGACTGGTATAGACTTCTGTGTCATCAAAGGCCGTCGCCATGCACGTCCTACTTTGGTTGCCACACCAGCTGACAATACCGATCACCACGACAACTAGCAGGCGAAAGAAATGCTAAAACAGAATGTGCGTTCAATGCAGGTGCTGCTTTCTGGCATCAACACGCAAACAACTAGGCTAGGCCTCTCCTGGCCTGCGTCACGAATGACGTATCGGAGAAGGAGCGAAGGGGGCGGCCGCCACTGTGGCTTGGCCTATGGGGAAAATATTCCACTGCTGGTGGCGTGGTGCGGAGGATTTGGTCTGGTCTGGTGACAACTCACGGTGTTTTTCTCAATGCCTTTAAGCTCTAGCCTGGTGTGATGCGATATTCTATCGAAGATGGTCAACGGCATATGTTTCGTCCGCTCTGGAACCGGCCCAAATATGTTTTTCAGCTGTGCAAGGAGCGAAGCGAAAAACTTAGTGCGCCGGCAGGCCTCGATATTGTACTTGACAGTAAGCACATATTTCTGGTTTATTCGTGCGTTCAGGTATTTGTGGTTGAACGAACATGCACTTATCAGTTTGCTTTATTGCCCTTCCGAACGAATCGTGCCTAATGCTGGCCGATTCCACTTTCAAAGGCCCGGGCGGCATGAGATCAATTGCAGCGCATTTAGAGATTCTTGCTCGGCATTGAAATTATTCCAGTTCAGAAGGCCGCGTTGAACAAGCTAGCTATGTCACAAGACTGCTCCCAATGTCATACCAACGGCATGATCGCTCAAGTACAGCTGCATCCCTAGACGGAATCGTAATACAGAGCGTTCAAAGGCTGTTGTCATGTCCCAATCCAAAAGTGGCTTTACTGGAATCATTTAAGTGCACTTATGAATATTTGTAAACCTTGCATAAATATTATGTGGAACAAAACGCGTATTGTTACTTTCCATACAACGGGACCCATTAGCGTGGTACTGCTAGCAGCGGGGAAAATTCACGCTTCCTTGTAACAGTTTAAGCGACTGAATTACACGGCTAGGCCGAAATTATTTTTCCCTGGCACTCACCGGCCATTAAGTAGAATTAAGATATTTTGTTTCTGTGACCGAACATAACACGAAGTAAAAATATCTGCACTTGTGGGGAAATCACCCAATCAAATACGAAGCTCGCGCGTACGCTGCTGTTTTCGCTCACAACTGCGCACGCTTCGTGGGGCTGACCAGTAGCATTTGTGAACATTTTCGAAAAAACAGAAAACGATGCCTGGAATATGCCTACATTGACCCCTTTTCCAGCATGCTTAAGTCCTATGCGTTTCAAGCGTTTGGTAGGGCTTCAGGTCGTCCTCAATTAGCCATGCTAGTTCATGGAACAAAAATAATTGCATTCTTTCCGAGACTGTGATCTTTTTCGAGATGAGAATTCCTAATGGATACGTATGCTAAGGAGTGCTGCATTTTGTGCCGAATCTGAATATGCCTAACGCAGGATTTACAGTAAAAAAGTGCACAGCAGCGGGTAAGCTTCCTGACGCTCCTTGCAGTAGAGAGACCTGGCTGAAAAGGACGCTTTTGCCCGCTATAAGCCGGTTTTTCTCCCGTGCCTTCCTGACGTCACATTGTTTGCAAACAGGGAAAGATTTATCTTCAGCTCTTGTTGTTGGCTTCTGATGATGATGATGATGATGATGATGATGATGATGATGATGATGATGATGATGATGCCCTGATTCGTAAAGGCGCATACCCATGGCGAGGGTATTGGCCAAGGTGCATAGTTTGCCTCTTTAAACATGGCACGTGCCCACCATGGTGCACTGGCCAAGATGTAGTGGTGTACACAAGAAAATTTCCATAGGAAAATACGGAAAAAATTTTGGAAAGCGGGAATTCAAATAATTTCACCATTCCAACTATAAAAATAATGTTTAGAGCTGAATAACCACAATAAAAAAAATCGGGAAAATTTCGAGAAGGGTTAACAAGTCAACCTACCAGTTGCTATTATGTTTATAATGTTTTCAAAGCCTTTGGAAAAAGTGATTTTAAAGCGATTAACTAATTTCGAGAAGAAACATAGCTTGTTATCTGATTCTCAATATGGCTTTTTTAAAGGTTTAGGAGCACAGCTCGCTTTACTAGAACGAAAGGAATACATCTTAAATCAGATTGAAAGAGGTAAGCTTGTATTAGGGATATTCATTGACCTCTCTAAAGCGTTTGATTTCATCAATCATCATATTTAATATAAAAAACTTCAACGCTACGGCTATCGTGGAAAAGCGGCTTCTCTTATACGCTCCTATTTGTAAAACCGCAGGCAAATCGTCGTCACAAACCACCACCTCTCTAACTCATTACGCATCTTGTCTGGTGTCCCACAGGGAAGTATATTAAGACCTTTTTTTACTTATCATGTATGTAAATAATATCGTAAAAATGATACAACCGCTAAATTTATCATACGCGGATGATACAAGCATACTACTAACAGGTAACACTGGCGATGAACTTGCTTGTCGATGCTGGAAATTTATTGTTAGTAAACTTGGATGAGTGGACGAGTAAGAATAGCCTACAGATTAATGCAAATAAAAAAAACGTCTTCTTTCGAAGTAAAAACAAGCGCATAGCTATAGAAAAGGCTATCTATTTAAACACTATTCCTCTACAAATCACTTCCACTATTAAGACGTTAGGGGTTATTTTCAAGGATAATATGTCGTGGGATGCCCACGTAGAAAGCTTAGTAATCAAGCTGGCTCGGGTAATAGGATTAGTATACCGCAATCGTAACGTACTGCCACCGAAAGTTCTCATGTTAATCTACAACGCCTTAATTTTTCTCGACATAACTATTGCAATTTAGTTTGGGCTAGAACAACGTATGGAAATTTGCAGAAACTTCACAAACTACAGAAAAGATATTTAAGAGTAATGGGAAATCTGCCTCTCAATTCACATACGTATCACTTGTTCAAAAAATACAACATATTCCTTGTTAGAAAGCATTTTGATTACGTTCTCTGTAAGACTTTTAGGAAGGAAAAGGCGAATTATTCTTCACGTTTATATCATCTAGCCAACTTTCAAGAAGATAGTGCTACACGCCAAACACGCCACACAGAGCTTTGGAAAGTGAGAACCTTTAGCACAACATATGGTCTGCAAACTTTGCAAAATAAGTTACCCAGATTATTAAACATATTTGAACGTGCATATGTTCAATTTGAGAAGGTTGTACTTCAAGAACTTTGCAATTATTTTATTACGGAGTAAGAATTCTCACTGCCATTTGTATGTTTTCCTTGTCATGTTTCTCGTTCTATATTTACTTATTTCTTTTAATGTCGTTCAAAAACAATGAACATCTAACTCATCACCATTGCATTCTTGCTTGCTATTTTTTAACCTATCTGAGTGATCTTTTGCATTTTTTTTCTTGTTCTTTTAAGGCAGTTTATGTTCGTATAAATGACCAAAAATTAAATTAGTGGTGCATTCTTGTGCAAAAACTTTCGTTCAATTAATGTAGCTATGTGTATGCAGTTTCTTGCTTTCTGTGGTTTCTTTTTAAGTGATGTGCCATGCCTTGCTGTGAAGTGTATAGGGGGGCCGGCGGCCCTGTCAAGCTGTCCTGTACGGCAGCTTTTACTGCCGGTCTCCTGTGTCATGTCATATAGCGCAAATAAAGGGTTATTATTATTATTATGTATTCGTGGGTAATGTCAAACATGGAGCCCAACGAAAATCCTTTGGCATTCGCACAAGTTTTGGGCTCACTTCTTTCTCTTTCTCGATATACCTTCAACAGCGTTCCTGGGGCATACGGCTTTAGGGAATGAAATCAATGTTCTGAAGTGCTAGACACAAGGCTTGACATGAAAGGGATACTTTAGGCTGAGATTAACACCTTGGAAACTCTGTCCGAAAAACATAAGATATTTACGTTGGCTTTCATCAGAAGAGGAAGAAGTGGAGGCTTAAACACTTTCGCTGTGTGCTACTTTCTCAATGACAAGAAAAACAATAACTACGGCGTGCCGAGTCTCTTTCACGACATCGGTGACGAATTAGCACAGCTGTAGGATGAGCTCAAGCACTGAGTGGGATACTGAGACGTCGTCCTCAAAACGGTGTGCACGCCCTTTAAGCTCTGCGTCGACCAAACCTGCTGACCGCCATATTGCTCCAAGCGTATCTTTGGATGGCCGTAGCTCAAGCAGCTCAAGTGCACCTTCCGGTACGCTCCAACGTCTCTCGACAAAGATTCGACGCTCCAACACAGCTGCAGTTCCAGATTCCAATCGTATCAGTTCAACTGCAATACGTCGTGAAGTTCGCTTGACGCCAGGCATAGCTAGCAATGCCTCGAAGATGTCACAGCGGCGGGCATCTAGAGTCTCCCTTCGAAGACCAAGTGTACCCACCGTTGAGTCCAGCAGTTCTGTGAGCGGCCAAACCCAGACGTCGACCGACAGTTCCAGTACAAGCGTTGCATTACGAAGGCTATCCATATCCAAAGGCCTTCCGAAGCAGATTAGCTCCACGCCTCTGGTCGTTGCTTGCTCACCAGATTTGAACCCAGCGCTGCCTCGACACCGCTCATCTTTTGCGGTTCCGGTAGAAGGCAAAGCACTGCCTGCAGACACGCCATACCACCGTCAACGCTCAAGGTCAGTGTCGTTTCTAAACAGGAAGCTTTCTAGAATCACCGTTGTTCCTTACAACAATGGCTCTTCTGTGTCAAGCCATGCGCTCACTGATGGTAGCCGCAATGACAACGTGACAGACTCTACAAACAGTGGGTCCTCCAGTCGTCGCCGTCATTCGGTCCCTGCAGCTGTTGCGCTGTGCTCAAGGACCGATTCAGTTAGAACCAGCGGAGATCAACATCTCAGTGTACAAACAGATCTTCTACCTGATGCCGAAGATATACTTTTTAAAAACCCACCAGTAGACTGTGCAGCACAGGCGACAATGCTACATCGGGGTCGCTCAATTCCTCGGGAAGGTACGGCACACTTGTAGTCATGATATCTTTTCTAGTTCCTCTATTTCATCCTCCGATTTTTATTGACTGAGATGATTTTGAAGTGTAGCCAAGCCGTAGTGATTGTCTTTGTGCTAAACATTGGAGGCACTTAAGCTCCGAATTTGAAGGGATGACCCGGCCGCATCAATCGCTCCATTTTGAAACTTCTTTTGAGGATCCCCGTTGACCTACGTACACTTTGCTACTCGCTTAGTCACTAATTTCTTATCTTTAGGTACATGCATGATAATAAGGCACTTTAACGAGCCCAGGGATACCTAAATTTCCAAGCCGTCCTCTGCGCCCTCCCTCTTAACCTCAGTTGCTTCAAGACTTTGAATTCTATAAAATCAGTCAAAAGAACTCTTTATATGCCTTATTATCTCTCACGTGCTCATTGTCATGTAGTCGCAAGGTGCCACATTAGATGAAAGACCAACCAGCATATACGAAAGGGACTGCTTTAACCAAGCTGAACGAAGGTGTCTACGCGGCATAGGGGTAGCGTATCTCTCTCAAGATCAAGAGTCCGTGGTACGATTCCCTGCTCACAGGAGCTTCCCGAATTGGCAGCGCTTGCCAACTTCTCTACGTCATGTAATCTCGTGACGTCACACAATCCGCCGACAAATCAATGCCCGGCCATGTCATCTGCACCAGCCACCACCTGCCAGAGGCATCCCCGTGATTTTTATCTCACGCCGACATGCTCGGTGAATTGAAAAAAATTGTAGGACACTTCAGTTCCGCCTTTAAGGGTTGCCATTTGAGGCTCCCAGTGCGGATTCTCGTTCGCATACCTGCGCTTTTCTGCTCATTCGATTACAAGTCCCTGAATTTGTGACTATTATCTCACATATATACTATCGAACATGCCGTAGTAAGTTGCCACATCATGTGCAAGACATGTTAACATAGGTACAATGTTTGGCTTTGACCAACCTCTAAAATAGTGTGGTTGGCATATGAGTATTGTGTCTGTCTCGGGATCTAAGGGATCTAGAAGGTTCCCTTTCCATCTCAGCATATTTGCCCGGGTTTGGAGCTCCTGCCAACTCGGACATCTCATGTGCTCTTGTGATGTTACACAACTAGACAACTCGACGACCAATCAGTTTCTGGCCATGTCAACTTCCGACTACCGCATACCAGGTTATTCCCTTGATTTTTTGACCGCAACGCTAACGCCTACCACATAATGATGGCTGTAGGGAATTAACAGATGTGGGGGCCCGGTTTAAAAAAGTTAAGAGGGCTCCTAAATCCACGCCTCAGAGTAACAAAAGCATTTTCCTTCTCAGATATGTAGGACAGCGCATTTCTGTGCGCATTGTGATCATGAGGTCTCCATCAGCATCATGAAAATGGAACAATTCAGAAAGCTACCCAAGCTGTTCATGTCATTCTGCTATTTCTTCGGTTTAGTTCTGTCATTCTGCTTCCGTCGCGCTCCACGCCAACCTGAGCTTTCTTGGACACCACACTTAGTCATGAGAGAACTGTGAAATATTTTACTATAGGTACCCTTACGGAAGGAGATTTACGAAATGGTCTAGGCTTTTATGCGTTGAAAATTATTCCTTTGAAAGTTTACCCTGCGCTCCGACACAGAGTATAGTTAAAGCAGCGTAGAGAACCATTGCGGGAGATTTTTGACGGCTAGAGTAGCGAAAAAATAAAAACGTCCCAATGTGGCAATGTACTTAAATATTGATTTTTCTGGTGGAGTGTTTCGTTCTGGACGGTTTCTAAATGCGAAGTAGGTTCACCAGCATGTCTCCCTCATGTTAAGCTGCATCACGCAATGCTCATACGTGTATTTCATGTTTAACCCACGGTCTATTCTTACAGCGTCGCTTGGACATTTCTCAAAGCAAATAGGCATACAAGACACAAGGCTCTAAAGACTTCTGCGCCCCTCTTTCCCCATCTGCGAGCACGGCTGGTCTCGAGGGTGAGCGCGCGCTCTTTCTTACGGCCTTCTCTGTCGCCGCGGGAGCAACGGGCGCTTTTCTCCTTGAGTTACGCTCTCGAGACGGGCCGTGCTGCGACAGGCTCGCTTCTGGGCGCTCCGCCGCTAGAACTTGTGACGCGCCTCTTCATACCTCCTCCTCATTGGCTGAGCACTGCGGCTGCTTTCCGGCTGACCTACTCTCTTAAAGCGCAGAACACTGCACCTTAAGCTTACAATTTTTTTCGTCGCAGTAGAAAGCTTCCTGTCTCGAGTGATCGAATCCTTTCCGGTTTTTTCAGAAATCCGTTAGAAAAATTTCACCGAGAATTTTTCGATCAGAGCATGCGTCTGTTTTTATGCAGTCCGATGCTGGAAACCATGAGTAGCGACAGCGATGACAATTGCGCGTCGATGAAAGTGATATGCCGAAAAACTAATGTAAATCTCACCCGCCAGAGAGCAAGCAGACGTTTTTATGCAGAGTAGAGATTATTTTAACTTTTACACCCAAGGCTGTTATATCACAGAAACGTAATTCTCAACCACGGAAGTTTTAGGGGGCCATTGTCACCACCTCATCCAAGGAATTTAAAGCACTGTGGCGCCATCTAGTGACAGAAGTTAAAAGCATATCATAGGCGACGCGAAGGAGGGTGGTTTTTGCTGACGGACGCGCTAAAGAGTGCAAAAAATAATGAAACAAGGCGAGCATTCATAAAACAATAGACAACGCTGTGCACTTACGTGAACCAAAAACGTTGCCCTGAGATACGCTCTGTTTGGTTACTACAGTAATAATTTCAGAGTTCGCTGCAAGAGGCCACTTCAGTAGGGTTTATACAAGTTTCAGTGCCATATTAAAATTATAAATCCTGGTTTCTTGGATATTGTAGTGCTCGTTCCATACTATAGAAGACAAGATCTTTTTGTTTCCACCGAAATATCATGTTTTAGTCAGTATTATGTCCATTGAAAGGCCATGAAGAAAGCTAACGATGATAAGGCGACGTCGGCGAAATATGAGAGGGGGTTTTTTACCGCGAACACACTCCTATTTCGGTCATGAAACTCTCCATGATGAGAATTTTTCTTATCCGGAATTTCCACGTGTGTCTCTGTGCCCCGCTACTACCACTTGTAATGGTCTTGCTATAATGACAAAGTCAGAAATGAAGTCAGTCTTTCTCCAACCGATGCTGAGTGGCATTATCGTTTTCTCGTTGCGTGCTCAAGTTGAACCATGCTTCATGTCGCTGGCAAAGATTTTCTTTTATTCTTAATATTGTAATGCCGCATATACTGCTTCGTCTGCTTGTATTTGTAATTTTATCATCAAGGCAACGTGACAAACGTTCGTACACGTACGTTTTGTATATATATAATATATATATTCAGTTGTTCGACCACTCGGTGTCTGTTCGAATCAGTTGCCTTACTGCTCTATTCGTATTCGATTACATTTGGAAGTATGTCAGTGCACGTTATAATCAAAGGTGGTCAAAATTTTCGGAGCCCTCCACTACAGCGTCTCTCATAGCCTGACTCGCTTTGGGACGTTAACCCCTAAAAACAAACCAAAACCAAATCAATCACTCATCCCTAAATTCATCGTGAAAGATGGTCTATCGCGTGAGTTCCCAGGAGCCACCAGTATTTGCGATGCCATACGGTATAAGCCGTCAGAGTTAATCAACACATGTGTGAACCTATATGTTGGTGAAACTACCGTGCCGTACTTACCAAGTTAACCGAGGATTTATCTAGTCCTATGATGCAACAGATGTTTGGTTTGGGCTAGTTGGTAGCAGTTTCTTGAAGACATAGCGCAAAAAAGACGGGGACAACACAGATGTAGCGTCTGTCCTGTCTACATCTGTGTTGTCCCAGGCTTTTTTACGCTATGTCTTCAAGAAATTATCTAGTCCTGTTCGTGTGCACAAGGCGCACTTTCCAAACAATTACGATCTACCTTTTCAGAGCATCAGCACTCTTTGGCATCTGGGGCCAGTGATGGAAATGACACGCATAAAGGCACGCGTCATCAGTACGGCAGGAATGCTTCGGAGGCAGGGTCACCAGCGGGCGGCTTTTCCGGATTCCTGACATCCGTTCAGCTCAACACGAGCTCGCCAGGAAGGCATGGGCATGTGGTTCCTCTGAGCGGAGATAAGGAACCAGCACTCGACCTTCACGTCGAAGACATCAACGCAGCCGCGCCACCAGATTTCGGCGAAGCGTCGCATACCAGTAAGAGGTTCATTGTGTTGAGTCTCGGGCAGAACCACCAACGCAACGCCTTAAATTTCTACTGTGCAATATTTGTGTCTGGCGATTTGACCTTCAATTAAACACCGTAATTTTAAGTTCCACAGGAGCCATGAAAAGAAGAAATTTGCAAGTAGTCTAGTTCAAGACCGCATCATCCTCCCCTAAAACAAAAGAACAAGACAGAGACAGAGATAGAAAGGAGGAGGGGGGGGGGGGGGGGGGGGGCATTCTATGACCCTACATAAATTTGCGCATTGTGGAGCTACCGTTCAATGGACACTCGATTTCTTTTTCTTGGATGTCCCAGCATGCGCATATAAAACATGTCAGAGCTATACATGATGTTTGATAGAAGATCGTAAGCAACTTTTAATAAAAAGAATTTTTGAATCCCACGTATATATAGAGAGATTTTTTTAGGTGAAGGCTGTATGCAGTTTAAAAAAGTTGTCTGCGAGATATCCACTGCACCGTGCCCTCTAGGCAACGCCTGTTAGCATAGCATGCAAGGGAGACAAATAATATTCCTGTGAAAAGGTGGTTTGAAAGAGGTTTCCTTAGGCTCCCCGACGATCTCCAATGACCGCACGAGAGGCCAGAATTTGGTAAAAAGTTACAAGAGTTCAACACTGCTGAACCGAATATTGAGCGAAAGCATTAGCTGCGGGTGACCGAGTGTTCTTCTTCTCTTTTTCTTCTTCCTCAGCCCACATATGTATAAAGCTCCGCTTTAGCCAAGCCGTATGAGCGTGCCTTAGTACCCTATAGGGGAAACGTGAATGCCAAGGTCCTAGCAGGCTGATTCTGACAACCGTTCCATGTGAAACGAGAGACCCAAGTTGGCAGCTCCTACCAACTGAGCCGCGGCTCCGACCGCGCCACGACGACCGCTTGAGTTGAGAGCCCATCTCTCGCTTTTTTGTCACGTGGGGTGTGACGTCACAGTGTCACGTGGGTAAGCTACACGTGGCTACCGCCGCGCTACGCCGACCGCTTGAGTTGGTAGCCCAGCTCTCACCCTGGTGTCACGTGGGGTGTGACGTCACAGCTTCACGTGGGTAAGACGCAGCTACCACCGCGCTACTCTGAAGGCTCTAAACCTATAGTAGTATTGCTTTCGCAACAAAAAATTAATTCATACTTCCCACATCGACAAAAGATTGGCTGTGGTTTAGCTCTGGTTAAACCAGGTTCAATTGGGTTAGCAATACCTCCATGGAGATAGAGAGAGAGAGAGAGAGAGAGAGATTTTAATGGCAACAGGAGATGTCTGCCTGGTGGTGAGCCTAGCATGCCACTCCTGATGAGGGGTGAGGAATGAGGGTGACAAATTGTGGGAGGTGATACTGAAAAAAAAAAGGATCACTGTCGCATAGTTTCACAGGCACATAATCACATGGCTGCGCTCCATGGTTACGCTTATGGTTCAGCATATAGTGTACCTACTTCTCTTGTTTTTTTTTTTTTTTTTAGTTCGTGTCCGTGTCCGTGGTGCCCTGGCAGAAGTTGCCAACTTAGGTTTCTCGTTTTACATGGGATGGTTATATCAGAATCAGCCTGCCAGGACCCCGACAATCACGTTACCCCTATAGACCACTAAGGCACGTTCATGCGGCTTGGTTAAAGTGGGGCTTTATATGTGGGCTGGCAGGAGTTGCCAGCTTGAGTCTTTTGTTTCACATGGGACGTTTATGTCAGAATCAGCCTGCTAGGACCCTGGCATTGACGTTACCCCTATAGGCCACTAAGGCACTTTCATACGGTTTGGCTAAAGCCGTATTCGTATCGGCTGCGGCTCAAGGTGAAACGTGGCCCTTCCCGGGAATACGCGATGTTCTGAAACCTGGCACAGTATTGCTAACGCAATAAAAATCATGAGTGCGTACCGCCGACTATTGTCTGCAAGACGCTTCCGGATATATCCACTGTGCACCTTAATTTGAGGCATGTCTACAGCTCTCATTTGTCCTCTAGCCATTTGGCATGGCGGTGAAGAGATCTAACGAATTTACTCAATCGCCTACTCCTGATATGTACTACCTGCATCTTCTAAGTCGTAGATTCATCTTGCCGTTTGTTAGAAGAAGCAGTGGCGTAGTAGAATTTTCGGTGAAATCGATCATCAGGTCACGGGGAGCGTAGTTGGGAGGACATAAGGTAAGGTAAGATGGAGTCCAAAGACAGACCCCTCCGCACCACTAATATATCGCGGGTAGTTGGGAGGACTTATATTATGATGAGGCTATCCAAAAGTAATAGAAGATAATGTGCCTCAGCTCGTGCCACTAGGTATAACGGGCTTAGTTGGGAGAAAAGGAGGTGCTCGATATATTTCCGTGGATGTGTATAATTGTATTTGTATCTTCTCTATATTATTTGCTTATGCTTTAATTCACGTTCGCTACAGCAAAATAGACAACGCAATGTACAAGTTCTGCTCGAGTTCGATTGATAATGGTAATTGCAGCGAAATTTGGAGACTAATTTATTCCAGGCAGAATCGGTTTCCTTTTACAGCAGCGAAGGAAAGTGAGTGTGGTGGCGCCATCTCCAAGAGACCGCCGTCACCATTCTCTTTAAGAACCCGAGAAAGGTGCGCTTCTTCACCACTGGCAGGCGCCGCTGAAACTTGGATGCTGATGGTGCGCGACGGAAGAAACAGCCCAGACGCCGCAAGCTCGGTACACTTACCTGGAAAGACAGGATTGCACGATTATTCTCAATTGAGTTTCATAATCATGTGCCTAAAAATTAAAGTAGACGTTTCCATGACGAGCATACTGGAAATGCCTGCCGTCGTTATCATAAGTACTCACTAACAATACAGTAGCGCCGAGCTGTTGATTCAAACAAGTGTCGGCAAGTCTCTTCCCTTCGTTCTTAATTTTCAGCTATATTTTGTGCAATCTACCACTCTTTGCACATATAACATTTTCGAAGAATGCTTCGAGGGCTTTTGCACATAAAATTATTGCCGCTTCACTCTAAAGGATTCGTCCCGGAGTAATTTTGTAACAATCATAAAAGAAGCATTACTTTATTATGTGGTCCTCATGTGCAATGTGCTCTAAGTAAAAGCAAAGACATAGGCTGGGTTTATACCTGCTGGTAGACATAACTTGGCGCGACATAAGGTAAAAGACAGCCTTCCGTTACATCGCAGGAAGGTTTAGACGAGCCCTTTCTGGGCCCTGCGAGGGAAAGGCAGAACTGCAGTCTACCGGCCATGGTTGCACTGGCCGTGGCAGTGCTGCTCATTACGACCGCAACAGCGTTCATTTTCCTGACTTCCAGTCCGAGAGCTGCCCTGTGGAGGAGGCGCGCGATGTTGTTCTGCGCCACCTCTGACTGCGCTGAGCATGTCGCCAGGCTCGGTCTCGATAGCACTCAGGGCACAGACGTCTGTGATGATTTCGGATTCTTTGTCTGCTCGGGGTGGTTTAACAACCAACGTAGCCCCGCTAGCAGTGTAGTCTCAGAGGTTTGTGTCATCGCATAAGTTTCTACATCATAAAATATCAGTGCGAATTAAACAAAGGCTCGAGAAAATGTTAAGTCAAAGAAAGGTTGCTGCTTTTAGCGCTAATTGCTTGACTACATTTCATTAAACCGCTTGTTTTCGGCTAATATTGGATTGTATCGACATATGTTTATCAGGCTTTTACTGCAACGATGACTGTAATGCAATGCAATATTTCAAGAGGCTCGTGTGCATACATTGGAGACTTGGCTTCGTCTGCATCTGTGCACAACGCATGCGCTAGAGCTTATAAAAAAAAAATATCTCTGTTTTCCAGGCCCAGTTGGCATCTTGACACGATAATTCAGCTATAAATGGGCATTGCGTTCACAAAAGGGATGCACCTACCAGTAACCCGTTACTGTGCCCAGTCGGAGCACTGCTAAGATTTGTCTGTTGCTATAGTCTTACCGCCGTTTCCTGACTCCATGTTCTAACGCCATGTTTTGCCATCACTCACTTTCTTGCAATAAGCATTATAACTGAACTCTGCGTTTAACAAGAGCGCGACAGTTTCTTAATCCTTACTGGAGTCAACGCAAGAGTATTTGCAATCACTTCTACTGATGCTAGCTCCCTGATGACGTTATGAAGTTACGGAAATGAGGTTGGGCAATGCCACCTTTGTAGTCTTGCAGAGAGGTGGATGGCAGCCCCACATGCAGCGTATTTAAATTCCAGTTTCATGCAAAGCATTGCTTTTTACAAGGACATTACCAATTCTTAATCATCTTCCCATTGTCCTTATGGAAAGGTCCGTTCAAACCTGTGCAAATGATTGTCAGTACCAGGCTAAGCAACATGCTCATTTCTGTAACATTCATGACGCTGCATTACTCTTATACTCATTTTTCTAGACGATTCTTCAGTGGTTGGAGGCCATACCAAGCCAGACATTTGAAAATGGCGCCACTGACAATGACACAGCGTTGCGGCGCATGCCGTCACAGCTCATGGCCGCCTGCCTGCGCAACGACAAACAGGTCTCTAAAAGGGACGCTGAGACAGCGATTCAGGAGCTTATCAAGTCCATGGCTGCGCGAGGCTTCTCTTGGCCTGCTGAAGATCTGTCATACCCGGCCGGCAACTACTCAGCTCCTATGCAAGCTTTGGTTGACTTAGCCTACAGGTCAGAGATATGTAGCATCGTGTCATCATAATAACGATCAGTACCTACCTTACCGTTTTCGCTAAAGAGTAGAGATAACTCTCCATTCCCACTTGATCCCATCCCGAGCCAGTTCCAGCCGCCTTATCCGCGCAGACTTTTTATTCATATCCGCCATGTGCTTATCTGTCTTTCTCCACTTCCTACATTCTTCATGGAACCCAGTCCGCTGCCTTAAATACCATCGGTGACCTTGCCTTCTCATTATATGCACTGACCATACGATTTTCTTACTGATTTCGATAGGGGGCCATTAAGTCGCGTTTATTCCATGATCCACTGCATTCGATACCAAGTAAGGGCCGCTCGCTTTCGTCTTCGATTGACCCCATCATCTGCCAATCCAAGCCACCTTATCCACACAGAATTCGTAATACTATCCACCCTGTGTTGCCCTCAAATACCATTGATAATATTGCCTTCTCATTATATGCCCTGACTATACGCATCTCTTCATGATTTTTATAAAGTGCCATTAACTCGCGTTTGTTCCCTAATCCACTGCATTCGCTACCAACTGAGCGCCGATCTCTTTCATCTTTGATTGACCCCACCCTCTGCCAGTCCAAGCTATCTTATCCACGCAGACTTCGTGATCCTATCCGCCCAGGGCTGCCCTCAAATACCATTGGTGATCTTTCCTCCTCCTTATATGCCCGGCCCATACACAGGTCTCATTGATTTCAGTAGGATGCCATTAACGCGCGTTTGTTCCTTGATCCACTGCATTCGCTACCAAGTAAGGGCCGCTCTCTTTCATCTTTGATTGACCCGACCCTCTGCCAGTCCAAGCCACATTATCCACGTAGACTTCGTAATTCTATCTGTCCGGTGCTGCCTCAAATACCATTGGTGATCTTGCCTTCTCATTATATGCCCTGACCATACGCATCTCTTCTTGATTTCGATAGGGTGCCGTTAACTCGCGTTTGTACCCTGATCCACTCTGTTCTCTTCCTGTCTCTTGACCTTACGCATGTGATGTTCCATTCTCTATCTATCCCATGTATATTCAAAGGTCTTTGCCCTGCACTAGGCGCGGTCAGGTTGATGATGGTGGTTATCGTGTGACCAGAAGCCTAACTTGACTGAAGATAAAGCGCACGGGAAGACACACACAAGAGAAGAAGACACAGGACACGCGCTAACCAGATCATTCCTTCCACAGATCACAATTAACCAGCATATATAAGTACGCCTTTCTTGGAGCTAAGAAGCTTCGTAGGGCTGAAGTTGTGGCTATGGGTGGCTTTGACTGTGGATCCAATTAAGCATGCAAAGATAGCTGTGATTCCGCTGGATACAAGCTTGTTTAGATCGCCAGTTGGGCTTAGAGCTAAATGACGGCCGGCTTTCGTCACGTGCTAATAAAATATGTTTCTCGAAATATTCAGTAAAACGTGCACGTTGTTCTTGTTCTAGTTTAAATACTCAGTATGGCGTGGGAAACACAAGATGACGTTATAGAAAATGTTCGTAGAACTGAAATAAGCAACAATTGAAGTTCGTTAAAATGAAGGGCGTTTGCACTTTTTACTGAATATTTCAAGAAACATATTTTATTAGCGCGTGACGAAAGCTGGCCGTCATTTAGCTCTAAGCCTAACTGTCTATCTAAACAAGCTTGTATCCAGCGGAATCACAGCTATCTTTGCATGCTTAATTGGATCCACAGTCAAAGCCACCCATAGCCACAACTTCAGCCCTACGAAGCTTCTTAGGTCCAAGAAAGGCGTACTTATATATGCTGGTTAATTGTGATCTGTGGAAGGAATGATCTGGTTAGCGCGTGTCCTGTGTCTTCTTCTCTTGTGTGTGTCTTCCCGTGCGCTTTATCTTCAGCCAAGTTACAATGCACCATCTAGCCCAACATCAAGTTTTGTTAAACTACCAGAAGCCTAACGAGGATGAGGAAAAGGTTGAAAGATCTGCCATAAATTATGTTTTAAAAAAGTAGCCTAAAGCATAGGCCCCATGAGAACAAAAATTTCATTCATTACCTT
This sequence comes from Amblyomma maculatum, assembly GCF_055883805.1. Lineage (NCBI taxonomy): Eukaryota > Metazoa > Arthropoda > Arachnida > Ixodida > Ixodidae > Amblyomma > Amblyomma maculatum. The sequence continues at coordinate 48,295,756 of NC_139345.1, forward strand.
GATCTGGCGTGAGGCTTTAAACATGGTTTTTAGACATCTTCTGTAGAATGGCCGCAAGATATGATGTGTGTATGAAATTTAATTTCTGCATTATTTTAAATGAAAATGAACGTATCTTGCATTAGAGCTGAAAGTTGCATTAAACTTTGTTTTTGTTTTTGCTTTAGGAAGAAAAGGTCTTGAAATTTTGCAGGAGAAGAGACTGTCGATACACAATCACGGCTAGCGTTATGCAGAATAAAATTTTATTGTCTTCTTTTTCGACCATCATAAGTCATTTCCTGAAACTTCGTCTTTTTACGCATGTAACTGCCAACTGGCCTAGGCTATTGATTATGCAGTTCATAATGCAATATGTGCACATTTTAAGTCGGTGGTAAATTTTTATTGCTGCGCGTTAGAGTTCGTGAGAAAATGCAAATAAACCTTCAAAAATGCTATTTTGAGACAAATGTTGAAAAGAAACATTGAAAACTGGTTCCTCTAGCCTGATGTGACCAGAAAAAAGGACGAAAATATATCTTAAAAATCGCAACGACATCTGTGTAACGTACTTGCTGAATTCTAAAGGCCTGCTCTATAGGATATACGGTCCTAAATCTAAATATTTTTACTGAGCTTTGTGAAATCAAAACAATGCAAACGAAAAACTCCGTTCTCCCGCCTGATATGACCACAAGAAACATCAAAGGAGGAATTTTGGAATGGAAAGTATACAATTCTACTATATTTTCTGAAACTTAGAGGCGTGCTCAATCATGAGGCTGCAAAATCTTAAACCTTTTATCAAAACAAAGCGGCGTGCTAACACTGTAGACAAACCCTTGTTCACCAGAATTAGGCTTCCCCGTTCTGATGGCAAGAACAGCGAAAACGGATCCTTTGTGACCCCGCCGGGGTGGCGCAGTGGTTACGGCGCTCGACTACTGTTCCCAAGGACGCGGGATCGAATCCCGGCCTCGGCGGCCGCTTTTCGGTGGAGGCGAAAAGCAAGGCGCCCGTGTGCTGTGCGTTGTCAGTGCACGTTAAAGAACCCCAGATAGTCAAAATTTCCGGAGTCCTCCAGTACGGCGTCTCTCATAGCCCGAGTCGCTTTGGGACGTTAAACCCCACAAATAAACCAACCATCTTTCGTGGTCAAGAAATGGCTAGAAAAACAGTTGTCTTCCTCACCTGCCCGATTCTCATGCAAACTGCAGTTTTTAAAAACAGTTGCGCCTTGTGGATCTCTGAGGCCAGGCAAGAAAGCAGTTGCGTTCTAAACAGTGATCACGCTGTCATTTTATATCTTTATTTAACGAGTTTGAATCGTGTGATAATGTTGGAAATTCTTAAACACAATTTACAGTAAAGGCTCATTTGGCAGCCGGTAGCCAAAAAGGACGTAATATAAAATTTTACTGAAAACAAAAACTGGATGTAGTAATTTTCGTCATTGTTCCTTTTGAGTGTCCTCACTGTTTTTAATAATTATTATTATAATTTTGCAGATTTTCTTACCTTAAATCATATTTACTTGTTATAACCTCATATTGGTGCCTTCACTTCAGGTGGAACCTGCCTCTCTGGTTCCGCCTCGACCTGCTTCCTCCGAGCACCTACCGCGGTCGGAAGCGGACACTGTTCATGTCACCTTCCCCTATGGCAAGCCTTTTCATTCACCTACAGTCTCATCTTCTTGCATCGGGCATCGCATACTCCACCTACCTGAGCTTTTTGAGCGCCAAAGTCCTGCTTCAAGGCATGCGCATACCATTCGGCCCGTCGTTCAGGTCTTTTATAGAAGGCGACGCTGTCGACAAAGTCCACAGCGATGTGTTGCGGAACTTAAGTACAGTATCTCGAGCTCGTCACCCACTTCCCAAAGTAATGAAGATCCGGAACCTCCCATATTCACTCAAGGGCCTCGAGGGCAATGATTGGAAGCGCATCCTCCAGCGCTCAAGTGGAGCCGAGCCGCCCATCAGTGAAGAAGACTCACTCACCGTATCCGATCAACAGCTTTTGGAGGCAGCAGGCATTTTGTTCAAAGCCTACTCACCCAAAGACGTCTTCTATCACACGGTCTGGTGGCTTCTGCAAATCATGGGACCTCTGGTCAGTGACGAGCTATTCGCGCTATTTAACGCCAATGAATTCGGCCGGACACTCTTGAAAATGGCATGCGCGGTGCAGGTCGAAGCAACGTACCATGTTCTGCTTGCCACGATGAGCGAGTCGAAATTCGCCCGCGTCGAACGCCTCTCGATAAGCCGTCACTTGCAGAGCGTGCGTTCAATCGCGCTGGAACGCATCGAGTACGCGGGCGGCCTGGAAGCCAAGACCAAGCTCGCATTGACCTCTGCTCTCGAAAAAACCAGCACCATTATCTGGCCTGACAAATTCGAAGAGTCCAGCCGAGAGTGGTTGGTGCACTTGCACGATCACGGGTACAACGAACAGGATCAAGGATTCTTCAGCAAATGGTTCAGCGACAGAGTTCGCTTTCAAGAAGCACTTGCCATAGAAGAGCGCGTCGTGTCGGCCAAGATGTACAGGCTAGACTCGACTCGCGCAACTTATTACAGTCCCGCTCTGCAAGCTATGGCCGTCTCCGTCGCGGCATTACGACCTCCTTTCTATTACGCTCAAGGCACGCACGCCATGTTGTACGCTGGACTTGGCTACCTGTACGCACGTCAGATATTTGAAGCTCTGAGTTGTACTGCTGAGCTCATAAAAGGCACTGCTGGAGAAAATAGACGTTTAGGCGTGTCTGTTGCTGAGTTGAGCGAGGCCGCGCAATGGGAATCGTTCTTGTCGTGTCCACCTAACGTTGACAAGAGCAGCCTATATCCAGAGCTTCCGGCGCTACACGTGGCGTATGAGGCCTATGTTCGATTCCGCAACTCCAGCGGGGACGTTCCGTTAAGGGGACTCGAATGGTATTCACCGGATCAACTGTTTTTCCTGACTTTCTGCCATGCTACGTGTGAAGTTGATTCTTCTGGACGACTACTGTCGCAGTACTGTAATGATGCTGTGCGGAACTACGCTCCCTTTGCTGTGGCATTTTCTTGTCCCTCCGGGTCCAATATGAACCCTGAAGACCGGTGCGAATATTTTTAGCGTCCACAATGCTGCATACCTGGACATTATTCAAAATTCGCGATAGAATGCAGTATTACTGTTGTTCAAACGAGTATATGTAATGTACTTTCGCGAACAGTGTTAAACGGAACCTGATGTAGCGGTTTGAACTGCGCAATGTTTCTGGGACCTCAGTAACGGTTCAGAAAATTATTCCGTGTTATTTTAATCACTCCCTCTCAGCCTTGCCTATACACCATGCGACCGTTCAGAAAATTATTCCGTGTTATTTTAATCACTCCCTCTCAGCCTTGCCTATACACCGTGCGACCGTTCAGAAAATTATTCCGTGTTATTTTAATCACTCCCTCTCAGCCTTGCCTATACACCGTGCGACCTGAAGGGGGCACATGTATGAGAGCAGGAAGAGGGGGAGGAAAAACTTTTATTGTCCATTTTCCTTGCGTTCCTAAATGAAAGCCTCAGTCCAGGGCTCCATGGGCCTCCACGATCCTACAGGCCGCTGTCATGGTCAATTCTTAACTCAAGGAGCTGAAAGTAAAACGTAATATAAAGATCCTCTGCAAACGCTCTCCAGAGCCGTTTTCAAGCATACAAACTCTCAGAGCTGTCCTTGTGCAACACTGCATTCCCATCCCAATGCCCTGGCAGCTTGTTGAGGACAAGGCGAGCGCATAACTGTTTGGATTAGAGCGAAGCGCTCAAGAATATTAAGGCACGGTGCTCACCGAAGTTTTCTGTATGGAAATTCCGAGTGAAGTTTTTGGAATCGCAAAAGTCTTTGAATCTTCGTACCAAAGAGAAAAGTTACACCTGCGGAGCCACAATTGTATTTCAATTTTGTCATAAATGCTTAATGAGTAATCGATCCCCTCTCGGTCAGTGTGATGGGGTAGGTGAAGTATAAAACTCGCAAACACTTTCCGCTTCGTGAACCATAACAAGCAATGTAGAAAATAATCCGCGACGTTATACCTAACTTGAATGTCTGTAATCTTCAATTTTATCGCTATTTCTGGACTAAGTTCATAGTCGTCAGTTGCAGCTCGATGACTTTGACGTTTAGTGACGTTTAGTGTTAAGATAAGGCTGAGAGGCGGGCTAGTTGGTGACTAGTATTGGAAATCATCTTGAAACCGCGCACAAAAAGACAGAAGACGTTATGATTGTTAGGTGATGATCGTTTATAAGGTTTTAGTGTGATTGCGATGAATGTATAAAATGTGACGCAGTTTTAATAAACTAGATGAAGTTCCGCGCTTTGTCCTGTTGGTTTCTTCCTCGTCCCTTGTCTTTTTGTGCGCGGTTTTAATATGCGTTGTAATAAAGTTATCTCTCTGTTTCTGTGTATTTTATAAAGTTCAGTCTTATTTATAATCTTTATGGATGCAACTTGCATGTCGCTAGCTATAATTTAATCTTCTAGGCTGGTTCTATTTAAAAAAAGACTCAACCATCAATATCATTGAGTGGTTGCAAAAAAAAAAAAAAGAAACTACGCTCAGAATCATCTGCGTCATGGTGCGGCTTCCCTTTCCTATCGTACTGCTTCTCGTTTTCACCTCTGTCCGCTTAAGAATTAACAGAGCAGCCATTTAGCTTCGGCTACGGACAGATATCTTGCATTAGGTACATTATATTTTTCCACGACATAAACTCAAATATATACTTCCTACGATAGGCAGATAATGCAAGAGTGTGTTTCACCACAAAATTTTTAGTATGCTGGCCTGGCAGGTAGTTTTAATTTCAAGTCATTAACGTCAAAGCAATTAATTAGGACAAAACACAGCACCGGCGTCGTACTTCGTAGCTGAAAACTGTTTCTCAAAAAAAAAAATGTATCCACATTTACCTGGGCAAAGACACACTTATTGGTTATGAGGCAGTTGAACACTGGAATGTGGTAGCTGCCTGGACGTGGTGTCCAGTTAATTGGTTACACATATGAGTGCGGGTGTGTTTCAGACAGCAGGCGAAATTTGCACCTGCATTAACAGCGGAATAGCAAAAAACGTCTGCCTCGTTTACATTTATGGCAACATTTCAAACAACATGAACTTTATTCATCAGTCACATTTATTGTATGTACAGTAGAGGAATACCATTGCATTCTATGTGGTATCATACACACAGTATCAATAAAATAAGTAACCAAATAAACATAATCGAACCAGAGGTAAAAACAGCGCATACACAACTAAACGAATCTGCGCCAGTATATCCACAGTTTCCAAGAGACACTAACTTGCACTGGGTAGTGCATTTTATTAGCCACTGGTAGGATGCCTGATGTATTGTGTTATATTCGGCCATGAATTATTACCGTGGCCATGCCTTTGTGAAAAGGACCACCGAAGACGTGTGGGTAAAGCCTGTGCACTTCTCTATAGCACTGTTTTTGTGTGATGCGCTAATAATGAAATTCAAATGCATGCTTGGAACTTTTTATCCTCCATCAATATCTGGGACATCCGAATTGTGGCTCGTTTCACTCTTCGTTAAGCACGGCTACAAGAGCCGAGTGAATTTGCTTCGCTATACAGACTGCAAAGCAGGGACCATCACGTTTGTCACTCAATAGAGAATTAACAAAATTACTTCCTGGCAGATATTTTCTTGCTTCTCCGAAGTATAATGGCTAATTCTGTTCTCACACAATTAAGAATACGCATGAACCCAAAGTAGCATATAAATGTATCGCCAATGCACATGTGCGTGCTTGCAGTAATTGGTTTCGTTATTTGGAAGTTTGTTTTTTAAACCCTCGAGTAGCGTGTGTTCAAAGAATTTCGTAGGATCGCACATCACCGTGAAAGTGCACAAGCTTTGGCCATCAGACGTCCTCGTTCAGTCTTCACCAGTCACTGTTTGGGCACTCAGAGACCTTACCGGGATACTCACTTCAGTCATTTGCCAAATGAGTGTATACTTTTACTGTTGAGAACATCAAAAATGCTCAGCAAATTCAGAGCCGCCGCACTCGCAGATGTCCACCCTTGGTATCACTATAGGACATTCGTGACCGCGTGCGAAAGTGAGTGCGCACGAACAGTAACCTCGCAGGAAGTTAACTTGACGTCTTATCGCTGGCAATAGACAAACGTCTTCGGCGTCGAATAAATTCGTTTCTACCCGTTAAGTGGACGTTCACATATCCGCTGCAGTAGCAGAAGCAACAGAGTCTCCGGTTTTAAGTATCAATTAAACCATCACATTTCAATTTCACAAACCTATGACACTCCCTAACATGTTAAAAACAACAGCATATTTGACTACACAAAATCTGCTACATCTGGAGGCTATAAACAACTCATTCCTCATTGTTCTCACAGGCATACAACAGCTTACAACAAAAATGCGTGTACAAAGGGCATTAGTGTCAAATTTCTTTCTTGAAATAATTTCTGTGAAGCACCTGCTTACAAAACAATGCGCGTGAAAAAAAAATCAACTCTGCTGGTGCCATGAGCAAATTTAACTTGATGCAGATAATCTAATATTGCGCTATGGAGAAGGCACTTGAATTCCGAACCAAAATGCACGCGAAAGGTCATGTAACAGCTCGTATGCCAGCAGAACATCTGTACAGTCCTTGAGTGCCTCGCCCAAGTAAAATGGGTCGCAGCTGTAGCTGCAGAAATGAAATACAGCCCTTCCAGGGCGAGCCACGAGCACATTTGCTTCGAAAGAACGCAGCCGCTTTCCAGAAGGTGTTCGTCGGCTATGGCGTACGCCCAGTCCGTCCAGAAGCAATGTAAAAAAACGGGGCAAAACAACAACCTCACTTTGGTTTATGTACACACAAGCAGCCCGTATCGCACAGTGCACAGGACTAGACTTCCCATCTTTCGTCGCCGTACGTCGGCCCAGCGCTAGGCGGGTGAGGCGGCGGGCGGGGGAGGTGTTCAGCAGCAGGTCGATCAGGAAGGCACGCTGAACTGTTTCGAGAGCCGCGGGCCGGACTTGACGTCGTTCGAACTGTGCCTCCTGTGCAGGCAGCGCTCGGCTGGTGGAACTTTCGCCGGCCAATTGTACGGTGGCGCTATCCTCCCCGGAACCATGTCCTTTTCTTCAAGGTCTTCGTCCGGCTGAAAGCCCGGGTTAACTTGGTCTCCCGCCGGGCCACCCCGGCTGTTCTGGAACGTGGAGTAGCTGACAATGTTGGTGAGCAGGTTCTTGCTGCTGTCATTGCATGGCAGCTCTTTCTCTTGGTTCATGTCCCCGCTCAGCTTGCGCTTGCCGTCCTTGTTCGACGAGGGCTGTACGCTGAGGGCACCGTACGAATCACCCGAGGTCACAATCACGGGTGGCGTCTTGCAGCCGTTTGAGGACGGGTAGGGTGGCACGAAGAACGGATGCGTCACGATGGCCTTCTTTTGCTTTTTGCAGAGCGAGTGCGACATCGAGAGCAGCACGGGCAGCAGTAGGATGCCGTGCAGCGCACCGAAGAGGATCACCAGAAAGACAGTCTTGAAGAAAGTCAGGAAGATATACGACGGTGCGAACGCTAAGATAATAATGCCAAGAATGGTCGATACGCTGCCTTGGAAGATGGGCATGCCTAACGAATGCAGGGCACACTTCATTTTCTCGTTGGGCGTCGGGCCTTCCGACGAGAGGTACGCGTACGAAATATGTGCCGAGTAGTCCACCGAGAAACCGATGCACATGATGAGGTTGATCATGGAGATGGAGTCGAGGTTCACGTTCCACAGGGTCATGTAGCCGATGACGCCTATCTCGATGGAGCAGATGGAGAAGGCCACCCACAGCGCGCACGACACGCTTGGTATGAAGATGAGGGCGATGATCATCATGACAGCGGCGGCTACGCCGATGGACTGGATGGACGTCTCGCGCACCAGGATGAACTGGTCGAAGAACACGAACAGCGTGTGGAACACGGTGATGTGGTGGTCCGGGTAGCTGTCGGCGATGCGCCTCAGGTCGAGCACCATGTCCTTCTCCATGTTGGCGTCCGAAATGTTGGTCGTCTGAATAATGCACCGCGAGGCCACAATGGAGGTGTAGTTGTGGTTGAACTTGATGTCCTTCTTGAACGTCGAGAACGGTTCAAACCTGCGAAAAAAAAATGCTCAGACTTTAAGGGCCACCTCGTCCCGATACGTTATTCTGAGTTTTCTTGTCGTTTGTACCAAATTTAGCACGGCTGCGATTTTTTTTTTTTTTGCAGCGCGGGTGAATTTTAAATATTCCCAATTCATGGCATCATTAATCGGGGAGATTTCCACAAGCAAATTTAAGCTCATGACGTAAATCATGAACTGTCGTCTATATTCACTCTGCGCTTGCTGCAGGACAAAAGTTTGAGCTTGCATTAGGTCTTTTCAGCAAAATAGTGACCTCAGCTGACACTCGCAATAGCCAGTTTACCTGATTAACGTGCGCACGACTGCTTTCGCAGCCGTACCCATGAACCCATGACGTCATAGCTTGGTATGTCGGGACGTCATACGTTAGCCGAAACCTGCTTTCGGTTTTAGTTTCAGTTTTTGCTCTTTTAAAATACACTACCTAATTTTTAGTCTTTCTTTTTTTTACTGGAGAGCGGGAATTTTAAGAAACGTGATGGGATTACGAACTCAAAATGTTCAGAAAAAGAAATACCAGAGTAGCCCTTAAGGGCATGATGCGAGAACTTTAATGAATCCCTTCATCGAGCTGAGGTCGTTTTTGTACAGCACTACACATACACAGGTGCCGTTCTTAATTTCTATTTTATTGCTATTTTTATTTGCAACAAGGCACAAGAAGCATGACGGACCAAGAAGAAAGAATTGCCTCAGTGACAGCGCAGAAACAGTGCGTCTGACAGCGTCCCAAGTGTTTTGGGTTCAGTACTCATCTCATCCCAATTTTATTTTCAGTGCAATTAATATACGTTTCATACTTATCCGCCATAATGACGTTTCAGTCACTTTGAGACCCTTGTCACACTTTATCAGCTAATTTAATCAAATTAAATTTCGTGTGACGTCACGCCCTTTTCAAACAATAGGAGATTTCTCGATGACTACGCAACATGCTGAGATATCCGCTGAATGGGAACCCTAACGCTGGCCGCATTAAAAAGTTAAACTTCAGCAGAACGGATCGTTCGCTGCCAAAGGATTGTAAAATAAAAAAAAAAGAATTAAACCAGTAATCCTGGCGTTCAAATAGAGTTTGTTCTACTCTTTAAAAGCAAAAGAAGCTATTACCTTAAGCTCCATATTCAGAAATATAAAATTAAAACGTGTATATTTGCTACAGAAAGTCATAATATGGAGCTGCCAGCCCCCTTGCGCGTCTAATTGTGCAGAAATCGGAAATACAAAACGAAAGTTGGATCTGCATGGCTTTTCTTCATATAATTACTCACTTTAGGAAAAGGGAGGGGGCGAGACCGCCTTTTCCCCATCATAAATCTTCCCCTGAGAGTAGGCGTAACATCAGATGTTGTAACCATTGCACACAAATAACCTTCACATAAGTTTAGTACTGTAGAAGTAGAACGTGTGTGCTCCCACCAGATAAACGATTGTTACCGCTTCCCTAAGATCTCTATACATACGCAGTACGTTTTGATCATAGGGCTTACCTAAGCATGAACCGGAGTCCTTGTATGTAGTCGTGGGGATCTGTGAGGTCGAACTGGCCAAAATATCCCTTGAAGGGGCCGTCCAATGTCTGTCGGCGGTACTCGCGGAACCAGCACTCGGTAAGCTCAGTATTCTGCACGAAGCTGCTGTTTTCGAAGTTCCCGATGATCTCTTCCAGTTTGTCGTACACCTCCGGGTTCCAATAGTCCAGCGTCTTGTTCATCACCACGTGGATACGTAGTGGATACCGACGAAAGAACTTGTCGTCTGTATTGAAGAAGTCGCGCGCGTATGACGTGTCCATGGCAAGTTTGTAGCGCTCCAGACCTTCCTTAACCTGCGAGAACACAATCGAAGGGAAAGAAAAAAGGTGATGAATTGAAGCGACAGTTCGATTTTGAAGAGAAGTTATCTCGTCCAGTAAGCTGCGAGTCATGCCATGATTCATATAATGCTCAGCAAAAAGAGAAAGAATCTGTAAAGTACTATTTCCGTGCATTTAAGGCGCAGCATCGAGTCATATCCACCTGCATCTAGAGTGAGTGGTGTCTTATAACTGCAATTATATCATCCAATATTTCTATTAGGTCACTTAAGCGATTGCATTATGAGTTTAACTCATACAAAATTGAATAGCACAGGTGGAAGCGCTACTCGTTTTCTCCGTTCAGTATTCCTGTCCTAACACCTGCCTGTTTCCCCGCTCTTGCAATACTGACCCAATTTTTTTTTTCACCAAAAAAAACAAACGGTACCTTATTCCAAAGCACATGTCACTACCCATCATTTCATTAAACAAAACATGACGGCACATCTCACAGATCGAGAGGAGCTGAAATTTCACAAAGTTAAAGCGCCTGCACAGACAAGTACACGTCACCTCTCGCAAGAGTATGCGCACGCCAGCTGTGCATACCTGGGTACATCCCCAGAGCCCAATGGCGAGGTAGACGAGGAAGACAAGGATGACCAGTATCTTGATGGGGAAGACACTGAGCAGGCCACCCCAGGTGTCGCGGAAGAAGGTCATCATTATGTGCTCCCTGTTGTCCAGAGGGTTGTCCGGATCATTCGGGTTCAGGCCGCCAGTGCAGGCCGCCCGGAACAGCCACGACCGTCCTTCTGCAAATGGTCACCCGACCGACGCACGGCGTTCATAACAAGGCTTTGAGTGAAACGCCACTAGCTCGGCTCAATCACGTACTAAGCATTCCAAGTGCTAAATAAAACTTCCCCTCAAAACCACCCCACAATAGCATGTAAAGTAAATGATAAATGAGCAAGACGTAACGCGCGATTTTGTGGAGCCGCATTCAGGTGTTCAGGGCACTGAATTTTAAATATATGTCTACCTCGATACCATTTTATTTCTAGTCCTCTAAGGGCCCGAAAGTATAGACCACGTCCTCTTTAACGACATCTGTAACTCGACATTTTCAAACCAGTGCGTTGAAGAGTGGCAGTAAAGGTATACCTTCCTTCTGACGTCACTCTCGGTACCGACAGCTCGCCCTATCACAACGTTTGATATCAGCTCTTCTGGATGAGGTAACTATTCCTTGCCACAGATTCCACGCGAACAATGCTGCGTATAACTGTGGCAGTCACGTAATACTACACAAGCTGTTTTCTGACTTTGGGCATGAAAAGTTTTCACTATTAGTACATATACGTATATTACCGTTTCTTTTCTACTCAACCTAAAACCTTGTGTTTAACGAAAGGAAAAAACAGCGCTAAATGTTAGACAGAACACACAGAAAGACGAACATTTAGCGCTGTTTCTTCCTTTGGTTAAACACAATGCCACACCAACCAGCCCAGCAAAAGATACTGTTAACCTCAAACTTCCTTACCCAAGGTAAAACTCATCTACCGTGCACGCCTCATACAGTCAGCGCGCTCAGCGGTGTGACTCACCGGCCTGTGACTTGGGCATGGTGGGGAAGCAAAGAAGTCCGTGCAGGTTCCGTCGCTCGGCGTAACCGGACAGCGCCATGCATCCGCCGAAAAAGGTGATCTGGTAGATGTACGTGAAGAGCACGGCGACCGCGGTGTAGATGCAGAAGATGCGCACCGACGGGAACGGCGTGATGGCGCCGATACAGAACGAGATGAAGTTGGTCAGCGAGGTGATGGTGATGGAGACGGCTGCCTCGCGGTACGTCTCGCCCATGCGCTCCACCACGGGCTTGCGCGGGTTGGTGCGCCGCCAGGCGGCCAGCAGCACGAATGTGTCGTCCATTCCGATTCCTGGGCAAACGAGAAAGGGTGCGCGATGAGATCCAGTTTCTCTGTCCTTTAAAATATCCAGTATTTATTTTGCTTTCTTACGAGAGAAAAGTAAGCGCAAAAAAAAGACAGACACAAGAGAGGAGACAGGACAATGCGCTTTTCTCCCGTACGATCATGAACCAACTAGCCCAACAACAAGTTTTACTTCAGTTTCTTTTGCTTTCCGCCAGTGCAGATCGCCAGTCGTCCCGGCTTACGTATAGAGGTCGTTGTCTCTCGGCATTACCTAACGTATTCACGACTTATAATATGATAAAACAACTGCTATAGCCTATCATATCTTTTACGCCCATCGGGAGGCCTCTTGTTTTCCAGAAGGCGCATTTATAGTTCTGTTTAGATGGTTCGGAGCTGGTGGCCAGAAAGGAAATGAGATAAAGTCAGTTCTTATTTATTTATTTTTTATTTTTTTTTTTTACCATTTGATGAAAATAGTCCAGACGACGTTGAAACTATGCCTTTGCTGAAAAGATCAAATAAAACAAATTGTGCAAATTTACAATCAGTGACCACTGTACGGTCAAATAGACTGACGCCTTAGTGTACTCACTAGCACTCTTGCTTCCGAGAGGAAAATAGACGGGAAAGAGACACGCTACTGAAGCCACAAAGCTAGCTCCATTTTATAAGTTTCAAAAGTTTTAGGTTTATAATTTTGCGCTTGATGTGCCATGCAAAGCATGCAGAACTGACTTCAGTGACATGTAATTTACTATGAGATTATTATATGAGCTCACATAAGTCTGCGTATGAAAAGCCTTGAGTGATGTGCTTATGATTTGGTCACAGAGTACTTCATTGCTTTATACTGCGCCATACAATGTGATACAATGCTACAAGCTCACAACTGCTACATTAAATTAGAGGCTTCAAAAGGGCTATCGCATCGCATCTGAAATATCCTTGCAATAAACCCAAGAAAGTATAACCGACGAAAATACGAGAACGAAGGAAAAGGCTACGAGTAAATGCATCTTATGATCAAGAAATCATGCGCTGTCAATAATGCGCATTTTTCTAACTTCGCAGAATAACCATCACGCTGATTCCATGATAACAGATGGCAAGGAAATAGTGACTCCGCAGCAGCGCTCATGGTTCGTGCACAGACCCTCAGTCGCTTCCTCCTCGAGGCACGTGAGACTTGTTGTTGAGGAAGCTCTCGTTTTTCCAGAGCTTTGTGTAAAAGAAGAAGCAGGCAACAAAGCGACACACGCGCGCACAGTTGGCGGGCGCCTTCAGAGCGCAAGCAGGAAGGGAGCGGGATCGAATCAACGCTACGGCGGAAAGTGGTTCCATAGGAAACTCTATGGCCAGCGGAGGCACATTTGGAATCGATGATGTAAGCGAATTCCAAGGACGGCGCCAGCGCTACCAGCCGAACGTTCCGCTATACCCGCCTTTGTCTGTACCTACCGTGACCATTCTCCGCACACGCAGATCACAACACAAGGAAAACGGCGACAACTCGTCCAGTAATTCGGTGGCTGTTCAACGATTCCTCGCGTCGTCAAACACACGCGAAAAGTTACCAATGGAATTCGAAGAGGAAAAAAGAAATGAAAAATAAACAAGGCGCCCACTGAAGACGTCAAAGCGAACGACAGAACCCAAATGCATTGTACAGGTTAAAGAAAGACCATCGCGTGCGTACAGTATAAATCCAAGGGGTATCAAAGCTAGATAATGGACAACCATTATGATCCGGAGTGGCTTTGCACACCCCTCCTTCACCCCCCCCCCCCTCCGTCCCTCCTAGAGTTGACAAGGACGTCTCCATCGTCATTTTCCCGTACGTACAACCACGCCATGTGAGCTGCTATTGGCTGATAGAATGATGCCTATAACAACTCATTTCTTCGACTTCTTTTTGCCTCGGGATAATCTCACATTCCGAGTCTTGTTTCATCTTTCTAGTTACACCTCTGTTTTCATCTACCCTGCATCGTTCCTCCACCGTCCATCCAACTGAATATCTGCCTACAATTACCATTGTTATTCACCATGAATCTATGCAAACTAGCCAAAACATCTGATCTGTCCGTGTCTTGTCTCTTGCTGGTCTTTCGCTCCTGACGTATTGTCCGGACCTTACTATTTTTCGCAGCCTATAGCATATCTGTACACACAGCTGACGTGATTGATATCACGCTTATATGTGCGCTAAACTTTAAGAAAACATTCATTTCCTTCTTAGTGCCCTTTATAACGCCCTAAAATGGCGTATGATACTGTCCATAACCCGCGAAATATTCTACTGTACATTACTGAACGATAATTCATGGTACTTAAGTGGCTCCGGTTGAACACCATAACACTTCTTTCCCTAATTCATTTTTTTTTTCAGCCAAGGGAAAGAACACGTTACTTCGGCGTGGTGGCTCAAGCAAATAAGTCTCAGGCGAAACTTAAATCACTACTTTCCGCGCACCTACAGGTGGAACGGAGTCCCTCCTGTGCCGAGCTTTTATCCTGGTCAATGACTTTGCGCAAGAATACAAGATGGCATTCGATGGTCACAATGATCGAGAAGGTGCAAAATTTGCGCGTAGCAGGGCTGCGCGGTGAAAAGGTCCCTCAACATTTCACTTTGGCATTTCTTTAACCCCTCGCATACAAGTGCCCAAACAGGATAACAATGACGCCACGTGCTCACGCGAACATAGATTACGGACAACGCTGTACGCTTTGCCGGACAGCTTTTCCATCATGCACAGTACTGCAACTCTTGTGCATTTCGAGGCAGGTCGATGTGTTTACCGCGCTCGGCTCGGTCGGTCACGCAAGGTCATCGCTGTCGGACGCATGAGCAGTCGACAACGCGTCCACGGGCCCAAGCATGCGCGGACAGCCGGACAACAAAAGCGCGCAGCCGCATCCAGATGAGCGTTGCGAGTATATTGGACACGGTCCTGTGCACAGAGCTCCTTGCCGTCGCTAATCCCCGTCTTCGCTACCACCCGCGTAAGCGGCTAGTCAGGCGTGCGCGAATACCGCAATCAGATGTCTGGCACGTCATGCATCGTGTCATTCTCCTAACAAGGTGGCAACACGCTACGAAGGGCTTTCGCAGTCGGCCCAGTTGATATACTTGCCATGTTAGCTGGATCAAAGCAGCCGCCAATACCGCAGCACGAGACCAAAATGGGGAATAAACAAAAGCTGCGCTGGTCTCGCTGACAAAACACAAACGTGCGCGGAACTATACTGCGCATGGCACGCAGTAATTTTACGTGAGCGGGTCTGCGCAATTCATTCACTGCGCTGTAAGGAGTGCAGTATGGCTCTACGTGACTCTAACTATGTCTTCGTAGTCGCATTACAATTCTGTAATGTTTACGAATCAAAAAAACGTTGCCCTCTTTCCCGCTCTTTGGAAATCCCGCAGCAACGTAAGTCTTGGGCTTGACCCCTTTCAGGAAAGTGTACGGCCACTCTAACCACTCTTATAGGACGGCGCCTTCAGAAACAACGAATGTGAGCTTTGCACGCGAGTGCATTTTCTTGTATTCAGCACCGCTTAGTGAGGACGCTTCGGGCGGTTTTCGGACTCCTGTTAGGTACTGCCGCACGTGTTTCAAGGATGCAGCCGCCGAAACCTCTCTAAATGCTGCCAACTTGCTTTGGCGGGCCCTTAAGCAAGGCTTTCCGTAGACCTTGAATGGCCGCATCAAGTGGCACATGCCTTACCAACGTAATCTTTTGCAGCGCATCCGACAAAATCTAATGAAATAGAATAGGTCAGCCGCTCCTGGCAAACCAAATCGAAACATTAATTCTATGCTGAAATGCATTTATACGGTCCTTCAAATCTACAACTCGAATAGGATAATTTTAATTTCTCTCTCGAATGTTTCGAGAGGGACTCGAATTTGGAGCAACAGGTAACTTAGAAACAAAGTCTAAAGAAGTTTATACGCCAACTTCTAGGCGTTTTCCTCAACAACTCGTGGTAGGAAACCAACTCTCCCGGCACGGAAAACCTTGTGTTATACGCCAGAGTTACTTCGGCGAGGTGACTTTAAGACGCAGCGCTGACCATTAGACCGTGGACATGCATGCATGTCGGAACCAGGAAGTTTCGATGCTAAGGCTGTTATTCTGGGCAGACAACTGCTTTTCTCTTTTTTTTTTATGTTCGCAGTGCCGCTTTGATGAACCACGTGCGTTTCATTCGCGAGGGCCCGAAAAATATTAAAATGAAATGTCACACCACTGTCTCGGCACTGCGCTTGCTCGCAAGCGGAGGCCGCGCGAACACAAGGGAGAGCCAATTTTTGCTGGCTTAAATTATCCCGCCCAGTGCTTCACTACTGATATCATTACTCCGATGACCTTAAGTCACTCTTTTTTTTTTTCTTCTTGTCGCAATCATGCGCCTGAGCAGCGCGGTCACAGGGTTGCATGAAACGCGTAGGCATTTAACCAAATTACTGAGGTTATTAAACCAGAGGCACTACAGTGGGCTGCGTGTCCTTGTCAGAAAATTGCTCGAACATAAAAGGACGCAAATGTTTTTCGCGAATTCTGGAAAGCAATTATCCTTTACGCAAACAGCATTCCGGCTTTTCCTTGCTTATTAACGCGCTCGGTAATGGCTTTGGGGGTGATGTTTATTCGAATGCAAGCGGCCAGCCTTGGGCCCAAATTGGTCTTGTTTTATCTCTCAGGAAGCAGTTAACAACAGCTTGTATTTAGCCGTTTGTTTTGGTTTGGTTTTTGATCTCACAGAACATGGATTATCACTTCGAACCCCCTGGACTCTCTACTTTACTTCGTCATAAACTGCTTCTCAAGCCGCCACAATGATTTGTAAGAGATTACGGCTTCTGTCCACTGCAGGTGCCCTTCAGAAGACCCAGAGATATCACTGACTTCCCAAAACCGCCCGTTATGCTCGCCGAGCACACTTGGCAACGACTATTCCAGAGCAGGCGACGTACGTCTCTCCGTCCTTGTAAAGAATCTGCGCCTGACGAGCTGCGCACCTTCATTTCGCCCCCGAATCCATTCTAAGCCTGCGCTTTGTTCTTCTACTCCTCTTTTCCTCTCATTTCTTACGTTTGTATCACCGTGTATGACCAAGCCCCCCGAGACCAACCCCATCAAGTACGCATGCGCAGGGCGCCAAAATTGCCGCCTGGTTGCGCAAGTTGACATCACGTGAGGTCGCGCGATGGGCCTCGTCTTTTGTGCGTGTCTCCAGACAGTCTATCAGCGCCAAACGCGAACGCGCTACTTCCTCCTTAGGCTACTGGTCGGGGTTATTCTCGTTTGCGTTTCTTTTCCTTTTTGTTCGCGCAGGAGCGACCGCCTCTTCTGTTTTTTTTCTTTTTTTTTTTCGCCTCTGCTTATTGGGGTGGAGGTAGGAAAGGCCGCGGGTAAAATAGGGGAGTAAATGATTTCTGCTGGACGAATAGCTCTGTAAATGAGAGGCATCAGGTTGTTTAAGGAAAGCGTTAGCAAGGAAGAAATGAAAAAATTATTCAAAAGAAACAATTAAGCAACGGAGACATGAAGGGTTTGGTTTGGTTTGTAGGGTTTAACGTTCCAAAGCGACTCAGGCTATGAGAGACACCGTAGTGGGGACTCCGGAAATTTCGACCAAGTAGGGTTTTTTAACGAGCACTGACACCACACAGCACACGGACGCCACTCCGTTTCGCCTCCATCAAAACGCTGCCGCCGGCGGTAGGGTGCGAACCCTGGTACTCCGGTATACAGTCGTCCGGCGTCGTAACCAATTGCGCCACCGTGGGCGGCACAGTAGCGGGGCATAAGCGATGTTAACACGGTTAAGCGATAAGCTAAATTCTGGAGCAAGGGGAAGCGAAGGAGAAAAAAAAAAAAAGCGAAATTCGATAGCAGCGATGCCAGCTAGTGGATGTCACTGGAAATGCTATTTTGACGTGAAATCGAGCATCTGGTGCTTTCAAGCACATCGCATTCTGGCAACCCCATTACGGGATAAGAAAAAAATAATGTTGCATTGAACCCAAATCCTTTTCATTCTTCCTATTTCTTTTTTTCAGTCCAAAGCACCCTCCCCTAGTTCAACATTCTCCTCTTTGGCGTAAACGCTGCTGCGGTGGCTCAATGGCTAAAGCACTCGTGTACTGAACCCGAAAACACAGTATCAAATCACGGCCGCGGAGGTCGCTTTTTTGGTGGGGGCAAAAAGCAAAGCGTCCATCTACTTTGCGATGTAGGTGCACGTTAAATAATGCGAAGTTGTCGAAATTTTCGAAGCCCTCCACCACGCTGCCCTGTTTAGTCTCAGTCGATTTAGGACGTTAAAGCCTATAAACCAAATGGAACCAAACTTAGCCATAAACTAAACAAAAATGGAAAAGGAAAGAGGGGGGGGGGGGGGGGGGGGTTAAATTCGTGTTAGTACAGTATACGTCGGGTCCACTCAAACGTGCTCATCATTATTTTCCTCTGTTCGGGTGGATGATTGCAGTATTTTTCACGCAAACGCTTCCTTCTATTGACATATGGCACAAGGCAGCGGCCCCGCGAGGCGCACCGATACAAACAAAAGATATCGCGGCCCACATGCAAGCGGAAACGGGACCGTTACGCGATGCCTATGGGAAATACATAACAATTGAACGGGACTCCGGAAGTGTACGGTGTAGTCCTCGGAAGCGACGCACCACTGAGTTACGGCTTGGCCTTCCGCTCAGGCCACGTGGCTTCGGTGGCACACAGACACTATCGGGTAAAAACAACGCCTCAAAAGTACAGCCTTTATCAAGTTTACAGCCCAAAGAGTTCGCTTTTAAGCCGTATAATATGACTTCTGTAATAAGTTATATCCATTGGAGAGGGTAGGACGAAAAATCTTCTTGCCTTCAGCAAGTATGGAAACCTGGGAATGCATTACGAGTCACATAGTATCTCTCAGAAGTGGACCCCCTGGGCTGTGAACTTTTTGTAAAGGCTGTACGTGTTGAAAGAAAAATGCAACCACGGAAAAATATTAAAGAAGCACTGGCAATGATATCGTGTGGAACCAGTTCCTCTTTCAATTCTGATTGAAAAGAGAGAGAGAGAGAGAGAGAGAGATTGGGTTGGCTAGCAAGTACGGAAAAATGAGCAGGTACGTTTGGCAATTGACTGGGCTGATTGCTTTGCTTTCGTCTACTTTGTTTTATTTTTCTTGTTGCATTAATTGCCTCCCTATGTAGTCACTGTGTGGGCCGTGAGCAACATGAAGAACGAATTCCCCGAATGTCTCACTGCGCAACAAATTGAACAACAAAACCAGGACTGATTTGTTGGATCCCCGATAGCTTTTGAAGCACATAGTGTAGAATGAAAGTGCCTATATTCATTTAATTTTTATCAGTAAATAATTAATCATTATTTTTGCAAAATTAAAATGGATATTCGCCCAATCCGGGCACTTGATGAACATGGGGAGGAAGGTTTTCACACCCTTCGCTTCACCGTCACTTCTTCGCAACCATCGCTACAAACAGAAGTTCGATTGAGGGGTAGTGCTTAAAAGCAATTTGGCTTAGTGTCATGCCAGGGCCAACAGCCAGGAACGAACAAAGGTGCCTACAGCGGTGGAGCACAAAGCCAAGAAGTCAGCATATGTCTTATGAGATTAGGTGTCCATTTGAACAACTTCCTAATTATCCGAAGCGCTCGTTATGGTTGTGTACGTAGAGAAGACACGTTCTCTTTAGATGGCATTATTGACTGAGCCTTTTTTCAACGTCGTCATGCTTTTCTTACGTGTTTTTGACTAGAAATGACTCAAGCAGATGCGTAGTAAGCGTGATGACACATTTGACTACTTTGGCCAAATTATGCTTTTTGCTCCGCGTTCTACGTACTACTGGAGCTGCAGCAAGCGCCGCAAAAGATTTCGGGTTCGTTCCATCTCGTAGAAATTCTGTGTACCTGATATTTACAAAAACAAAAACTACTAGTACTGGCTATTAATGATTGTTCTATTGTCTTACTTTTTCATCAATAGATGGTGCCCTTGAAGCCGTCCGCTTGCGTTTGAGTGATGGCCTTAATGGCATGAAAATTTTATTCGATGTATTCGAACATTTCGTTATTAACACGACCGCGTCCAAGGCACTGCCCTCCAGAAAATCCCACGTCGGCGCTGTGAGCAAGAAATCGCCGGCATGGTTCTGACAGGTGGTAATATGGCAGGTTACTGACTGCTTGTCAGGTTGTGTGACGTCACGAGATCACATGACGTACCGAGCTTCGCTTTTAATATGGGAGAGTGAAATCGGAATCATCCAGCCTTTCATAACCCTTTAATCCCGAGTTACGAACGCTGCCCCTGTGCCATACAGGCACATTAGTACGGCTTGGTTCATACGGCGCTTCGTATATACGTAGGGCGGTCAGTCATATGGCATGGTAGCTTTCGACTGTATGCTAATAGTATGTGTGGGATGACAGAAGCAAATATTATGCGAAGCATATTAACGTAGGTTTCGGGCCTTCGCGCGACGCCCGGCGGTGGCCACCATTGACCCTGAAGTGGGGTCACGTGAAATGACACGTGATGACGTCACACCGGCTGCAGATGGGGCCTCATATCGCGCCGTCGGTACAGTGGCTAGAATATAACCGTCGGTCGCCTCCCGGCGGTGGCCACCATTGACCTTGAAGTGAGATTACATGATGTGACGTCACGTGATGACGTCACACCGGCTGCAGATGAGGCCTCATATCGCGCCGTCGGACATCGCCCGGCGGAGGCCTCCACGCTTCGGTTCGCGCCGTCGCGCGCGACGCGGCGGCGGCGCCACCATCGCTGCATCACGTGATATGTGACGTCACGCCAGGGATGAAGCGGCGCGCGCCCGCCGTCGCGTCAGTCTCTGTGCCCGCAACCGCGCCAGCGTCTTTGCGCCGGGCGTGTATGCGTAAGTGACGTGCAAACCAAGAGTCATGCATTTACGGACCATAAGAGTGTGTTTGTCGGGCTGCAAAGAATAAAGTACGACGATTAACCTAAAAGCACGTCTCCGTTACTTAGCCCCATCCACACTGAGGCAGCTGCTTAACATGCTTCGCATCCACTGGGCTTAACCTTGATAAGCCTCCAATTTTATGAATTTATATATATATATATATATATATATATATATATATATATATATATATATATATATATATATATATATATATATACACGAAGACTCTTTCATAATTTGTTAAGTTTTTCCCAGCCGAGAACGAATATCGCCTTCGACCAGACCGACCTTCTTCGTGTTAAGGCATGCGTCCATTGTATTTCCTGTCGTAGACCGTTTTCGGTCATTATAGTGATTCCTTCCCTCAAGCACAAGGACGCATCTCTTACGTAATCACCGGTCGCTTCCTTAACTTTGCACAACACCGTGGTGGGTGATGATCGTTTGCGAGACATTTTCCGAAGGACTTCGAGTCCTTTGTCGAACTCTCTAGCATTCATCGATGCTGTTTTCAAGTGCACGCCCATCGCACAGCGAACAGCTCTTTGAAGCGTACCCTACTTTAAATCATTTATGGCTGACTCTTTTCAATGGAGGCGAAAATCAAGGCGCCCGTACGCTGTAAGACGTCAGTGCCCGTTAAACAACCCCAGGTGGTCAACATTCCCTCAACCCACCACTACGGCGTCTCTCATAGCCTGGGTCACTTTGGAAGGCTAAATTTCATAAACCAAACCAAACCATGTTCAGAAAGCTGGGAAAGCTGAAACAGATTCGCATGTACTACCTGCTGCTCACCTTGCTTCTCGCGCGATTGCAGCAAGTAGTTCTGGGGAGCCCAAACTCAATATTTCGTCATGGACCCTTTATTCGGAACAAACTCGGCAAACATCTGAGCAAATATATTACCGTCATACATTCTATGATCACGCATATGTTGAAAATCGCACACATAAACCTTCCGTGATACATCGCAGTTTGGGACTCCCACTGTTTCGTGGCCAAACTGGCTGCATTGTCCCATCTTATCCGTCCATACAATAGGAATATCTGATTATAGGCGCGTCAAAGCTGCCCTGGCTTCATAGCGCAAGACATGTGGTTTCATCGCGGAGGTTTGGTTCCTCTATAGCATAAGTGCTCAACCTGCTGTAGGCTCTCTTGCTACGCTATGATCTCCTTTGCTGCAGTCCGTTCTTCGTATCTATACCGAGCGCTGAATTTCAGACATGACATTTATATCGTGCACAAAGTTGCGCAAATAATGTCCAAAGCTCCAAACGTCACACATCTCGCCAGAATGGTCAACTAATATTACCACGCACGTGACAGAGACCCACAACGCTGTAGCTTGTACGAAGCTCTCCGCTCAAGCGTCAGTTATAGACACGGGGTAGATTAAGGGGTAAACCGTCCACAAATTTAAAATCCTAAAATGAAGAAAACAAAGCAGCTGCGAAGACATTGCCTTGATTTATTCTAGCGTAGAGAGTCGTAAGCACTTGAACAATTCCGTCTTCATTAGTACATCCGTTTACACATTCAAGTTTTAATGCGTATGGTCCAAAGTGGCAACGCAAAACATTATTGGGGACACTTAAACTCCGCCTTTAAGAGTATGACGCGATAGCGTAGGCGACCACCCGATGTATAAATCCTTTCCCATGCCTTGCTTTAACCGAGCCGTACGAATCCGAGCGCTTGGCCTCGGAGTAGGGTGCCTGATTCAATCGGCATTTAAGAGCACGGCGAGGTTGATTCTTATTCCTCGTTCCCACCTCAAATGAGTCATCCTATTTGGCAGCCCCTCCCAATTTTGAGGTATCACGTGGTTTCGTTAGTTCACACAAAACATCGAAGAATCAGTGCCCGACCATATCACTTTCAAAATACCACCCTCTAGCGCCATTCCCGTGATTTTTCGCTCACAACTCCAACGCCGACACCTGCACCGACACCGGATTTTTTGCGCAACGTTGCCCCTTGGAGAAACAAAATGTGTGAAAACTGCCACGGTATGGTATCTGCGATAAAAAGCCACAAGTAAAGCGTTTCCTCGCGGATGGCTAAGCACGACAGCAACAGTATACAGTCACCAGGTGGCGAATTGCTTTATACCACGGCAACTGCTTTCCAATATCTGGGCAAGCGCTTATCTGGGTCAAGGGGAGAGAAGGACGCCGCCATCGACACAGTAGCTGACCCTCCTCCCCAGTGCCTTCGCAAGACGATCTCGCTTGCGTGGTAACCCGTCGAAAGTTCGCGCGAGAAGGCCACAACATCGTCTCAGTTGTCGTTTCTTACGGCTACAAAGATACTTTTGTCGTTTTCATATCTCAGCAGAAGTGCCGATAGTTTTCAATTAATGTATAACTTTAGCGGTTGGAGATTCTCCGGAGCACGGCCTAAAAACAAAAAAAAAAGAAAGACTTCCACACGCGCCTTCCACCGAACTTTTTTTATGTTCCAGGTGGGATAGAGTAAAGGAAATAAATAAAAAGAAACGCGGGAACGTATTTCAAAGAAATGGCGGCTTTCTGTCGTGCTTCCCCGTGCCACATCACACGTAGCACGTAAAGACGTCGCATAACCGAGGTAACCCGCCGCAAAGATGTCCCTCGTAGGTCACGCGTCTCGCGTTGGAAACCCGCGCGAAACGTGCGCGTCGCGTGGTAGCCTCGAATTCGGCGTGTAAATTTTCCTGGCTGGGCGACGCTGCAAATGTCGTGACGTGTATACAGCAGTTCGCGGCGGAGAACCTTATGTGGCACATTATGCGTCTCGAGCTGGCACGGCCAGCGGGGGACCGGTTTTGTTTTTGTTTTTTTTCTAACATTTTATTAAGCCAAGGGCTAGATAGGTTTCAAAAGGGAAAAAAAAGTGCTCATTTCAATGTCCTTGTCGTGCCACAATGTAGACATACTCATTGCGTGGTGAACCCTGTGTGGCGACCCTTGTGGCGAGGTTTGCTTGGCTAACAGCGCGTGATAGGACCGGACAGGGACATGGCGCTTTTAGAAAAGCACGACACACGCAGATTTTCACCTACGTGTAACTTCCTCTCAGATCTGCTCACATAAAAAAAAATACCAAAGGTACCGTAGTTCATTTGCAGCTCTAAGTAAACTGAGCGGTAGTATAGGCATTAAGTGCGCAAAAAATATCTTAGGCAGGTAGAGCGGTTCACCTTTAGCAGTCACTTCTCTAGTTGCTACTGTAAAAGGCAAAAAGTTTTGAATTTTTTTTTACTCTTGTTAAACACTTTTGCTTCGTGCTTTCTGTATATTTTTCCGGCTTTATCATTGATTTCATGCTGACTGCTCGAGTTAATCATGCAGCAAGTGCGTAAGCTGTCGCATTGTTTTGTTTTTATAGGCGTTGTCATAATTTTGTCACAGTAAGCAAATGCCAATGACAATGCGGGCAGCGAGTTGCGGGCTTTCGTTATATCACGTTATACCATTATACATTATTTCAAAGCCCCGTGTAATGAAGATGACCTGGCTCCAGCGTGCCGGCACGAGACGCAAGCACCAGCTGTTCAAGCCAGCGCCTACCTTGCAAGCGCCTACCTGCAAGCACCTACCTTGACCTAGCCCTAGCAATTGCGAGCTCGCCTTAGAACAAAGCTCGTTATACCTGTTTAAAACTCGTTCCAAATACCGCTACCATCATGGTGCTTGATGTGCCAAGTCGTTCCGCACTGTATGTTAGAGGCTAGCTTATGCTCAACGAAATGCGCCGTTTTTATGCATGTTATGACGTTCTGCAAAGCACCTCTTGTGCAGAAGTATTTACTGTGACAAAGGAGACCTCCGATGCACAAAAGTATGATCGCTAAAGAACCTTAATAAAGCACCATCCCCGGTGGCCTAGTCGCTAGCATTCATGAAGCGATGTATGCTGAGAAATCCGCAATGTTGTCGTTGGCAGCAGACAACGCGCAGCGCAGCCAGGCTGAATTGACCGAGTACCTTGTCGTTTTCGACGGCCCAACAAGCAAACACGCGGCTACTCGTGCGCTGCCCTTACGTACGTGCAAGATGTCGGCAGATTCCTAAGGAACCCATGCGTCGACGCTGTGCCCGAAAGGTCAGGCGCGCTATGTAGAAAAGGCAAAGCAGAGCGGTATATGAACCTGTTCAAGATATATACACACGGACGACTGCTCTATGCGTCTGGTCTTGTGGCCGCCCGTCGACATCGCTGACATTGTGGGGATTCGGAAATCCCATCTGACAGAGCGGGGCCGAATTCCGCTTCATACCAAAAACTGTCACAAACCGATCGGCTAGCCACGCTCATATTGGTCGATTCTGACGGGCGGATTTGCCAACCGATGGGAGGGGGGAGGGGGGGGGGGCTTATTGACAGGTTTATGGCAGTTTTTTTATGTGATCGGACCGTAATTCGGTCCTTGAGTGCCTATGGGTATGCCCGGCTTCGTAACAAATATATTACGTGTCATTTTAAAAACATATATTCTAAATGTCATTGCATGTTTACCTTGTCGCAATGGTTTTAAAAGCATATGCGAACTGTGGATGAACAGCTGCCTACATATGAGTGTACGACGAAATGAGAAAATTGTTTGCGAAATTTTATTTACATGAGTACATCTATACACTGCTCTCCCTTCCAGTGATGACCGCCGGGTGACTCCCACGCGCATGTATCACGGTGTTTTAAAAATGCAACGCTTTCAAAATGAGAATTTTTCATTTTTCAGTATGTTTAGGGTGGCACTGGGCACCTCTTCAAGAAGGGCTGACATCGCACTTGCGCTGTGGAATAAGAAAAATACATTTAAGGTTTTTATTTATACGTATTTCTTGGGGCACTTTCCCACTCTGGACCTAGAGGCCACCAGCGGCGCTGCACACAGCGGAGACCGTTGCGCGCCTGGCGGCGTGCACGGAACCAATACCGAGTTCAAGGGCATGATATCGAATCCCGACAGCGGTGGTCGCATTTCACCGAATCAGAATGCGAAAACGCCTATAACATGCGTGATGTCTGTGTCCGCTAATAAACCTGGGGTGGTCTGGACTTATCCGGATACTTCAAAAGAAAGCGCCCTGAGTTTTATTCCGGAGCTTCCCGCTTTGCCGCTGCTGGTCACGGTTGGTTCCCGCAGGCGTAAAATCATGTCTAGCAATTAATACTAACATTTCATTCAGTGGCATTTCCTTTCAACGCTTCAAATCCAAGATCAAGGCAGAAGGCCAGACACTTATACAATTACAAGTAAAGGCACTTCAGAAGGGCACAGCTTCAGCGGTAGCACCCATATTTGTCAAGGCACATTCTTTTCATCCTTGGCGGTGCATGAGTTCTATGCGCGTATATGCGCGCGTAATTCACAACTGAAATAATTTTATAAACTAAGCTAGACTGACAAACAATGGTCCCCGAATAAAAATGTTCCCTCTTGTGCGCGTCTACTTGAGTCCACCTCATATAAGTCGGTTTTCTAGATACGAGCGCTTTCGATGACTGAGCATAATGATGCAACCATCTTGAAGGCGTCAGAAAGTCGTGCTTTGACAGCAAGCCGGAAGCGATTTGCACACTCTCTTTCTAGCGTACGCGCAGCTGAGACGCGACCGTACAAACACGTAAGCACGTAAACAGCCGAAAGTAGGACGACGTCGACTGTATGTGTACCTGTACACTACTAGCGGACGCGAAAGCCCACGTAGACGTCAGCGCTTCTTCTGGTCATCATTACTGCGTACTTCAAAGGAAGTTATTTCGGTGCCTGCAGTCCTAGGACAGCTTGCGTAAACACGCAGAGACCCCTCCAAACGGAAGCATCAGTGCCCGCACAGGTCGGAAAGAGAAAACGAAACTGGCCGGTTCCGGCTTTTTGTGAAACGTATGAGCGTTTTTCTTTTCCTTTATTTTTTTAAGACCTCACCTTGCGGCTATTTTCGAGCATGTTGTACCGGACGGTAGCTCATCGTATGCAATCCGTTACGTGGTCCCGCAGCTGCGCCTCGTCAATTCGTTACCGGGCTGACATCTTCGCGATGTTGCATCTTCCCGGTCTTTGAACCGGAGTGTGTGACCCGCGTACGTCCTTCGGGTGCACCTATTATTATTTATTTTTTTGTCTTGAGTCATGGTTTGACTGTGCCGCGCGAAGTCCGTTCCACTTATTCTATTTTCACGACAATTATGCAACGAATGTCACACGCCTACTGTGACGTGCTGAATTTGCGCACTTCGGTACTTATACTTAACAACAGTGCAATCCTTTAATGTTCCGTTTTCCGAAGAACTCAAAGACAAAAACTCAGGGAGGTTCTAGCTTGACTGAAATGATGTCGGTATCACATTCCCTTCAAATAACCGTAGACGTGAAGCCAAGTATTTTATTGCAAACGAAGCATCTGATTATCTTGTGTAAAGGTATATTGCAGGAGGTGCTAAAAAAAGCAGCGCTCTAATTACCCTACTGCAGGAGGCACGCATGCCATTCAATAATTAGATCTCATCCATAGGAACCACGCGATGAATGCTGGCACTAGAGAAATCTTCGTGCCCTCTTTTCGTTGCGTCGCTTGTAAGCAGTCCCGTGGCAACAACAATGATGTGTGTGTATGAAGTATACTTAAAATCCTCGCCTGTTATCGGCGTCTCTGAGCAATATTTGTTTGTTTGTTTGTTTGTTTGTTTGTTTGTTTGTTTGTTTGTTTGTTTGTTTGTTTGTTTGTTTGTTTGTTTGTTTGTTTGTTTGTTTGTTTGTTTGTTTGTTTGTTTGTTTGTTTGTTTGTTTGTTTGTTTGTTTGTTTGTTTACTCAATGGCGTATGCAGCGCATTCCGCCAAAAAGCCGCCACTACCGCACACGACGGCCAGGAAGAATCCTGATTGGTCGACAGGGTCATGACGTCAAAATCTCAATACCTCGCGTGGGAATTTCAAACACCTCACAATCGAATAAAGCTGATGAATTAAGGGACACTGTAAATAAAGCCAAAATTTACGAGGAGGTTCCTGTAATCGAGATATTTCTGAAGATAGAAGTAATTCAATAAAGCAAACTTGCAGCCATTGCGGCCCGAACCCAAGCCCTCTAAATGCAAGGGCGCAACGCATATACCACGAAGATTGTTTTCTTTTTCCTTAATTACTTTACAACAAATATAATACTACCAAAAATAAAATAAAACGTGTGACGCATGCATTAACACATACTACTACAGCTTTTTCAAGGCAAAAGGCAGCCAAATGAGCAAGCAGGCTCCGCCTTTCGAGCAGCACAGGCTGAGTGCTGTAAACGTCGCGCAGATATGTCACATTTTCAATGAAGTTTTCACAGTTAGAGTGAGCATATTTATCGACGTGAGCGACTTGGATTCTTGCCTCCCACACGCAGTGCAGGGCCATAGCATAATCATTATCACGCCGCACGGTATCCCATCCTCATTTTCGACTGGCAGATAACGAATGCCACAAGGAGTGGCTGATGCACTTTTCTTAAGGTTCTTTTAAGGATATCCCCGTGGAAAATAGTGTCTAAAGTCCTATAAAAGCGCTCTATATTGTTTCAAGCTTGTTGGGAAGAATGAAATTTATTGACAAATGGATGAAGATACATTCTGCATGGAGTCATGTTTTCAGTGATAGGATGTTTCTGTGGTGTTTAAAAAAAGTGGCGAAGGGTTTTGCTTCAATTTATCTCACCCCTTCAAGAGCATCTTTTCCTGAGCCATGACTCATTTGTACAGTTTTTACAAAGCAACCGGCAGCGGCATCAATAAACTGACTGTATAATTTATTTCTTTTCACAATACTTCAATATTCTGAAGAGAACCGGATTGAGGAATGAGGTTACAACTGCGGCAGGAAGGGGGGGGGGGGGGGGGGGGGTCATTGGTGCCAAGCGTGTTACAGAGTGAACGCGTTGTGGTGCGTACAGCTTACTAACGTGTGTTTGGGATGCGTACTGATGTTGCCGAGTCATAATTTTAAAATGTTAAATAAAAAAAGTGAAATAAAAACGCGAAATTAAAAGGAGATGATGTTAAAGGAGCGATCGCGTCTTCTCATAATGCTAAACCTAAACATCATCCTAATTTTTGAACTATATTTACTTTCCATATAGTGTGCCACCTTCCAGGTTAGGTAGCGGTGAGGCAAATACGATAAAAGGGCTCGACGGCTAGCTGCCTATACCGGAGACATCCCATGCTCACTTTAGCGCTAGTGCAGTCCTTCAATACGCCGGATGGCGAAGAGGTGAGAAAGTGGGCAGGGTCGGAACATGCGCGAAAATCGTGCTGCTGGGGGCAGCGTCACATGGTAGGATTGTTGCACCGTGAGTCAATGACCCTGGCTTCGCGCATGTGCACGTTCCGGCAACGGACTCTCCGTCTCGGCTGCATTCGCGGACAAAAGCTCGACAATGTTGGTCTGTACGTGTTCCGAATGTTCCGGCACATAAATGTCCCACAGAAATATCTTTAAGAGTATGAGGCGGTTATAGGACGCATTCAGTTATCAATTACGTGTAGCTCCCAAAAAGCGTATAGGTCTGCTGCTATCAAGTGTCCGCGTCCGTGAGCGCCACTCGCGACTCCATGCACTCTTTTTGCCGATTGTTTCGACTTTGCTCGCATGGGGTGCGCTGTAGCAGGCCGCTGCCAAATACTTGAAAAGCTGCAACGTTTTCAAGGGGTCGGTTTCTGGGCATCGCTTTAGGAGTTTATCAATTGAGAGCTTGACATTTTCGTTTCGCAATATTTAAACCTTCGCTTCCGCCCTTGTGCTTCAGTGGGCACAAATTTTGTACCAGTTTTTGCAAACCTAATATTGTTAATATCGCAGTAAGTGAAAACCGATCACTGCATAAGCACGCGCCCTTTTCGGGGTACCTGATTTCGCATCGCTAGCTTGGTTTTTGCAGCATTCGAGCATATCAGCTGCTACAACAATGTCTAATAAAGTTTTTCTTAAAACAATGAATCGCTTGGGCGGACGTGACTGCTGCGACGAGCCATTGTGCAGCGACTCGATCGACATACAGAGAGCCTGCATGGGTTCGATCCCCAACATCGGCAATAGCACCATTTCCGTACTCCCATTGCAGGAACCTCCTCGTCAAGCTTGAGTTCATTTGGACTCTCCCCTGATTTCTTTGTTTCGTTTTCACAACCTCGAATCATTATTTCCGACAGACGCCGAGTTCCGAATGCCGCCGGATTTCCTGCGGCACGAGTTACCGCTTCCCTTTAAACAAATAAACGATGCCACCACGGGAGCACTCACAAAACGCCAAGACCTTGCACACTTTATTTGCGCGCTGCACAGATACTAAATAACTTATAATTATCACGCTAATCCCTTTATTTCTTTTGCTAACTGTCGGCATATCCACTGCTCAACACCGCGCTGTTTTTGCGATCGAGTTCCTCCGTTTTCCTGTTTGCCCCTTTGCGGTTTGCTGGCATGCAGCCATTTCCAGGCCTCGAATGGCTCAGCGCCAAAAAGACTTCCTTGCGGTCCCACGGGAATGCGGTCATGAACTGACTAATTTTGCGAAACTTGATTTTATGCGAAAAAAAAATTTCTCATGGCACTTCCACACAGTGGGCTGCATACAGAGAAAGGAATGGAGAGCTCGTATGAACACTGAAAAGGGAGAAGCACCTTTACACGGATGATTGAGATCATCCTAAACACTCGTCGACTATGCCAGAAGCGTGGTGGAAACTTATACAATTATGCGGTAGCAGTACCTTGGTGCACTCCCTTATGCCACCATGGTTGCCTATTGCACGGGTAACACGGCACCCTGTCGTAACCTAATACTAACTAACTACATATTCCTTTTGTCTGCAGCATAAAAAGTTTGCTGAAGAACCATACAAACTTACAAAATGGTGGCAGTGATGTTCAATTAATATTTTCTGTTTCCAAATGCAGCCCCGTTTTGCATCGGATGTGCGGCTCGAATGTAGTGATGCAACGCGAAGTAATAATTACGATAAACGACAAGGAAAGAGTTATCTAGTTTGTAACGTTTTTTATGCAACCTGCCCTTTCCATATTATGTAAGTGACCAGCAGAAGAATACACAATTTTATGCTCTGCAAAGCACGCTCGGGAATAGCGAATTGTCCTTTGCTAAAAACTAAACGAGGGAGAAATCCCAAATTCGCAAGCTTTTCGATAAAGCATTTGAATTTCAGCGCAACAAATTTGTTTTACACCACCTGAATTTCGCTGAAAAACAAATGACAAATGAAGACGAACGCACCGGTATCGTAGTGTCGTAAACAGAAGCTCCCATAATTCCTTGATGATCATTTAGAGTCATATCCAGGTGGCGAGAGTTCAACCAACAAGGAAGTTGGAAGCGCCCTCTCTCGCTGATGAAAACAAGTGCATAGGGAAACGAAAGTGAAGAGAAGAGAAGGCCCGCTTCTGCACAGCAGGGCATGATATGTATACGGCGTCAGGTGGCGCTCATAACGATGGAATGGCAGAGCACAAACAAATGCATGCCCGAGCGAGTGCGCCGCGCGCTCTTTCGGGGCAGAATTGCCGCACAAGTCGACCGTGAAGTGAAAGAAACAACTTCCGCATTTCGAGTTTCACGCGCCCGAATTCGCGGTTCCGCCATGGCCTCGGATCGCGCCTTCCCTGGCTCTGTTTTTGCGCTGTGTAAGCATGCAAGTAAACTGGAGTTACCACATTGTATGCAAGACCAGATATTGCCGCAGATTTCACGAGAGATAATATAGCCGGTTTCTTTCCCTCCAACCAACACCTTATTTCAAACAGAAAGAAATCATTATGAAGGGAAGTTATGTCTACGCAAATGTTGCGATTTAAGGTGCCTTTTGACACTATCGCCATGCCGCCCAGTGGTGACCCACAGTAGCGTGCTCAATAAGAGCACGCCACCCAAAAATTCGCAGCTTGCTTTGTGCAAAATATAAAATACAGATTCCTTGGGTTTCTGCAAGTTCTAGTGGGTTCGTATGCGAGTTCATTGCTGTAAAGCCGCAACCTTTCTCTTGCAGTTTTAGTATCATTTTGACGTTATCCAAGGCGAACAACTGCTTCCGGAACTGAATTTTCGAGAAACAGAAGTCGATACCTGCCGCGTATGCATAGTCAGCACGACCACCTATCTGATCATATCTTTATCACATTCCTGTTGGTATTTGGAGATTATATCTCGCTAAGCTGTAAGCTACAGTATTTGTGAAAAAAATTTAACGTATCATCTTCACATATAACTGAAAAGGAAAAGGGCAGAAGCTTAACTAAAGCGGCGGTGGCGTAGCGGTAGAACATCCGCCTCGCATGCAAGAGGACCGGGGTTCAAATCCCGGTGGCGCGCAATTCTCCACCGGAAGAAAAAAAAAGAAAAAAAAAATCCGCGTGTCGATGGAATGGCATGAACAGGTTTGGGGTGCGACCTGATGCCAGTGAACACCTCCGGCAACGCACTCCCTCACCAGAACAGGAGTTGGCCACCCTGGTGCAGTAACTGGCCGCAACCTCCTATGATAAGCTCCATAAAACCCCGGCCCTCAGTCACCAGCGGCTGCGGAACAACTGACCACGGCGGCGGTCAGACCTGTGACGCAGCAGGGGGTGCTAAGAAAGCCTGGCTCCGCTGGACAGGCCGCCATTGGAAACTGACCCTGGCAACGTTTAATGCTAGAACCCTAGCTAGTGAAGCTAGCTTAGCAGTGCTGTTAGATGAACTAGAGGGCATGAAATGGGATGTCATAGGGCTCAGTGAGGTTAGGAGGCCGAATGAGGCATATACTGTACTGAAGGATGGGCATGTACTGTGTTATCGAGGCTTACCAGAGAGGCGACAACTAGGAGTAGGTTTCCTTGTCAATAAGTATATAGCGGGTAATATAGATGAATTCTATAGTATTAATGAGAGGGTTGCAGGCATCGTAATTAGGCTTAATAAGCGGTATAAACTGAAGGTTGTACAGGCCTATGCACCTACATGTAGTTATGATGACCAGGCAGTTGAAAGCTTCTATGAAGATGTAGAATCGGCAATGCGAAAAGTAAAGACGCAGTATACTGTACTAATGGGCGATTTCAATGCCAAGGTAGGGAAAAAACAGGCAGGAGACAAGGCAGTAGGTGACTATGGCATTGGTTCTAGGAATAGCAGGGGGGAGCTACTAGTTGAGTTTGCAGAGCGCAATAACTTACGAATCATGAATACCTTCTACAGCAAACGGAAGAACCGGAAATGGACATGGAAAAGTCCTAACGGAGAGACTAAAAATGAAATCGACTTCATAATGTGTTCAACCCCCGCCATTATGCAAGATGTAGAGGTAATCGGGAAAGTGCGATGCAGTGACCACAGGATGGTGAGGTCCCGAATTAGCCTAAATCTGAAGAAGGAACGCAACAGATTAGTAAGAAAGAAACCCATCAACGAATTAGCGGTGAGGGGGAGGGCAGAAGAGTTCAGGATCTCGCTACAGAATAGGTTTTCAACTCTAACTGAGGATGGCGACATTACCCTAGAGGCAAGGAACAATAATTTCAGAGATATCATTACTGAGTGCGCGGTAGAAGTAGGCGGTAGGATAGTTAGAGAGGATACCGGCAAGCTGTCTAAGGCGACGAAAGATTTGATTAAGAAACGCCAGAGTATGAAAGCTTCCAATCCAACAGACCAGATCGAATTGGCCGAGATATCAAAGCTAATCAATAAGCGCAAGGTGGCCGATATAAGGAAGTATAACATGGAGAAAATTGAGCATGCTGTAAAGAACGGGGGAAGCCTTAAAGCGGTAAAGAAGAAATTGGGCATAGGCAAAAACCAGATGTATGCGATAAGGGACAAGGCGGGCAACGTCATCACTAATATGGAAAAGATAGTCAAAGTAGCCGAGGAGTTCTATACAGATCTCTACAGTAGCCAAAGCAGTCAGGACCGTAATGATATTGCCGGTAGGGAAAAACAGTCAGACGTTCCACCAGTGACGAAGGACGAGGTCAAGAAAGCGCTAGAAACTATGAAAAGGGGGAAATCAGCTGGAGAGGATCAGATAACTACAGATTTGCTGAAGGACGGGGGGATATCGTGCTAGAAAAACTGGCCACCCTGTATACGCAGTGCCTGGTGTCATCGACGGTACCGGAACCATGGAAGAATGCAAACATTATCCTCATTCACAAGAAAGGGGACTCTAAGGACCTTAAAAACTACAGGCCAATCAGCTTACTGTCTGTTACGTATAAGGTATTTACTAAGGTAATCGCTAATAGAATCAGGACAACCTTAGACTGCAATCAAGCAAAGGATCAAGCAGGGTTTCGGAAACGGTACTCTACTATCGATCATATCCATACCATCAATCAGGTGATAGAAAAATGCTCGGAATATAACCAGCCCTTATACATAGCATTCATTGATTACGAAAAAGCATTTGACTCAGTTGAAACCTCGGCGGTGATGCAGGCATTGCGAAATCAGGGGGTAGACGAGTCATACGTGAAAGTGCTGGAAGATATATATCGTGGCTGCACAGCAACCATAGTTCTGCATAAAGAAAGTAACAAAATTCCCATAAAGAAAGGTGTTAGGCAAGGAGACACAATCTCCCCAGTACTATTCACAGCTTGTTTAGAGGAAGTATTCAGAGACTTGGAATGGGAGCAGTTAGGGATAAGGGTAGATGGAGAACACCTCAGTAATCTGATGACATTACCTTGCTAAGCAACTCGGGGGATGAACTGCAAATAATGATTAATGACCTAGACAGGAAAAGTAGAAAGGTAGGCTTGAAAATCAATATGCAGAAGACTAAGGTAATGTTCAACAGCCTCGGGAAGGAACAGCAGTTTACATTAGGTAGCGAAATACTGGAAGTAGTAGGCGAATATGTCTACTTAGGACAGGTAGTAACCGCAAATCCGGACCACGAAAAGGAAATAACAAGAAGAATACGATTGGGATGGAGCGCATTTGGCAAGCACTCGCAGATTATGACTAGCAGCTTACCGGTATCGCTCAAGAGGAAAGTATACAACAGTTGCATCTTGCCTGTACTCACCTATGGGGCTGAAACGTGGAGGCTAACCAAGTAAGTTCTACTTAAGTTGAGGACAACCCAGAGGGCTATGGAACGAAAAATGGTAGGGGTAACATTAAGAGATAGAAAGCGTGCAGAGTGGGTCAGAGAAATAACTCAAGTTACCGACATTCTAGTGGAAATTAAGAAGAAGAAATGGACATGGGCAGGACATGTAGCGCGAAGAGAGGATAACCGATGGTCGCTAAGGGTAACAAACTGGATTCCAAGGGAAGGAAAGCGTAGCAGGGGGCGGCAGAAAGTTAGGTGGGCGGATGAGATTAAGAAGTTCGCAGGGGTCAAGTGGATGCAGCTAGCACAGAACCGGGTTAAGTGGAGAAATATGGGAGAGGCCTTCGCTCTGCAGTGGGTATAATCAGGCTGATGATGGTGGATGGATGGTGATGGTGGTTAACTAAAGCACCCGGGCCCCGCTAGCCTAAACCTGTAGATAGCCATAGCTGTTCTATTAAATGCAGTGGTGAGTTGTTACCAACGTATAGCACAAGGGCTCATCCTCTGTTAAGTAAGAAATCATTATTGAGAATTTCCCCATGTAAAAGTAGTTTGCCATTATTTAAGTGGCGCAATAAAACGGACGTATGTTTGCGTTATGAATAGATCGCTGCTTTCAGACAATCACGAGTTCACAACAAAACAAAAACTTATGATTCTGCATTCTACAAGCTCCTAGCACTATTTGGCTAATGAGATGATAATCATCGCCAGTGTTCTGCAAGTACTTAATATAACGCATATACAAGTCAGTACGTAATATGTGTTAAAAAATGTACAGTTTTATCACGTCGATAATATTGAGGGGATTTTTTTTTTTTTCGGTTTCTCATAACGTGAGGCATCACCATGTTTTTCATTCCTCATATCTAGAAAGTGGCAGAATGTTCGAATAGTGTGACCTCGCACTTGAATAAGGGAAAGCCTTGTCTGCTTCTTTGCTTGGGCCTTCCCTGATCTCAAAGCGTGCATTTGGTACTTGACACCAGCCCTCCACAGTCGTTCTCGTACAGGAAGAGATGACAGCGATAAGCACAGAACGAGTTCCGAAGCGCCTTATATAAATACGCACCAGCGAGAACTACACGATGTCGCCACGGCTCTCTTACGTCAAAAGGAAGCCCACCGCATGCGTGCTACAAGTCGGAAGCGTATACGCACAAGGGCGCGGCTATACAGCGTCCTTGACTTCCGAACCGCGCCACTAGCCATTGTTCCACGCCGCCAGCGGACAATGTTCAGGCGACGCGTAAAAGATATGACATCAGGATAAAAGGAAGCCTCATCCTGCTCTGAAGGTCCCCGGAACATTTAGCTCTCACGGACACGCTGAGAACAAGTTGCTCATTTCTACTCCCACGGAGCCAGATTCAAGCGCCCGCCTAAAAGTAAAAAGGTGTCGCAGGTCCTCAGGGAAGATTGACCACATTGGACTGCAATGTATTCGGTTACCATGTCATTCCTCAATTGACCCGCAGTCCAACATATTCCTTGCATCAAACTCTTTCAATGCCACTATCGGTTATTTTAATGTTTCTCACGTCTAAATAACTCAATTCATGTGAGAAACTCTTTGGAACCACTTCAAGCACGCTTTCATAAGCTTCCTCTTTAAGCAAGCTACACGCGTCCATTCGCACTCACACGCACACACGCTGTTTCCAAGCCTCTCTTCAGAAATAGCGAGAGTGCCAGAAGGCTTTCTCCAGTGAGATCGACCATTGCGTCACTGCGGGGCAGGCAACTCTCATCACGCCCTCGGCATGAAGCATTTGACATAGAAAAGGGGTTACGCGCGACAGCGTATGATTACATGGTGTCATTGCTGATTGCGTCAAAAATGCGGTTTGCGCGCATGCATCTATCACTATGGGCACAGTTTTCCGAGCGAAAATGGCAGTCGATGACTTTTCGAGGCCGTTGAAGACGATGGCACGCATCGAACGTCCCCGGTGCACAAAATGGCGAAATACTTGCCGAAGACATGGATAGATAGGCGGGAGTGGCACAAGAAGCAATAAGCATTACTACGCGCGTGTTGTGAGCTCGAACTCCACGAAAGGCGCTAGAGATGCCTAACACAGGGATTGGCTGACCATAAACACAATGCTTCTATTGGTTTTCATTATGCGCTCTTTCGAAGTTTTCCTTTCTTTTTCTTTTTTTTAGTATGTATGAATGGCCGACTTTCCGCCTAAACTCTTGTACTCTACAAGCTTTACCTAATAATTTCTTGACTCATTATTATTGTTTCATGGTTACTTTATATATATATATTATCCACTTTAGTCGCATTATTAATGGGCGCACCACAACCAAGCATAGCAGCGCCAGAGACACATTCTTAAATGGTTTGATAGAAATAAAGGAACCTAGATGTGGCAGTATTTAGTCAGAACAGGTTAGCCTGAAAAGCACAGCATTTTCACGACCTCTGCATAGGAGAGATCTATAGACACATCTTTCACGCTCGATTGTATTATTTTTTGGTGTAGGTAAGCTCATGCTTCACTATGGTCTTCTTGAGCCCCAAGACAATGCCTGTGCACACGTGAGTATATCTAGAACAGTTCCAATGACAGTCTCTCTCCCTCCCTCTCCCACTCTCTCCTTCTCTCTTATGCGTGCACGCAGGCCTCCCACCCCACTAACCGGGCCGATTTCACTGCATTTTAATAGAGTGCAGGTTCACCCGCCGTCACTCAATCTGAAAACAGAATACGAATCTGATGTCTGGTGGGAAGGAAGGAAGTTTAAGGCCGGAGAAAAACAATGAAGCATAGAGGAGGAGGGCTAGTAGAGCTTACTCGGAATCTTCGCACAAGGAAAGTGCACCACTCTGCCCTCGTCTAGAGTGGCTGGAAGGCGTGCTCGCGGTCTCAACGGACATTACTGCTGCCTGTGTCCGAGGAAGGCGGCTAGCGCAAAAAATGGCGTCCGCCGGCAGAACAATGGTCCGCCTCCGAACACACACGGCAAGGGGGGAAACTGGGAAAGTTGGGGGAGGAGGAGGGGGTTGAGGGTGACGGGGGCCCAATGTGGGTCACGCGTCGGACCAGATCTTTGGCGGAGGAAGCGGCCATTTCCTTTCCGTCGGTTTCGGTTTTTCGGCCGCGATGCTCGCGGAGTCGGCGGCGCGAGCACACGCCGCGAGGCGTGACGAAGCGAAAGTTACGACGCCGTGGGTCCTGTACTCCAATGCGTGCGTGGAGTGGGCAGAAATAGTCTCTGACTCACCGACATGTCCGCTGGTCGCAGTCTATATTCATATTCGAGCGCTGCCTCGCTGCCGCATTCTTGAAAAGGTCGAGCTAGAGAGCGCAGAAAGAGTGCTGCTCATTTTCAGCGCAGATTTAACACGGCTAAGCCTAAGTAGACACAACGAAAACGCGCGACTCCTCCATGAATGTCTGCGAACATCAAGGACACCACGGCCAGATCTAGACGACACGAAGGTGTCGAGGGTATTTTGAAGGAAGAGGTCCCAGGAAGCGAGCCAGATGGTCAGCGTTGGCGGTAGAGGAAAGGGGTAGGGAGAAGGCTGGAAGGCTGTGTGGCATTGCGTCAGGTAATATTGCATGTTTGTGGTGATATGTACCGATATGACTGAAGTTTGCCAGGAGTATGAAGAAGAGGTATGCGAAGTAGAAGAAGCGAAGCAGCAGCAGAAGCGGGTGTCGCCGGCTCCGCGCACCTCACGTGCTAACAAGTGCGCAGCTAGGTACGTTCAAGGCCATAGGAAACACGCGCCGACCAAGCTACGTAAAGGTGTAGTAATGCTATCGCTTTAAAAAGACCTGTACTGCCCAATAGCCTCCGTTTTTTCTTTTTTTTTTTGTTTTTCACTATTGCTTTTCTTAATATGAGCCAACCTAGCTGCCCAGCGTTCAACGCTTTCTGTGTGTTTACATCTTACTATTCGAAAGTTGTCAATGTCGCTGCTCCGTAGAGCGCATGTAAAACTTATTCCAAAAACTGATGCACCAGACAGCTCTGTGTGTGGTATCAACTGCTGTTTTACTAAAACGACGACAGAACAACCAACGTGAAGGAATTTGAAAATTTTGAAATGCGTCCGAATAATCTGATGCTTATTAAAAATGCGGGACATCGGTGATGCCGTCTTAGAGCCAGCTAAAAGATACCGAGCACTTAGGGGGTAATTGCTTAATGGTGGCGGCCATTTCAACACTTGAGAAAAGCGTCTATAAAAAAGCACATTTACGCTGCACACGTAGTAATAAGGCGCATGCTAAAAACGTTCGGTTGGCGCAGTGCTTAACGCCCTCGGGTAAAGCTCCGAAAGCCTCAGGTTCAAATCCTGTTGGAATCATTTGGTTAGCGGTAAATGATTCCAACAGGATTTGAACCTGAGGCTTTCGTGTTCTTTATGTCCGTGTTTTGACCGCTAACAAAATGATTCCAACAATAAATTACCAACTATCCCAGCTTGAAGTTTTAACGAAGTTGAAATCCTGTTCAGTGCTGCTGATTTTTTTTTTTCTTAAAAAATACCAGTGGCATATTAAAGGTCCTAACTTTTTTCAGCCTACCATATCCAAGTAACCGGGACGGCAAGTAATATAGTGTTAGTCTGTACAACAGCTCCACCCGGTTTCGTGCAGGTTTTTTCTGCAAAGTGATTCGATATGCCCTATCCTGATAAATTTCATACTAGATTGTTCAATACGGAAGCGCTTGCCGAGGCATAAACTTCGATCGAGTAGGTCTTTACTCCCTCTGCGCTCGACGCTAGTAAACTGAGGTGCGTCAAAAACGAAACTATGCGCTGTCATGCGAAGTGAGTAGCACAGAACGAAACGGGCCGAAGCAAGGTTTTCTTTGCCTTCCAAAATTTTGGCTGTCTTTTTTTTCTGTCTTCTTTACAAAAAGCAAAATATACTTCACAATTCACGCATGTAACCGTAGCGAACATATGCCAGCCTCCAGATCATTTGCACGTCATGGCGCTTGTTTTTGCGAGAATGGGCTGTAGCGGTGATAGTTGCATTTCTGTTCTCACTCTTTGCCACTTTATAAGATATTTGTTTTCGGCAAGCATGGTATTTTTGCAAATAAAAGCTAAAATTCTATTTATACAACCCAACTTCTTGGACTATTCAGTGCATATTTAAGTATCCCCCCATTTTTATTCTTTAGTGCAAGTATGATACTGTGCGCCAGATTTGCTAAACCTGACATACACCTGGCTGTGACCGAACGTTCACCCTTTCGTTACCGTCAGACATTCCAATTCACCAACAGCAGATAAAACGTAGACAACATAGGATATCTCTGCCCCACGAACTTCCGTACACATGCGCGGGTGCCACGCTTCTCTGCATCGGCGCACTGGTTGGCGAGCTCGGCTACAGAGCCACGGTCACGGCGGGCGTGTTTCGCCAAAGACGAAACGCCTAAAGGGTCCGTGTGCTGTGTGATGCTAGCGCTCGTTAAGGAGTCCCAGATGGTGAAGATTTATCCGTGGAGCATCTTCCATTACGGCGTTTCTCATGGCGCATGTCTAGATGCGAGACGTTAAAATATGCAGTTAATCTACTTGCTGCTTACAAGAGCATAAAGAGCCGGAAACTCTTTAAGGTGACTTCCTTAACGTCTGAGAGACATGTGAAACGTACCTGCTCCGCGCAGGTGCGCAAAAACACCGTAACGTAAGAACTTTGGTGCACGTCAGCACGGATTGTAACATGTCTGGATGCTTTTTTCTTGAAAATATTTTAAACTTTTGGAAACTTTTTTTACGTATCATATGTTTTTCCACGAGTACTGCTTCAATTTACGAGTCAAGATAACCCAAGTTGTCTTGCGCTCATCAGGTAATATGCCAGGCACGCCAGAAATCCTCTGTTCTCTTAATTTCTAAAGGGACACCTGTGTTCGTTGTGATATGGAAACAAAAGCTGCTTTGTGCGGAATTGTGTTCACGTAGCACGTACCCTACGGTTGCCGAATTACCATTACCATTCCTCCCTTGTGCTATACTTGGCCGTAAATTGTTTATAACCCAATAACAGTCGCGTAAGTGTGGTGGTTTTTCCCACATCGATGGTCCACATAAGTCAATAAGCACTGTGGTGCTGGTCGTTACGCGCAGCGTTTCATTTTTCTGATAGCTGTCGTTGGCCATTATCTCAGCTCGTACGCCATTACGATCTCTATTATGCAACGCAAATATCCTCCCTTTATATTTTTGAAGACCACGCGTATGTTGTCACACGCGTATAAGGAGAACATGAAAAACCCAAAAACAATAGAAAGCAAACGAATGCACTCACTTCCCGTCGTCAGAGGCAAAATGACCAGTGATGTACCGTCGTACCCTATTTCGATTTCCCTTTTATCGGTGCAGAAATCGTCCGTTGAGTACGGACACCATTTTGTTAACTATTCGGCTTCCGGCTCCTGGTTTATCGCGCGCTCGAAGCGGCAAGTGAGGCACATGCCGGAGGTGGTGTACTCGGGAACCTTAAAAAGAAAAAGAAAAGAAGTAAAGATAGCGCGAAGCACAGAGCCGCCGGCAGCGTACACCCTTATTGGCGACAGAAACGCCTCCGAGGACTTTCCTTCCTCCTGCCACGCGACGGAGCTATGTCAAGGACGCGAGTCTCGGCTCGAGGAAAACAACACAAAGAGAGCAGAACGGGAGTGAGACTACACTTCAACAAGACGAGTATTCTAGGGCGGTGCCAAGACATCGCGGGACGTATTCCCAGAAGCTCAAGCAACAATGACGGAAATACGTCCCGACTGATGGAGATGCTGCAGAGGACTAGACTCAAGTAAAAGAGTCATTTGCTCAAAAGATGCTTCCACCGCCAGTAGTGTGAGGCGCGCCAGAACGGCGGCATCATTTAGAGGCAGCTAACCAACACAGCAACGACGGGCGGTTAGCGATTGAATGAGTGTATGAAGGAACAAGGAAAGTAAAAAACGAAAGAAACAGTAGTGCATCAGAAACTGAGGATGACATGCTAAAAGGATGCAAAACAAGAAGTCGTGCGCTTAACCTCCCCTCACTGCTGCCATATATGTGTACAGTATTACAGCGGTGCAATATTATTGGCTGCGTTGGATATAGAATCAGGAACTTGGCACCTCACAATGATAACAGTCCGCGACTACTTTAACGCTGAGGGCGTTGCTTGCAGCACTGACAACTGCGCGAACACTGTGTAATTACTCGGTGCTATGCGTTCGCCTAGGTATTAAAAAACCGCCGCAGTTTTGCTGAAAAAAAAAAAAAAACTGGCAGTGATGATAACCATGTCATGGTTATCACCACTGCTGGCCAACCGGTGCTTCCGATGAAAATGGGACAGCACAAAATGAATAGGATCATTGTAAAATAAAATTAGCTGGGGCTTAGCTTTAGTTAAGCCCGGTAGGTTGCGAAAGCAATAATAGTATGGCTACGCTATAGTTCAGTTCGTAGTGTAGCCAATTCCTGCGTTCTTGACTGCTGAGTGAACACATCGACAGAGTCTTCACTATTCAAAGCGTCCATTACATTCCACTCGGAGTCGTCACCGGTTGAGGACGATTGAAGAGAAGCGCGACGCGCCTGAATCTTGAGCGCACCATCGAGCGAGACGCTGTTCCTGTTCTTCATCTGACTCTGTAGCCCGCTGTCGTTTCCTGGCTTCGTCGAGACATCCACAACTTTTATACCCACCTACCCTTCTCCCCCAGTGCAGGGTAGCAAACCAGTTCCTTTACCGGTTAACCTCCCTGCCTTTCCTCCTCATCTTCCTCCTCCTCCATCGAGACATCGTGACTTTTCTTTGTGCTTATCAGGATGCATAGCGAGTGCCTCAGCTGAGCAAGCACAAGCATTTATATACCCATCGTTTTCCTCCTCCTCCTCCTCCTCCTCTCAACTGCTAGAGAAGACGTGAAAGCAGCGCCTCCACTCGGTTGCAGCGCGTCTCGGGCTGCAGCGCGCCGTGCCTACCGACCGCCGCCACCCAGCGACTCGACTTGGTAGCCCATCTCTCGCAGCTGCTATGACGTCACAGTGACGTCATACTCTCATCCGCGGCGCGCCGTGCCTACCGACCGCCGCTACCCGGCGACTCGACTTGGTAGCCCATCTCTCGCAGCTGGTGTGACGTCACAGCCATCTGGGGTCATTAAAGGTCAACCGTGCCTACCGACCGTGGCTACGCGAAGGGCTGAAAATGGGAGTAGTATTGCTTTCGCAATAATAGTGGCCCCTAGACAAGACTTGTAGCAGCAGTTTCATACAGCTGCAACAATGCTGATTTATTTAACATTCCGTGGACTCGGCGTGTGAGCCTCGTGATGTCGCAGATATTCGTCGGGCCGCTTGCATGGTCGCCGACATCTCGTGTGCACTGGAGAAACACTAAAGAAGAACAGGGAGGCTTAGCGTGAGACAGACGAGGACAAGAAAGGTACACAGGACGAGCGCTAACTTACAACTGAAATTGGAAGCGAAAGAAATTGTACCAGCTCGAGGAAATAAGTACGCATGCTCAGCTATGTGCATGCATACTGCTATGTGCATGCGTACTTATAAATCATGTAAATCATGTCGTACAAACTAGCCCAGAACTCCACTTTACTAAAAAAAAACTTGCGCGTACTGATGCACAATGCGAATTGACACCATCCGTGGCTTCTGTTACCTTAAGCTCTATTCTTTCTAAGATCGCCTCACACGTCGTGCCATCCCTTCTAAAAAAACCCTCTTAAAACTAGAACCACCACGTGCTACATACGTTCACTAAGTGAGCGATTGGGACAAGCAGTATACCATACATGCGCTGCATTTACCTCATCTTCTCTGCGTTCCGAGGTGAACTTCGCATGGTCGCTTTGACGAAACAACCACGGGCATATCAGCGGCATCGGACAACCTGTTTGCTCATCTCTTGGTTTGAGTATCTGGTTTATTCATCACAAAAAGAGCAAATCTCCTTCTCTGCTGTATCCCCAGCGTGTGGAGAGTATATATGTAGCAGTGCGCAGGATAGTGATCTGAAGTGAAGTTGACCCCACGAGGCACTGAATCGACCGCTTGTACGTGACATGGCCAGCGTCCTGTACACCGTTCTGGCAAATAGATTGCTTATGACTCACTCTGCGCTGTTAGAGACACGGCCCGGTGACCGTAAGTTGCTTGCGTTTGCACTGCAGTACAAAATAGCACTTACTTACTATGCCTTAAGAGTATGCGGGCTTTATACTAACGAAGTAGCGAGGG
Source organism: Amblyomma maculatum (assembly GCF_055883805.1). Lineage (NCBI taxonomy): Eukaryota > Metazoa > Arthropoda > Arachnida > Ixodida > Ixodidae > Amblyomma > Amblyomma maculatum. The sequence continues at coordinate 48,340,047 of NC_139345.1, forward strand.
TACAGCTATTGTCAAGAAAGAAAATAGTTGTTGCTGGCTCAAAATTAGAAAACAAAAGACAAAAGAAGAAAGCGGTATGGGAATCCGGGAGCACCAACGAAACCGCCTATGAACATCAGTGCCGCTTTTAGACTCATAAAAAAAAAATGAAATACAAAAGAATGCAATCGGAAGCATGCTGCATTGCAATCATGCTTCTGACGACCAACAGGTGGAGCCACCAGTTTCCTGAGCGCCGCGCGCAGAGCGCTGCCACTAGCACATGGCCAGCCGGCACGACGTTTCGGCGATGGCCCAGACGTGCAAAGTTGCTCCTTTCGCTCTCACCTCTTCGTTTCCCTCTTCCTGTTTGATCGAACGGCATGCGGTTACCTGTCGAGGAAACGACGGAGCCGTGAGCAAGCGTACGGCCGCACAGAGGGCAAGGGAAAGTCGGCAATGGAGAGAGGGCCGCACCAAACTGGGCTCTCTTCCTGTTCGAGGCGGCGTCCTTTCTTTCCTGGGGCGGAAGGACCCCGAAATAGAGTCGGACGTTCCACTTGCGCCCAAAGCCCGACAGAACAGCGCGCTGCCGAAACGGCGACGGCATTGCCGGTGTTACCCCGCTCCGCGCTTGACATCTTGACTTCGGAACAATCAAAGAAGGGCCGAAATTCAAGGAGGAAACTCAAAATCCGCCATTTAAAAGTATACGACGCCATATCGTAGGCTGCCTCCCGAAATATCTAGTCCCGCTTTAACCAAGCCGTATGAATGTGACTGCATGGCCATAAGGGTAACGTGTACGACTCAGAATGCTAGGGTCCTGGCAGGCTGATTCTGATATCACCCTCGCTTATGAAAAGAGAGGGCCGAGTTGGCAGCTCCTGCCAAACGTAACGTCAGACAACCCTACTTCCAATCAGTGAGCAGCCATGTCATGCCTACCTTGGCCATGCTAGCTGCCAGCAGCCGCCCGCCAGCGCCATACTCGTAATTTTTTCGTTCAGAACGTCGACGGCGGATTTTCTTGTGAATGGGGCCTTTAACGCTTGTACGCTTTCGCATAAAATGCGATGACGGCGGATACACTTTTCCCACACATTTCACGTTCATCCACGTTAATTAATGCATTTTTTAGGCTTTCCAAGAGGCATATATAGTTGAGAAACACAACACACTTCTCCTGTTGTCGGGTGGGTAAGAAGTTCTTAGCTCGTTGACGTTGAAATCTGTTCAAGTGCGACGATCCTTAAAATGTCATTCACCGCCCAAGTGTCATTCGGCGCCTTAGTAATAGTTAGCAGTAGCATCTCGGAAATCTGCATTCGCAGCGAAGACACGCTATACAATATTAATTTGAGGATAACTGTAAACAAACGAATTAGGATGCCGCATACTAACCGGCCACGTTTTCGGGTAATGGGTCGTATTGTATATGCATCCGTTATCCATTTTCGATTTCGCCTAGCGTGGCGCCAGAGTGACGGTTGAATAAGACGACAGTAGCAGATGACCCGTCAGAAGAATCACAAGGTAGTAGGTTTCCACATTGACAGTAGCCTACGCCGCTCGCCGCACGAACTGGCTTACGATTGGCTGCTATATGCAACCAATGGTGAGGTGAAATCTCCCATGAGCCGATGGTCAGTTCACATCGCACGGGAGTTACAAGCCGTGGCTAGGTTATTTTGTTATGGTTAACTAACAACAGTTTGCAATGAAATTGAGGAAGAAACGAAACATGTATAATGGGTTCTTATAAAATATTGCCCCTGGTTGTCATACAAAGGTACCCGTGCGTTGCGATGTCGGCGTAATTAAGGAACCACAAAGTGATCGAAATTAATCCGCAACACGGTCACTCTTCTTTTCCTCTTTCTACCCCTTCTTCGCTGCTTCTTTCGAGGCATGGTTCAGATGTCCACTGCGGCTCATATAGAAACTGCGCTTTTCCTTTCCTTTCCTCACAACCAGGCTGCCCACCGTTTCAAAATGTACCCATGTATAGTCTGCGCTGGTCGCTATTTCTCGCCAGATCATGGAACGATGGTTCTTTTGGAGACATAAGCCGAATTTTAGAGCGTTCTCTCGCATCGTCATCTAGGCCATATAACTTAAAGCCGGGAAAAATAAATTGTTGAGTGGGAACCTGCTCCGGTGTGCCGGAAAATCAGACTAGCCAGATCCTTCTCCCGCCAAGGCGAGAACTTAATGCACTGAGTTCCTCGGTTGGTCTGAGGACTCGCCAGCGACCACCTTCATGAAGTCAGGCTTCCTCAAGGAGTTGAGAACAAAGACAACAACGACAACAACAAAAATGACAAAGTTGTTCGATGACCGCGGTAAAAACCCGGTAGTCTGTGGCATCCCCATGCGCGAATTTCCCGGGAAAAGACTAATCAGTCGCATTTTTACTTTATTCTATCCCTGTTTTGCCATAAACAAAAATAATGCACGCAAAAATACTATCGATGATTCTGAATGCAGGACGCTAATGACGACTTATGACTGCAAAGGCCATTAAGGTCGAGAGAGGAGAATAAAAGATGTCTTCTCTTAATTGAGCGTAGGTATCTCCGAAAGGCTCATAAAGTACGGAGGCATATTACGTGGACAGCAAGGGTCTCCTTAAGGAAAGTTACTGAATTCGCCGCATCATTAAGACTATATTGTGCCGTCTACTACTTCATGCATCGCCAGTGTATCTCGTCAGTGTAGGTGCTGCAAGCGGTATTTCTTCCAGCACTTTCGCAAATGCGTTAGCTATGGTCATGCATATTTCTTTCAGAAGACTACTCTAAAGGCGTTGAGGATCCAGTTCCTAGCAAGACGTCATCAACAGGGGTCACTGGGCTCCTTCATATTGAGCTGACCGTACGCTTTGAAACGAACGTGGTGCTAAAGCTTCCGAGAAAGATAAATGTACCAATGCCAATTTAACTTCAAAAACAAATTTGTTAGAGCATATTATTACGTATAAATGACTTACAGCGAGTGCAAGGGTCAGACAGTAGGATTAGCTAAGCAGTTCTTAACGCCCCTAAATTCGTTAGCGTTCGTGTTATTTCTTACAAGGGTGCAATACCACAGTGTCGCTACCAAGTTTCATCAGATAGCTCAAGGGGACGTCGTATACATAGGCATACAACACAAAGTTCGTTGGAACGAAAAATCCGCCGCGCTTCAGTGGGCGTTTAAAGGATAACTATTTCTCTCTCTCTCAGAAAGGAAGGCTGCTTTAGAAGCCGTTGTCGAACTTCAATTTTTATAGTCCTGATGGATAGAAAAAAAACGCCGTTGAGGTGCGTGACTTCGTGGTTTAGCTGGAAAGACGGAAAGCGCTTCGTCATATCTAAACTTCACAGTGTATGGATGTTTTTGGTGAATCATCATCATCATCAGCCTGACTATACCCACTGCAGGGCGAGGGCCTCTCCCATATTTCTCCACTTAACCCTGTTCTGTTCTAGCTGCATCCACTTGATCCCCGCGAACTTCTTAACCTCATCCACCCACCTAACTTTCTGCCGCCCCCTGCTACGCTTTCCTTCTCTTGGAATCCAATTTGTTACCCTCAGCGACCATCGGTTATCATCTCTTCGCACTACATGTCCTGCCCATGCCCATTTCTTCTTCTTAATTTCCACTAGAATGTCGGTAACTTGAGTTATTTCTCTGACCTACTCTGCACGCTTCCCCCCGGGCGCCAGGCCGGTAGGGGGGGGGGGGGGGGGGGGGGGGGGGGTGAATTAATAGCACGGAAAAGTTGAAACATCTTAATAAATACACATTTCTGAGCGAACTGATGCATATGCATTTTTGATGCCTCTAGCAAACTGAACGCAGTCGTTACAGGGTTTTTGTTTGTTTGTTTGTTTGTTTGTTTGTTTGTTTGTTTGTTTGTTTGTTTGTTTGTTTGTTTGTTTGTATGTTTGTATGTTTGTATGTTTGTTTGTTTGCTTGCTTGTTTGTTTGTTTGTTTGTTTGTTTGTTTGTTTTTCTGCCGTATCTCTTCGCTTCGCCTTTCAGCCAGATACTGCTTCCGTTAAACATTTTTGGTACCCACCAAATAGGCTTTATGTGCAGGCAATGAAGACATTAGGGAGATTCGGAAAAGCTAACCATTTATGGTTGCAACCGCGAATGAAGACAGGCACCATTCTCTTCTAGGACGTGTTTATACGTTACATCCTTGTTATCGTAGGTCATCGCTCAACGTTACCTTGACGCAGTTGTGGCTAAACACGCCAGGCTGTAAAGTCATCGGCATCACCTTCTCGAAACACTAGCAACTCTTTTGACCTGAAATGGATGTTCCCGAGCCGGATAGTACAAGCATCAGCGCTGATGAATGAAACATGTAACATTTGCAACAAGCGATCACGATTGCGACACGATGTGACACCTGTGAGCAACAGTGCCTATCGAATTCGAGTCAAAAAGAAAAGCAACAGTGCATATCAAAGCTCCTTTGCCGAGAGCATGCATGCTGAGCAGTTTTAAACGAGTTTGCCCAGCATTCGCGTTTTACGAATTCCAGGTACTGTCTGTCGCCGCTAATTTTAAGTCAGGGCAGTATACTCCGTTTGGTCTGCGCGTATTTGTGTCCCAGGTAACGGGGCGGCAATGACGGGTGGAAAACGTATCCGATGAAGCCAATCAAATGAGATTAAGAAAGCTTATGAGACATGCTCGCGCATCGTACGTGTTCTTCGTACACTTCGTTAGAGTTGCGCAAGCTAGGTTTATGTTGGCACAGCTGTAACCGAAACCCTTCATTCGTGTTTTCCCACGTTCGTTTGCATTATTCCCACAAGCTGTTTGCGCCAGACATCCTGAAAGAAAGAAAGAAAGAAAGAAAGAAAGAAAGAAAGAAAGAAAGAAAGAAAGAAAGAAAGAAAGAAAGAAAGAAAGAAAGAAAGAAAGAAAGAAAGAAAGAAAGAAAGAAAGAAAGAAAGAAAGAAAGAAAGCGCTACATGCATATAATTATAATTGATGGAAAAGCGCAGTATATGTCACATTTTCCCCGGCAGGTGTGAGCTTGGATGGTACTCCCTAGCTCCTGTAGCGTGGCGTTTCTTGGCGTGCGTTCAATTCTGGGAATGCAGTGGCGGGAAGGCTAGACAAGAACACATATCACGGAATCGCGCTGAAAATGACAGATCTCACGCACAACTCTCGCGCACGGGATTTCATTCCATGGGCCTAGAAAGGCTTTCTCCTTTAGAGGAAAGAAAATGCTTGCCCAAGCAGTGCGACCGGTATATGTCGCGAACTGTCCCCCAGCACACTTCAGCACAGTTCCATTTGCGATGGACGCCTGAATGCAGCTGTCGCACCGCAACCAAGTGCATGTGTGCTGCCACGTGAGGAAATCGCGGCACACGACCCCCATCAGGTCGATGGGCCACCTGTTGTGTTGACACGTTTCTAAGGAGCGATCGTTGCCGAGGTGTTGGAAGCCTGCGACGGCAACAGCGAACGACGCATGCTTCGAACGCCTTCGACCGACTGCATTCTCCGCCCTCCGCTCACCGCGGTCGGCCACCTTGAATCGTGCACAGCCTCGAGTGCGACTTCGTCGCCAGCCTTGGATCGATCGGTCGCAAGTGGGTCAATTCCGTCACCCCGACCTACGGCGCACAACAATATCGGGGCTCAGGGACGCCGCATTCGCCTTAATTTCTTCGAGCCATCGATGACGCAGAGGTTTTGCATGTGCCCCTTGTTTTTACTACGTGACAGTTTGGAGAGGTGAAAGTGGTATGCCAGCAGGTGCCTCGCTGAGACACGTTTGAGCTCCAAGCCGTCGCTCTGGAGATATCGACATTCTATCGCCGAGTTAGCGGGATTAAATCCTGTCATGGGGTCGCATATAGAATTCGAGCCGGAAAGAGAAGCAACAGTGCATATCAAGGTTGCTTTCCCGAGAGCATGCATATTGAGCAGTTCCAAACGAGTTTGTCCAGCAGTCGCGTTTTAAGAATTCCGGGTACTGTCGCCGCTAATTATGTCAGGACAGTGCTCCGTTTGATCGTATTTATGTCCCTGGTAACGGAGCGGCAATGACGGGTGGAAAACGTATTCGATGAAACGAATCAGATGAGAATAAGAAAGCTTATGAGAATACTCGTGCACCATACGTGTTCTTTGTACACTTCGTTAGACTTGCGCAAGCTAGGTTTATGTTGGCACTGCCTTAACCGAAACCCTCCAAGCGTGCTTTTTTGTTTTTCACGTTGGTTTGCACTATTCCCACAAGCTGTATGAGCCAGACATCCTGAAAGAAAAAAAAAAAAGAAAGAAAAGAAGAAAATGCTCGACAAAGCAGTGCGACCGTTGTATGTCGCAAACGGTCCCCCAGCACACTCCAACGCAGTTACATTTGCGATGGTGGCCTCGCAGAGACACGTTTGGACTCGAAGCCGTCGCTCTGAAGATATGGACAATCGGCAGTCGCATACCGAATTCGAGCGAAAAGTCGCCACCGCACAGACATCTCAGAGCAGTCACCCCAACACGCCCGCACCCTTTCCTTGATCTGTCGTCCCCCTGCTTCTTCCCGGCATTGCCTGCTCCAAGTAATATATTCCATCTGGAGAATTCCCTTTCTTCTGTCCCGTTCGAAACAAATTTACATTTTTTTTTTCAAGTGCATTTTCCAGGCCGTAAATCAGCCACTTGATCCCAGGCTCCTTAGTCAGTCTTCGAACAGGATCATACGCCAATCTCTAATGCATCTATACTGTCAGATCTACAGTAAATAGAAAAGAATAGAAAATAAGAGAGCCGCTGGTGATTACTGCGATATCCACACAGCACGTTTGTGATCAAAGCGTGACGTGGACAGGCAACGGGCTGGTATCCTTGTTTCGGCCAGGTTTTTGTTGTCATTTGTCTTCCTTCGTTTTTGCCAGTAAAGAAAACTGCAACATCCAATGTTTTACTGCAAGAAGCCTGCATTTGCCATCGAGTTTTTAGTGTTTAAAATGTGGCCATCTTGACATGTCACATACGTAGGCAGAGTGGCCTTGAACACACGGTACTGTGAATGTATACTAAACATGCCCGATTTGTTCATTCTGAACAAAGCTCACACAGCTCCCATGCAACATAATTTTTAAAAATATCAAAATATAAACTGCCTCTCCCCTCTTTCCTCTTCACGTCGTCGTGCTGCTAAATCCATCAAATGCACCAAACCTGTCGATCAAAAAATGCCGTCAACAAGTAGAGGAGAGAAAGGTTCACATAGGGTGTCCACACACAGAAGGCTTCTCGAAGACGTTTGAAACCTAAACACAATTCTTCAGCAATGTTGATATATGCAAGGACAACGTACGTCGCAAGGAAATCACCGATGTAAAGCAGTGTACAGAGAACCCTAGCAGTTGCTAAAAAGTGAAGTCCAGGTAAAAGGTACAAAACACACAGGGAGAAACAATTTCCCCAATTCGTAGCCTGGAAACAGTAAAACGCACAATGTTATCCCCATGAGAATGTGAATGGTCTAAAAAAAAAACGCGAGAAAATTGGAACCGGCAATTTTTCTGTGCGAAATCGAAACGCTGCATAAGAAGGACATGATTTTAAAACACATATTCGCAATCTGACGAAACTCAGCAGAAAATGCAAGTGCACATCATTTGTGCCAGTACGCAGGACGTCAATCAGCCACGCTACAAATCACTGGCGCTTTTTGCCTTTTAAATCCCGTCTTCCCTTTTTTTTTTTTTTTTTTTCAGTTATGTATTCAAGACTGTTTCACGCACCTTTCACACTGCTTGACATCTGACCTTGGAGCGGCGGTGTACATCCATGCTGCTATTTTGCTGCATTTATAAAGAGCAGCAGAAGAACGAACACCTAAACCCATGTACTGGCAAATTAACAAAAATTAAAAAAGCATCTATGAAACAAAACAAAAATTTAAATATGTGACTAAGGCCGTACGAAGAAGCACTGCAGACCTCTGCTTCCCCAGCCAAGAAACCCGGAGAAGCCGCACACGCACGTAATGAGGGCGTCAACCGCAGTGTGTGGCGGATGCTTCATTTTCTTCTCGCGCGGCAGGTACTTTTTATGACGACAAAGAGCACGCAAAATCTCGACGTACGCACTCAGACGCGCCTTCTTCGCTAGTCGTTGAGCCGAGCGCTTGAGTTCAAGGTTACCGTCATCGAGGGGTGTCTGAACTGCGCGCGTACGCGTGTGCGGGCGTTTGGTCGACGACGCTTGGGCGTATGGGGCACCGACGTAACTCCCGCGTCTCAAAGGTTCCCCGCCGCCCGTCGGTGTTGTTCCGGACATGACGAAGGTTGGCAGCGAACGAATGTACAACCGCCTTTCCCCTCCCCACTTTATACTTCCTTCTTCCAGCCGTCGGCTACGTGGCCTTCGCCTCGTTTCGTCTCATTGAAGACGAAGCGGTGGAGGTGACGTAGAACAGGCAACAAAAAGGCGTCTTAGCTACCGCACAGAGGACGTCGAAGGTTTGCTTCTGGCTACAGTGGTAATATTCCACCTCAGACTATCCGCATCAAACTAGTGCAGGAATGTCCGGGAGCATTGACTAAACGGAGAAAATACAAGCCAGTGTAATTAGGGATGATTTGACGAAGCAGCATGGCAAAAACGGTCAACATATTCATGTAATAATATTGCAACAGTGCACGTTGTTGGCCTAGTCGTCGTACATTTGTTATCTAAGGGACTGGGCACCCAGGCAATGGACTTGGAGAGCACAAGGACAGGATGGCGCGCTTACTGATGTTTCTTTTATTTTCACGTCCGTGCTAGTTCTGCGCAATCCGTTTCTTAATACTGAGCACTCGGAATCATCTTGGATCCAACATAAGTTGTGGAGCTGTGCCCTGTTCGCAGATTTATTGGATTCAATGCAAACGAGACTGCAGCCAAAAACGGCATGAGAACGAGTTTTAATTTCATTCACAGCACACGGGCGTTATTAAGTTCGTTCACAAAAGCGGCCAGATTTCTCAGAACTGTCCTTTTCGTTTTATGCGTGAGAGGTTCAACCACTTCGAGACTTCTGATCTAATTGCCCCAGCCTAGACATATGCCTGATATGGTGCTCACAGTATGGCGCACGCACTTTCAAAGCGCGACAGCAGGATTTAATAGTTATGGTGCTTCAAGCACATCAGCTTCTGCCACTTTCTCACTTCTTTAACTTCTCAATGACGCGCGTGTTAAAAGCGACAGATAAAATGCCTTGTGTGCCACGCGCACATGTCCAGAGCCGGATTTGGTCACGGCTTTAGTTTTGCATTTAGAAAGGGCACCTCTTGTTACCGGTTTCAGAAAATTACCATATTCGGCACTCATATTTATCCAAACACATGCAACTGGCTGCAACCAATCGGTTGGCTGGTTTCAGTGAAACGAACGTTCTCTTCTAAGCGAGCTCCCCTCGGGCATTTTCTATACGAGGCACAAAAGTAGCGTGCAGTCAACGTAGCCTTGGAAATTTTGCATTTATTCCTCGCCTGCAAGATCTGCGCTTTAGAGCGTAATGACATATCTGTGCAAACATATCCAAACTGGCAAGCAGTTGCTCCTGAACAGTTTCACTGCGTCGTAATGCACCTGCAGGAATTTGACATGTATAAAGAGATAGAGCTAAAAAGAACTAAAGTAGCTGTGGTGTAGCTTGTGGTTAAACCTGGAGTTACGCGAGAGCTATCTGCACAGCTACGCTTAGATTCGGCTTAAAAGTAAAGACATGGCTTTTGCACATAGTAGTTTACTCATATGGTTTCAGCTTTATGTCATAGAGGGCATTTTGATCACTAAAGTGCGATGAGGCAAAAGCTCCGACTGAGCAGTAGTCCAAAGCCCTGCACTACTGCACCTCTTTCTCGTTGTTTTCACTCCCACCTTCGCAATGAAGTGATAGCGTAAGCTATCAGCCAAAATATAAAGCCCCGCCTTAACCGAGCCGTAATGATGGTGCCTGCGTGGCCTACGGATAACGTGAATGCAAAGGTTTTAATTGGCAGGCTGATTCTGATATCACCCTCCCATATATGAAAGGAGAGGCCCGAGTTGGCAGTTCCTGCCAAACGTAATGTCAGGAAGCCCTATGTGCAGTCAGTGCTCGGTCATGTGCTGCCAGCTACCGCCTCCCACGGCTTCTTCTTCTTCTTCTTCTTCTTCTTCTTCTTCTTCTTCTTCTTCTTCTTCTTCTTCTTCTTCTTCTTCTTCTTCTTCTTCTTCTTCTTCTTTTTCTTCTTCTTCTTCTTCTTCTTCTTCTTCTTCTTCTTCTTCTTCTCTTTCTTCTTCTTCTTCTTTTTCTTCTTCTTCTTCTCCTTCTTCTTCTTCTTCTTCTTCTTCTTCTTCGGATAGGCACAGACAGGCACGGACAGGCACGGCGAGACTGTAGCCAATATAGCACACGCTACAAAAAAAAAAGAAAAAAAAAGCAATCAAGAAAAAGTGAAGAATCGGAATTCCATTAGTGGGACCTGTTAGGGAGGTGAACAGATAGATTTCCACATTTAAACCGTTCTAATTCCGGCGGGCACTTAACTTAGCGTGCGCCAGTAAAATGCAGAGTTGAACTCTCGGTATCAAACGCAGAAAATAAAGCTTGAAAAATAGCAAGCTGGCAACATTTATCGATCGACCGCGGCTGAGCGTAAAGACGAAAAAAGAAGTAGCGCATGAAAAAGAGAAGGGTGGATATCGATGTATCCCGTAATTTAAAGGCCTGAAGTGGCTTTATATGTAATGTGGAAAGTGAGGGGCTCGTTAGGAAAGAAGCCAACAGTCAGCGAGGGTGGAAGGCTGGTGCATCAAAGTGCAGTGATAAGTATAAAAAATAATAATGTAAAAGCAACTGAGTTCTCGATACGAGAAAGGCCGGTGCCAAGTTCAAGCAGGCTATATCGGTCCTTCAATCGCACGTAGAAAGTGATCAGGACGCCGTTCTGCGAGGATAACCAGTCTCGGGTGTGTGTGCGCCCTTAACGACGCCGCTTTCGTCAAGGTCCGTGAAAGGAAAACGCGCTAAATAGAGCGAATTAGTGTTACTGCCACGGACAAAGACTAAAATTAACAAGGACGCTGAATAAAATAGACTTGCAGTTCTCAACCTCAAAAATAATAGGCAAAGGCAACAGTAACCGAACCGACTCCGGTTTCTGCCACGACAAGGCCGGAGTCGTGCGAGATGCGCTTGCGTTAAGATTAAGAAGCTATTTTTGATGCTTAATGTCGCGGAGAGCGCTGGTGTTTGTCCTTCAAGTTGTATGTAGGCGAGTTTCACCCAGCCGTATCCCAGCTCCTGTACGTGACGCGGTTTAAGTTATAAGGTTCGCTAATGCCTCCTGTTCGTTTCGTGGAATTTTACTGCACTGCGAGACACATCGAGTACAGAGCTATAGGGGCTCATTTGTTGCGCACCGTGAGAGTGAATTGTAATTCTCTTCCTATATGCTAGAGAATGCAAAATCGTGGGAGCGCATACAGGCTTGCAGTAACGTGAGTAGTTGAATCCCGCCACAACGAATACCGCCACAACGAAATTTCCGCGATAACGAATAATTTTTTATTCCCCGCGAGTATCCTATAAGAATTAATGGCCTAAATTTCTCTGCACAACGAACCATTTTTGCAGAGCGTTTCCCCTTCAACGAAATTTTCGCGTTCAAAATCGAAACCGAAACTAGTTTTATTGGCGAGAAGTCCAAGTCAAATCCAAAGCCACATTAAGCATGAAATCACGTGATTGCAGTTCCGCCATTTTGGCTTTGTGTCGTGGTCGCGTTGTTCACTCGCTGCCTTTCTCTTCGACAACGAGGAGTTTTCATCCGCAGGACACGATGGCAACGCAAGTGAAAAAACGCAAAACTCTTTCCCTTGAGCAAAAAGCTCAAATAATCGCCCAAGCAGAAAGCGGAAGGAAGAAAGCGGCAATTGCTGAAGACTTCGGAATTCCTGCAAGTTCGCTGTCAACGATTCTAGGCAATAAGGACAGCGTGAGAATGGCACTTGCTTCAGGCACATCCTCGAAGCACAAAAAGGTGACGCGGCCCCTCCATGAAGAGTTGGACAAAGCAGTGCATGCGTGGTTTGTGGAAGCACGAGCCAGCAACGTCCCCCTGTCCGGAAGCATCGTCCAGCAGAAAGCCTTGAACTATGCATGCCTACTTGGCATTGATGATTTTAAAGCCAGCATTGGCTGGCTAAACCGTTTCAAGGCCCGCCATAACATCGTTGGAAAAGTGTTGTGCGGCGAGTCAATGTCAGCAGACGTGGACGGAGCAGCTGCTTGGAAGGCGAGTAACATGGCCGGAATTTTAAGCAACTTCGCGCCTGCAGACATTTACAACGCCGACGAGACCGGGCTATTCGAGATGCTGCCGGCTAGGACGCTCGACTTCAAGGGGCAGCGCTGTCACGGCGGCAAACACAGCAAAAAACGCATCACAGTGCTGCTTTGCACAAACATGGATGGCTCGGACAAGCGCCCGCCGTTAGTCATAGGCAAAAGTGCCAAGCCGCGCTGTTTTAAGGGAACTCGTAGCCTACCTGTGCAGTACAAGGCGAACAACAAGTCATGGATGACCCGCGCTATTTTCACCGAGTGGATGATGGCATTCGACCGCGACATGAAGCGGCAGGGCCGTAAAGTTTGCTTGCTTTTGGACAATTGTTCAGCGCATCACTCCGACGAAGTCAAGCTCACTAACACGGAGCTGAGGTTTTTCCCTCCCAATTGCACGTCTGTCTTACAGCCTCTCGATCAGGGCGTGATTCTTAGCCTGAAGCGCGCTTACCGCGGGAGGTTAATTCAGCGGCTGCTTTTTAACACTGAAACCGGCCGAGACACGAAGGTGGACTTGTACGTGGCACTGCAGATTATGTCTGCTGCCTGGAGCACACTGGGGCGCTCAGTAATTGTGAACTGTTTCAGGCACGCCGGATTTGCCGAAGGTCGACCCGTACACTCTGCTGGCCTAACACCAGGCGTTACAGACGACGACGAAGAGGCGTCACCGGCTCCGGGGATCGCGGCCGCCTGGAAAACGCTGGGAGAAATAGGAACCGTGCCGCCTAATCTCGAGCTCGACGAATACATCGGCGCTGACGCTTGTGTTGTTGTTCACGAAGATGTGAGTGATGAGCAGATCATAAAAGCTGCCCGGAATGATAAGGACTCTTCCGATGAAGAAGACGACGACGTACAGGAAGCGCCGGCTGCGGCAACCGCCGTACAGGTGATGGACGCTTTTGATGTCATCAGGAATTTCGTTGCTGTCCGAGACGACGATGTTGCAATGGGTTTGCTGACCGAGTGCGAAAATCGCGTGACGGCGTTGCTCGCCGTGAAGCGTAAGCAAACCAAGCTTACAGATTTTTGGCATTAAACGCCTTTGCTGCTGCTTGGGCAATTCTTTCTGCGTTTCACGTCAAATTTTTGCGATAACGAAGTTCCGCGAGAACGAATTTTTTTTCGTGCACCGTGAATTTTGTTATAGCGGGATTCAACTGTAAATGTGTAGCAGAAGACGCCCACCGCCGACACAACTTCTATGAACCTTCATGACGGATGTTAACATAGCCATAACATTAGGTTTCTCAAGCACGGGATTTATATAGATTTTCGGCGCATACCTACTCTCCGTACTTTGTTTCTTATCATCACTTTTACGAACTCGCTCGTTCTTCAACGGCCATCAAATGGTCCAGGTATTTCAGAGGCGTCCGCCGGCCCAGATAGATCGGCACGCTATAGTCACCTAGCTGCAGGAAAGGGAAGCGCGAACCGTGCCATACGGAAGGGCAGCCAGGTTCACGCAAGACCCCCCCCCCCCCCCCTTTCACACACATCCTAACACAGACACTAAGGACACTAAGCCACAGCGTACGGATGCTGCATGTGTGTACGGTGTATCCTTTCTCCGCGGCGCTGGTGCCCGATTTAGAAGGCGGCGATCCTACCCGCCTCGCTACACGTCGACGTGTTTAACCCTGAATGTGAGCAGCGCCGCTATCATAGCGGTGGAAGGAACCGGCTACTGCCGCCGGCGTTCTCGGCGGCAGAAGGCGGTACGCGGGGTCTCTCCCTCGGCGCGCAGTATACGTGCCACATAAGAAGACTGCCGCTACCTGGGAGCAAGTCGCCCCTCCAGCCCGCGCAAGAGTCACGCTCCGCTGGGACCCAGCGAGGAGACTTCCGCCATTGTTTGGCTGCCATCGCTGCCACAGCAAACCGCTTGGAACCGTGGCGATTCGTTGCACGTACTTCGTATAGTACATGGACCACGGCAGGACGGTGCGTCCGAGCTCAAGGCTGGCCACAGAACACGGAGGCAGAACGACATCGGACGCATCGTCGTGTGTTCCGGTCTGCCAAGAGTCTCGCTCCCGTTGGACGTCTCTTGCGCACTGTTTTACCTCTTGGCGCCCTCAGCACCAAAACAACAATTGCACCTGCCCCGCTAAGCTTTTTTGGACATGTGGACATCAACCACTAGCGCCATCTATTATTTTCCAGTAGCGAACACCGCGCAATTCAGTAAGGGTACTTTAAACCTCTAATTTTGCAATGACCGAATAACCTCTGGCGATTCAACCAGTAGAGAATATAACAGCCAACCCTTCCTCCTGGCAACAAAATCTTACCTATATGAAATGCTGCCTGCCTTCACATCAACTACTTGTGATGACCGTAGAAAACCAAATGGGCAAGCCGAGCTTTACAAATTACAGCGGTGGTCCTAAGCGTTAAGGGCATCACGCGGCACATGGTGGCGGTCGTGCCAACTAGAATCATGCATACGCATTGCTTGGGCTCGGATGAAATAGCTTGGTCCATACTGGGCAGAGAGCAGTTGGATGCGCCAATATTATTCCGGATGGCTGTGAGCGACCACCATCAAAATTACGAGTTTGTTCTATCGCAGGTTCAAAGCGTCCCTACCAGTCAGATGACTCTGAGCAATCGAATTGACATTCTGTTTATGTGAACTAGCAATGAGTGACACTGACTGCAAACAATAACAAAAACCTAATCTACGCTAAAGAGTAACAGCGGTCAACCACATTCCTGTTTTCAGCTGCAAGACCAGACAAGAGAGAAAGGCCCAACCAGAAAATAACACAATTCAATGGAATGTTAGCGAGTAGACGGAGAACAGAAGTCCGTTAACAAGAGTTCCAACCGTCACCAGCTGCGCACCTGGAAGTGCAGAGGGCGTGCAAGAGGGTGGGTAATATGCGTGCGGCGACGAGGACGACATGCTAGACTATCTCTTCGAGAGTGCACCGCTCACTCTGTGCAGCGGTGAGAGCCGTCGAAGGAGGTCGGGGCGCTCGAGCGCGAAGCTGCCGTAGCGAAAGCGACCGTGCTGCCGCGGACAAGGCCGAGCAAGCAACCGCCGAGTCAAGAAACGGGGCCTCTCTCGTTCTCCGCTCTGGCTGTGGCCGCCCGGAAGGCCAGCCCGCGAGACACCGCGAAAGCGCCAGTGGCAGCGAGATCAACGAGACGACGACGACGGTTCGGCTACCGATAAGCGCGAGCGATGCGGAGAGATTAGGCCTCGCGGTTACAATGGCACGAGCGGCGGTGAATTTGGCTGTCCATGGAGCCCCAGTTCAGCAAAAAGGCCAGACAGTATGTTGCCTTGGAGACATCGTCGTAGACCACCGATAGTAATTGTAGGGGGACAGGAGAGGGGGGGGGGGGGGGCATGAAGGGTTGTACGGCTCCTCGTTTACTCCTTGTTTCCATTCATGACGACACGAGCCACTCCCTCCACGTGAAACAAGGCCGACTGCGCACAAACGCTGCAAATGCATTCACGAGAAAAGCGGACAAAGCTTGGAAGAGCACCCAGAGTCGAAAAGCTACTTGAAGAAAGCTGGCAGAAACACGTTTGAAACTGACTCTATAGAGTGAAGGAATCCAGCACAAGTTGACGTTTTCTCAACATTTTCCTTCCGTATGTTCTGTCGTGTAAATGACTGCCGCATTATTTCATGAACATTGCAATCTGATTATACATTTTTTCTGCGTGTCCACGATAGCTGGCCAAGACAATAGCTGTCTGCGCCGCAAGCAGAAACAACAGCAGCTGAATGATCTTCACAGGATGTTCAGGGGAGCACTACTGCCGTGTCTTACTAAAGAACAGGTAAGGATTTGCAGTGTAAAAGAGGAACTCCATTTGAGCCGCTGTGAACACGCACATAATACTCTGTGCTTGCGGCAAGCAAGCACATCAGCGAGCGGCATGGCGGCGCACGCACAGACCACATCGTGCAAAGGTCCCATGTGTGTGCGTATTTCATCGTAATTGCTGGGCTCTGCGTAGAGGCGTGCACACAAAACTTACCGACGTGGAATAAAGAGTGCATAAATGACGCGCGTGTGAAGTGCTTCCTAAACACGATTATGTGTCCTTGGGGCTGTCACGAAAGTTGGCAGCACACCTTCAGGCATCCTTAAGAAAGTACTCAAGACGCGTGCGCTCCGACCATCCCACGCAGACAAAACAAAACGCGGACTGATTGGAAGTTCCGCGATTATTGCAGCCTGCAGCCGATCTTCACACAGTCTACGCCTGCGCTTGATCATTGTGGCTCAAAAAATGTCCGCACAACTTCACTTCAGCCCAACCTATAATTATCACTGCAACAAGCGACCGAAACCAGACCTGTTATCACGGTCATATGAAGGTTATCAATCTTCGCATGGCGACCTCGCTTCGTCAGCTTATCTTCATCTAGATTACCCATGATTGGCGTGCCTGCACGCCACGGGCGACAACCCGCGAGCGCAAGTCAGTAAGTCAGTGCGAGGACTTAATTAGTACCCGCTATGCCTTCCCACGAATGCTGCCAGCTTTGCTCATAAATGAATAAATAGATACGTAAATAAATAAATAAGGCAATACAGCGCACAAAGGAATGACGGACTAGGTAAATGTTTCCATTAAAACGCTAGTTGCGAGTTCAGCACCTGTAAAATGTATACTTATCACCCAGTACATGCATCCGTTAGTCCTGTCTCAAAACCGTCGTGACCGCGAACATTCCCTCCCATCCCTTCCAGTTTGTTTGTCTAGATTTGTGCCTTGATTACCTCGCACATAGTAATTAGAGTATAACCTTTTTTTTTTTTCCTAAGCTTGCCACCCGGCCTACTATAGGAAATCATGCGTTGCCTTGCAGGAACCGAAGAAGGCTCCTGCACTTTTGTTGTCGGTCAGGCATTTAGAAATCATTTCCCCTTGTTGCTGTTAATCCCACTTCCTGTAGAATTTGCGTCCTTGATGCCTTTGTCTCTTCACAAGTCCACAGCAGGTGGCGTATATAACGAGAAAGACCAACCAACTAAAGCACTGCTGAAAAAAAAACGCATTAACGCATGCCTGCGTTGATTGGGAATAGCGTGTTTGACTCCGTGTCCAAGAATCCCGAGTTCGAATCCCATCGCAGTATCCTGCCCGAGTTGGCGGCACCTGCCAACTCAGCCATGTCATGTGCTCTCGTGACGCCGCACAACCCATCGACCAATCAGTGCCATTGAATGTCACCTGCCAGCTGCCACCTGCTAGAGGCACGCTCGTGATCTTCGATCACTGTAAACAAAATCGAACCCTTTTCCCTGTCTGTATATAACATCCTCCAGAGAGGGGGCACTGATGCACCCTTTCAATGGGTGCAGCAAGCAGTACATCGCCCATCAAAAAGGGTGCTTTACTGTTACACCTATTTAGGTGTAACAGTAAAGCACCCTTTTTGGGAGTTGTGAATTATAGACACGAAAATGCACTCTTAAGGGCGCATTTTCGTGTCTAAATTCACAACTTCCAGAAAGGGTGTTCTAGGTTGCGAAAATGTACCCTTAAGGTGCATTTTCGTGTCTATAATTCGCAACTTCAAGAAAGGGTGCTTTAGGTTACTGATACACCTACTCGATGGGTGATGTACTGCTTGCTGCACCCATTGAAAAGGTGCATCACTGCCTCAATGCACCCTTAAGAGTGCTATTTTGTTCACGGTGTTCACAATGCCGATAACTCCGACGCCGGATTTTCCGAAGAACAGAGTATTTACCGCTACCGCGTTAAAATGCGAGTTAGGCGAGGCCTTGATTTCTCAAGTTGGTTGGAAACTTGTTATTCGACTTAGGTCGACTCTTATGGGAACGCTCCGCGCGAACGTGGTTGCTACAACTTCGGTGGTTTGGTGAGACGTTACACAAGCGCCTTTAAACGGTATACAGAGTTGCTATAGCTGCCGCTGGTTCTTAGCGCTGGTCGCCATCTTGCAACTCGTTGTTGGCAGCTGTCCTTAACCACGTGCCGATAATTACGCTGCGAAATGGGATCAGGCATTAATATCTCCGCTCAGAATCAGCGGCGGAGGCGTTTGAGAGAGCTGCGTTTTGAACGAAGGCCAAGACACCGACTGTGCACGTACACAGGTTGTTTACAGAGCTTTCTCGTGGTGCGAGGGGGAAAAGATGCACATACGCATGCTTACATGAAGGACGGCCTTACTAAATAGTATTCTTATTGCTTGCCAATGAAGAAAAAAAAGCACTAGCCGCAAGCATTTAAGTATCACGCATGACGATGGAGTAAGACCAAATTGGCCTGTAAATGAAGGGAAAATAGAATGCGACATACTATTTCTATATCGAGAGAGGTGAGCGTTTTGTAAGTAAAACGCACTCTAGCATGTTGCAAACAGGCGTAACTGGCTGGGACGAGCCCCGATATTTACAGATATCGCAAGTTAGTAGCAGGCGTGCGGAAAACGTGAATTTATATGTAAAGAGGAGATTTGAGGATGAGGCTGATAAAACTTTATTCGCAATAATTTGGAGGAGTAGGGGAAGTCAGCTAGCGTGCCGCAGGCTGTGGAGACCTTTGGCGACGCCGGCCCGTTCGACGGCCTTGAACTGAATGTCAGGGTCATCGCTAGACCTTAGCTTGTCATAAGCTTCTTCAGAGGCTCATCAGGCAAGAGTTTTGAGGGAGGCTTTTTGGGCTTTTAACGCCCAGGTCATATGCTCGAAGTTATCTCTCTCCCCGCAAAAGCGGCAGAATTAAGGGATTCATATCCTTATTTATAAATTTTGATATGTAGTTTGGGTTGGGGAGGGTCACCGTCTGTAGCTGTTTCTATATGGCTTGTTGTCTGGTCAGTGTTTTATGGGGTGGTGGGAGTGGTCTTCTTATTGCTTTGTAATGTGTGGTGAGTTCGTGGTATGATACAACTGGCTCATCGAAGGGTTCCGGTTCCTGATATCGCACCACCGCTCGGTCGGCTGATTCTCGAGCGTATTGGGCAGCCTCATTTCCCGGATTCTCCACATGAGCCGGAGTCCATATTAGTTCCATCTCTCATGAGAGGAGATTCTCTCATTTCACTGAGTATTTGTGAGGCGGGATTGGAGACTCTACCTCTAGCAAAGTTACTGATCACATTTGGAGTCGCTTACTATGGTTGTTGCATTAGTAAAGGCGATGGCCGCGGCAATGACGGCCTCCTCCGTCTCTAGAGGTCTGGATGTGGAAACTGTCTCCGCGATAACGAGTCTCGCTCGGTTAATGCTGGGATGTGTGACTCCACATATCGAATATTATTATTATTGTCTTCCGCGTCTTCTTCGACGTCGACTTAGATGACATTTTGTAGCCGGCTCAGGGTCTTGTGCCGGCTCTTAGCTCGTGCTTCTCTTCGACCTTGATGTGCGTGAGGGTTCATGTTCCGAGGAAGAGGTTTTATGACGATCCTCTTTCGCATATCGCGTGGAATAGTTTGAGGGAAGTTTTGTAGAGGTTAGCCATCAATATAGTCTCTCAATTATTGTCCTACCGGCGGGCGTGCTTCTTCGTTGAGCTTCGTTGTGCAGTTCGTTGTGCTTCTTTGAGTTCCTCGTAGGTATTGTGGATCCCGAATTCGAGAACCTTTTCGTTGGGAGTCGAGCGAACCAGGCTCATTGCTGTTTTGTAAGCCATTCTAATGCTAGCGTCGACTCTCTCCGCTTCGTTTCTTAGGAGTTTTAAGTACGGGAGGAAATATGTAACCCTGCTTATGATGAAGGCGTCTATGAGTTTGAAGAGGTCGTGCTCTTTCATGCCTCGTTATTTATTAGTAATTCTTTGTATTAGTCCGGCTGTTTGGTGAACCGCTCATTTGAGTTTATAGATTGTTAGCGCGTTTTTAGAGTTTGCAGCCTGAGCCTCGGGATCTTCATCTCTTGGACCTCTGTTACTTCCACGCCCTGTATAACGACTGTAGTCAAAGCGCATTTAATTTGCCTTTATGAAGCACTATAAGCTCCGATTTTTCAGGGGAGTAGTCGAGGCCTGTTCATCGGCTCGGCCAAAAATGATGCTCACTCAACCTATATTGATGTCTGTTTCAGAGTAAAATGTGCAGTTGCTGTTAAAGGAGTGAAATTTACTGTTAAATATTTTATTCCCACTACTAAATTCAAGACGGTGACGTCAAAATTTGAAATGACTCTATGATACTAGTTTGGAAGCGAATAGCGGCGCAGCCTTTAGCTTCATCCACAAAAATCAACTTTGACGTCTGGCTCCACTTTCGGCAAGAGTGAGTTATTTTTATTGTTCACGAATTGGGAGCGCTAGAGATACAGGCCAACTTAAAATGTTCTCAGTTTTTCATTAAAAGGAGCCTCTAAAGTCGCCGTCCGCTGCAGGTACCAAGAACACTAACGTAGCACTCTCCGTCAAAGACACAAGGCCTTTGGGGCTTTTCGCAAATCGGTTCATGCTACGCTCGGGACAATGTTATTTCTTCATGATGAAGCGTTTTCAGTTAGACGAAAATATAATATACTTAGTGAGCTGTTTATTTCAGTCATCTGATTTGTTATTACTTTTTTAATCCTGGTTGTATTGGTCCATTTCCCTCAGATTTGAAAGCTATCTTAAAGGTTCTCACCTGCGGCATATAAACACGATGGCTATGAATTGAGGACAATGTAGCAAGCTATGGAAAAGAAAATGATACGTGCACCATCACGAGATACAATAAAAGAACTAAACAGGTCAGGAAAAAAAGGCGGGATTTCTAACCGGAAGAAGCAGTGAGCATAGCCAGGTCACGTGACGCGATAGCAAGGTAATCGATGATTCCTTATTGTAATGGAGTTGATTTTATGGGAAATATTGTCAGATCGAGACAGAAAGTGAAAGATGGGCGGTTGAGATTAGCAAGTCTGTGGCGAAAAGGCAGCAAGCTGCAGCTGGTCCAGGATAGGGTTGATTTGAGGACTATGGGCTATCATTGTCCCGCATTGGCCGCAGCTAAGCTGAAGATGGTGATCGCCTATCTCGCGTGATCAGTACTAATAAACGCATTTCCTTTGTCTGGGTATTGACAGCTTTCATGAAAGTGTCCCTTATTTGTTTTGGTGATTGTTTACCTTCCCTTCTTCGGGGGACTCCGCCAGACACGATCAATTTCGCTTTTGTGACCCAACCTTATACAGCTACATCAATCAGAGCTTGGAGTCTGCATGCGGGAAAAATGCAACGTTCATTTGGCTCCATCATCATCATCATCAGCCTGATTATACCCACTGCAGGGCGAAGGCCTCTCCCATATTTCTCCACTTAACCCGGTTCTGTGCTAGCTGCATCCACTTGACCCCTGCGAACTTCTTAATCTCATCCGCCCACCTAACTTTCTGCCGCCCCCATTCCAATTTAATGTTAATTTTATTGAGATGAAAGACTGCTCACTTTGTCGAGTTGACATTTTATTTTCAAGGTCAACTTGACTTGCTGTCAGCTACAATTACTTCATTTGATTACACAGTGTTTATTGGAATTGCGTAGAAAATTATCGCGGGTGCGCATTTACGTGGTACACAGAAATGTCGGGGCCACTTGAATGGCTGACGCGTGACAGAATATTTACAAATACTTGCAACATACAACAATACATATAACAAGCGTTATAACAATTTCCGCACATAGGAAATCGGTACTACACTATAGATCAGCGTCTACATGAACACAGGAAAGTAAGTATCGATCGAGTCCGCTTTTAGAGGGAAATAGTGAGGTGCAGATCAGAGAACCAACGATTCTCCAAACTGACATTTTTTTTCTCTCGAGTAACCAAATCGACATGCACACTGTGTAGTCCATGCATATGAGCGATGTTATTTTGGAACAACCATGTTCACCCTTTTTTTTTCGCTTTTATTTTCTTTATTTGCATCGGTACTTTATACCTTGCATCGGTATAGGGGTGGAACTACGATGCGCCAGCATTATCAACTGGCCTGAAACAAAACAACAAATGTTCGTGCGATGCATTTTATACCTCGCCTTGCTTGCGAGAAACGTTCAGTGGGTTGCATCATAAGATGTAAGGAAACGAACGGTGTTTGCAATCGGAAACGAACGCATTGGAAGCAGACAACACGCTTGAAGGAACCACGCGCATTCGCACTTCTCAAGACGCGTTCCCGGGTTGAAGTCGACGTGTACACTTTTATTTGACCCTCCAAGACGCACAGGAGCTACGTATACTCCATACACGCTACGGTTGTGCGCCGCACACAGTAGCGGAAAGAAGCTACAGACCCCTCTCAGACATAATCGCGGTGGCTCCAGGATTAGGGCTCTGCTTAATAAAGGTCTCTTTTTCTCTGTTGACCCCGAAGACGCTGTATCGATCCCGGCCTCCGCAGCCGCGTTTCAAAGGAGGTGAAGCTCAAGGCGCCCATGTACTGCGCGGTGTTAGTGCACGTACCCAGGTGTCGAAATTTCGGGAGACCTCTACTACGGCGTCTCTCATAATGTTCAACCCTATACAAAACTAGACCAAGACCAGCTTCTTCTGAGGTTCTTAGTAAGTGTAACCTGCTAGCCGGCAGCAACACTGAAGGCTACGCTGCGGCTCTCACTGTGTCCGCAAGCAAGTTCAATCAATCACTCAATCAATCAATTTTTATTTTCACCGAAACAAAAAACACATGGCGAAAAAAGGGGGTGGGAGAAAAAGCTGCACAATAGCCGCTTGAGAAAGCTCCAACCACCCTGACAACAATGACAGCACTGTAACATTTCAGATTTTTGTTCAGTGTACTAGGAACTGTACAAAACGAAAGTAAAAAAAGTTGCATCGTAGCGACGCATTCGCCAGTGCACTCAAAAGGTGACGAGCAAAGCTGCAGCGGCCGCAGCCACATCGTCATAAGCAGTGTGGAAGACGCACTGACGCCG
The DNA here is from genome assembly GCF_055883805.1 of Amblyomma maculatum. Classification (NCBI taxonomy): domain Eukaryota; kingdom Metazoa; phylum Arthropoda; class Arachnida; order Ixodida; family Ixodidae; genus Amblyomma; species Amblyomma maculatum. The sequence goes on from NC_139345.1 coordinate 48,363,284, forward strand.
AGCTGAAAGCCACGTATCGAGGGCGAGTAAAGAGTAGTACAAGGAGAAGTTCCGCGCTAGTTTCGCGAGGAGGCGAACCTTGAGACGGCGCTGCTTCCACATGATCGCCGTTTGTCGAACACTTGCCACAGGTGACCTCTGCCTGTTTCTCGCTTGCTTAGTTAGGTCAGGTATGCTAATACCAGAGCTTGAATAGGTGGTGTCGTGACGCTGGGGCTATGTCGACCCGGCCTTCACTTGGTAGCGTGCAGAGACTCGGGGTTGAAGTAGGATTGAATCTTCGAAGTTGGTGAAATATGTACAAGCAGGTTTAATGGCACTTTGAGAAACTTATTTACAAGATTATTTACACGAAAAAGAAGGGTACATCAGCAAAATGGCAAGCGTTAAGAGTTCATAGCGAGAAGCGACTGGATGAGCCGTTTACCCAGGGCCCAGAGCGACATTTCGTGCTCTGCAGCGTCCTTAAAACCCCCTATGTCCAGCCCCTCTCTGAAGATGCTGACCAACCAAATCCAGGGCACGCCCCTCAGGTATCGGCATCCAATCGAACACATCACTGCACTGATGGTCTGAAGCACTGACTGGTCCGGCATTCATTCGTTGGGCGTGATCACTTGTTGGCGGGAAAAGCTTGGGAACGGCGAGGAGAGGAGGTACATTTCTATTCTTCAGCAAAGAAACCACAGGCTGGTTCTGACAAGTGGTTTTACTTCTCAGAAACCCGAGTGCACGTGGCGCCGCATCCGCTCCCAGCATTGTCCGTTTTCGACAATTGCAAATCTTTCCTGCATTCCTGGGAAATCACTTAATGGCTGTATGCGTCATGCTCCTTTCTTGTCCTGCACGTCAGCGGACATGTCACTCTGTCGTCTCCTTTGGAAAGTAGGCATTCCTCACTGGACGATAGGGCTTATCGACTGGAAGGGTGAACAAAAGAAAGCACTTCCTGCATTTCCCGCAGGGGGACGTTTCTTTGTGTTTTTCCAGACGTTCTCTTGGCAGGGTCAATTTGGCATTTGCAGTGTGTCCACAAAGCAAAACAGGCTTACAAAACAGGATTCCTGGAAACAGGCTCACTTAGAGCCATTGGACCATCACCACATATTCACAGCACTTATCCATGCCCACAGGCGAACAATAGAGCGCGCAAATGCGGATGCTTGGTCGTAACAGTGGGTATAGGTAACGGTATGACGGGAAAATTCGAACACCTTCAACAGTTCTATTTCTTCGAGCACCCAACTGGTGAGTGGCAGCTTTAGTTTTCCTTTTCCCTGTGGTTAAAGTCTGAATATCGGTAAAATGATTGATAAGGAGAGAAAAAGGAAATGACTTTGGTTCTTGGGGCGTTTCAAAAAATACTGAGACGTAACAACTTTGCCTACGAGGACAATAAGAAATAGAAAAATGGTCCTGTGAATGTGTCATGAGGCCCGATTATGGCACAACTGAAAACTGAGAAGAAAAAAGAAAAGAACTGACGAAAGCCTTTGTAGAAAATTGCCTCACTGCACGACTCATGCAAAAAAGAAAGAAAGAAGAAAAAAAGAGGTGGAATATACCATTTTTAACTTGTGAAAATTATCGGGCCTATAACAGGCCAACTTTCCACGCACATGTATCTGCTTCAGCCGATCATTTCGATCCTGTCGGCATCTGCAGACCAAGCAGCCGTGTTGCCGCCGCATATACAAAAAAGCCGTGGGTGCGACAGCCATCGATCGCCATAGTGAACCTTATTAGCCGTGGCCTCAATGACTATACGTCCACTCAGGACACAGGCAGGCCTCTAAGAAGGACGCCTTCGGCGCCGAAAAGTTTCCAAGGATCCTTCAGTGTCGTCAGCATCATGCATCCGCGAGGCACTGCAAGGCTACAGCCACTGCTCAGCTCGCAACGGTTATCCCGGCGTCAAGGACAGAACTGCGCGCGTTATTCCCGTCCAAGCATCTCCCGCAACACACACATGCTGCAGTGTGGAAGGTGATCAGGGTACCTCCACACACGCCTGCAAACAAATAGATTTAATCGCGGCCCTGCTTCCGGCATTGAAACGTGGGGGCTGTAGGAATTGGCGCTTGGCGCCTTACAGGTGCAAAGCGAACGGGATTAGGTGAAACAGGGGGAAAGTAAGATGCAGATTTCATTTCTAAGGCCTGCGGATGCAGTTTTCGTTTTGCATGCTGCAACGGTAAACAATTTTTACCACTTGGCTGAGGTGGACTTATGCGATGTGCAAAGCCAGATTAAGGTTCAACCATACTTCTTAATGTCACCGTCGCCGGGGAGCGAACGAGGTCCAGTGCTCTGCGCGCAACTGATGTGCGGATTACTGCGCGTGCTACTTGCGTACTTGCAACGCCAAGAAATAATTTCCGCTTGATAAGAATGCCGCGCAAGATATTGCATTCCACGACGATGTTATCGCGCGAACTTTGTCGGTACTTGTTCCAAGAATGGCGTACGACTCTTTGAAGACAACCGCATGGCGGACACCCTCTTTCCATCCTTTGCTGAGAAAAATAAATTCTAATTTATAAAAACCATCGGCTGACAGCCTACAGCAAGCCAGAAGTAAACCTATGGAAAAGAACCTGACGCCACTCGCTCTTTCGATTTTTCGACGAGAACCTTTCAAACAGGTAATATAAATAACGGCCCGCAAAGTGGTCTGAAGTGACTGCGTGAAATGTTTGAAAACGACAATCGTGTCGCTCCTCTCTACTAATGGGTTATTGCGGTGAATATTTGGGCTAGGAGCGAAACCATTCGTGTTCCATGTGCGGCGAATGCGGTCCTGGTGAACGAAACGATATTCGTAGTGGATGACAGGCCTCAGTGAGCTTCCGAGGTTCCAGTTCAAGCTATAACAGCAGATCGAAGGAAATCGAAAATGAGAGAATCGAGGACGATGTATTAAATACATGCACGAGTTACTCAGCATCTTCCAGCATATCTATAGTATTCTGAAAGTTTTCAATATTTTGAATATCCAGCACGTAGTTATTAAGCAATAGGCGGAGAGAAAGAGAAAAAGGCAAACGAATCTCTTGTATGGTATTACATGAATATGTATGGTTTATATTATGGTGGAAGTTTCAGGCTAACTATGCAAAACTTTTGTAATGAACCTTTGCGCATCTTAGCTTCAGCCGCAGCGACCACTTCGTATATCTTCATTTGATCAATTAACGCTGAATGTAATGAGGCTAGAAGATGGGAACATGGCGACTCAGAAAAAGTAAGCGTTTCTTTTTTTTTTTTTTCTCAATTGCATCACAAACGTAAAATAGACGAGTGCCATTGCATTGAATGAGTAAATTTACACAAATTTATGCGCGCTTTGCTTTCGCTTTGCCTTTTCGCTGCCCACGTATTGTGTTTAGCGAGTCGCAACGCCCCCAATAAAAGGAACTAATCATGGACAAAGTTGTAACGCGCGATCGCGCTCTCCTCGAATGGGAGCTCTCCAGTTGCTCCCACTCGCTTAATT